>NC_072771.1:15179320-15514320 GCF_022539595.1 Amphiprion ocellaris | reverse complement strand
AAAATGATGAGTCCATTTTCCAGTGAAGATCTTGGCAGTGCAAGACAAACATTGAACCAACGTAATGTCCTCACTGTAATAAACAAAGAAGATAGTTTAAAGCAGCAGTAATAACAATGATACTAAAACTAAATCCTTCATCCCTAGGAATCGATCCATTAAGTTTTGGTGGTGTTTCAGCCAAGCTTTATCACAGGGTGTAGATTTCACATCTATGCAGGCATATGGGCTGCTGGCTGTACAAACATTGTACATCTGTACACAGTTTGTTGCTTTGTACTTGGATTCCATTCTGCACACACTTCACTGGATTGCAACATCCTCTACAATGGGTTTTACCATTTCCCTGTACATGAAAAATGTGTAACAGAGTGGAAAGACAATTTTGATGCAATGGAGAAACATCTGGTTACAGTGTAACCTTTATTCTCTAATTCTCTAAGTTAGGAGAGTGTCTGGTGATGTAAAAAGCTAATCACCAACCACTAACTATACAACAGGGGAAGAAGATATAGGAGGCTTGGGTACACTTCCTCCATGATTTAACAGTGAACAACCTGGTACAAGACATCTGCAGGGAGTCAACTCTGCCTTTGAGGATCATCAATGCTGATGTGACCTTTTTCAACGCATGAGAGACTCACCAATCTGGTGATTTGGAGGAAAAACAGGTGGTGCCCAGCAGATTGCTGGCTCAAACAGTGTGTGTTACATTCCAGGAGTGCTCATGACTCCATCCTGCAGTCTGTACGTTCATAAAAAGGGCTTTAGTCAAAGCATTAGCAAAACAAATCAGACCAAATGGTAGCTTTTTTTCTTCCCTTCAACATTTAAGACGTAATAAGGATGCTTGTGGTCTTGTGTTCACACTAGAAAAACATTAACACCATGCTGAGAGAACGTCTGCTAATGACAGGCTCTCACTTTGTCTTGCTGTATTCATTCATTATTGTAATTATTTATGTAAACTACACAGTTATTCTATATTAAACTCAATGATTATCTACTGCTGTACTTAATTAATAAAATTGTAATAAGTAACAAAAAAAATGCATACAATAAATTCCTCCAAGCACATAGAAAATGGATGTTTGGTTTCATAAAAGACCAGACAATTAATCTTTGAAAAACTCAAAGGGACACTTGTGCACAGAGGAAACAGCTTCAAAGAGGGGCAACATGCTGATGTTAAAGATTGTCCTTTGAAAGATTTTAATATTATGGAAATATAACATAATCTAAATACCAAATACGGTTATTTTAATCTAGCAGCTCTTACGACCTCCCACACACAGGTTCTCAGGACTGCATTTTTGTGAAGTCCGTTTGGAGGTGACCCTTAATTGCAGCCTGCATCATTAAGTGGAAGCACTTAACATAGAGTACTTTGATGTAGTGGTAATGTAATTGCTAATTTAATTTAATTGTCTCTGAACATGCAGTTAGTTAATTGCAGCTGGACCATTTGCGTGATAAGCTCCACGAGGCTACAGAAAACATCGGCCATAAAAAGCATAAAAGCTATTAACAGCCGTATACAGGCCTTCATCAGCACCATTACACAATGGAGCCAATAAACTGGGAAAATGCAGCATGCAGAGGCTTATGACGGACACATACGCCAGTTTTGTGTTTAACTGTTTACTTTAATTACCTTTTTATGACCAAGTATTTTAATGTGGAGGAAAAAAACAACAACATTGGACTTAAACAATAAAAACAGTCATCATCAGTGACTGAAAGACTGAAAAGGCTTGTTTAAAAGACTTGAAGTAATCAACCGTTAATGGCAAACTGAACATTGCTGTCTACTAAAATTCAAAGTAGAGTCCAGTGCTGGTTATGGACATGCCCAAACCATTTCCTGCCTCAGTGATGTGGCTTTAAACTAGCTTCATCATATTCTGCAAGACTGGACAGAAAAGGAAATACAAATGTGACTAAACATGCTGAGATGATAATAAACAACAACTTAAAATGCAACCAGAGGTACACCTTGAAAATATGGATGATGAATACTGAACCTAAAACCAAACATTTAATTTGCCTCCCAGTGCTCCCTAATGGCCTGGTCATTCTCTATAAGTACTAGGTTGTACAAAGTGTTGTTTGACCTCTAAAGTGTTATTCAGAATGGCCACTCTCATAGGTGCTGAAGTTTGTTTCCCCTGTGAATCATGCTTCTATCATTTATTATTACGTATCACAGAAATACCGAGACATATGCACATGTTCAAAATGTTCTCATCCCAAAGGTGTCAAATACTGCCATTTCATCAAAACTGCTGGTCTATGAGAGATATGCACAAGATGTCCTTTGGTTCTGGTGTCAGTTACATAAGTTTTCAGTGCTGACAGACATATAAGAGTTTTTTCTAGTGTAAAAGAGCCTCACAAGGGGCTTGGAGGTAAGGAAGACTGAGGATTGTGTATCATTCTTGTCTCGTTTTCACTCATGGAATGGTTAAGTTTAAGTACTAAACTCTGGCTAAGTTGCATTGAAGGTAATGGTTTGAGTTAAAGTACATCCTTTCACAATGCTAACTGTATTTTACAAGGCAAAAATTTAATTACTAAGAAAAAAGTGACAGTGACAAGTATTTCACATGTCATGAGCGCATTAAATTCATCACATATCATTTCGATACATATTGGTCAGTGAGGACCTCCTCCATCAGAAGAATGTTGTCATTCTGTTTATTGGTTGTCACCTCATATAATGGTGGTGGAACCATGATTTTGCACAGACAAAGAGAAGCAAAGTTCACATATGGACAGTGGAAGGGTTGGTGGATGCCACCCAGAAGAACTGACTTCGTGTCCTCTCTATGGCCATTTTTATGGTAATGTTTTTTGACCTAAGTCTTGTTCTGACTTTTGTTTTCTCTCAGTGTTTATTAGCATATTTGGTTAAGTGTAGGGACCAAAACTATTGGTTAGGTTTAGGAAAGGATCTTGTTTTGAGTTAAAATACATCTTTGAAAAGCTGCATGTTTGATATTTTACATACATTTTTTCAGATGTTATTGGGGTTACTTTTATTTTCATCAAAGATCAGAACTGATGAAAACCTACCAGAGTTTACTAGATGGAGAAGGAGGTTACACTGGTCCATATGTACGGCACTGATATGCAATGAAATTGCCATTTAATGGACTGACAACATCTGAATTGGATGGACAACACCAGAACATTTAGATTTGAACACATGGTGTTTATTTGTAAAGTTAATGGATTTTCATAAGTTTATTGGACTGCCTTGCAGGTTAAAACATTATTCAATGGGGCACCCTGTGCATTAAAATGTGACACTATGGGGTGCTTTGAAATCAGTCGTATGTGAAGAGTTGGAAGTGAGACTGGACTGATATTTGTGCTCATGAAGAGCAACAAGATGTTTGTGTTGACAGAGGTTTAAACATGAGGATAACTATGCACACTTTAGACAGTCCCTCTTGGAAAATGCTCATGGTTGCTTGCAGAGAGAGAAGAATATGTTACTGGATAAAGAATGAATGAAGGTGGAGTGAGAGGGTCAAACTCTGCTTTATTACTCAACTCCACATATCTGGATGATCGCTGTGTGAAGTGAATGTGAATGGTGATGGTGGTGGGATTTCAGACACAGTTGGACACTGATCAAACACACACATCTGTTGGAACATAGTTTTGCCTCTAAGTCCATTGAAAATAGCCCCCTGATTTTCAGTCCCACCAGTGCAACCTTTACATCAGCCATTAGACTTTTACCCCATCAGTGGTCCAAATGGGCAGCAAACCAGAGGTGAGGGAATCAGTGAGCAGCCAAAACCCAGACTGAGATGATGGAAAGGTTTGCTGAGGTCATGCCGACTTCATATTCTGCCTCATCTAGCTGGACAGCTGACATATTTGGCAAACGGCGAGCGAAATTATCCTGCAGTTACGAACAGAAGCCTCAGGTTTGCCTGGATGAGTGTAGCTATAGCCTGGGGTCAACGAGAGTTCATCCCCTCTTTCCTCAGCTATTCTCTGTGCATGACTGAAACAGCTCGGCCTCAAACAGACTCACGCTGTGCGTGAAAAAATGTGGGAATGTCATGTGAATTTAAACATAATTGGGAAAAAGATTACCTCTGAAGCTACCAATTGATCCATTGGGTGTATTGACGCTTTTCAAAAGAAGATGACACAGCGCAACGCCACTTTTAGCAACACAAACCTACAAAACTGTGTCGTGACGTTTCTGTTTCGTCTTCAACTGCAACATTTTTCATCTGTTTTGATATTAACCTCTTGATATTAGTCACATTACTTTTAATGCTCTATATTTGCACATATTTTTGCTTAGAAATATATAGCAAGTTCAAAAATGTTAGCTTTTGTTGTGGTGCCATTACACAGCTGTTCTACATTTCTACAATTTCATTTAGCAGACGCTTTTTTCCAAAGCGACGTACATCTGTGAGTAGATACAACACAAGCAAGGATCTAGTCAGGAGAAAACAACTTGGATAAGTGCAATAAACCAAGTTCAAGTGTGACAATAGGACTGTGGTGTCTACAGGCAGTGTAGATGTAATAGGATTTTTTTTGTTTTGGTTTGTTTTTTTTGGTTGTTTTTTCTTTTTTGCAGTCTGCCAAGTGCAAAGATGTTCAGTGAAGAGCTGGATTTTTAGTCTTTTCTTAAAGACAGAGAGGGACTCTGCAGATTGAACAGAGTTGGTAACTCGTTTCACCACCACGGAAACACAGAAGAGACGACTTTAGCTATCAACCGGCCCTGCTGTGGTGGCTGGATCAAGCGCCTGTTCACACTTGCATCACTTTTAGCAGGATGTCCTGTACACTCAACATGTGTACACAGTCACATCCATGACATTCAGCATGCTGTTCTTAAAATCAGTGCTGTAACTAATGGCTTCTTCTTATGGACAGTCACACATCAGATTATTGACATTTTGGAGCCATGTTGCTGGAGGCGCTATCGAACTGAACTTTGAGAGCTATTCACAAATTGAGAAAAGAATGAGACTCCGAGGCTAAGTGAAATATTGTGGCCTCTGTGGTTCACTCGCTGGCGTTAAATGACTAATATACCTGCTTGCCTTGAAGTTTCCTCACAGAACATCATGAAAATGCATTAATTTCTACTGTCATTTGTTCCTCTCCATATGGAGTCAAAGATAATTACTACTGTGTCATTACTGCACTGTTGGCACAGCATTGGGAATTAACTCTATATAACTCACCCCTTTACTTTCAAACAGCGACATATATTTCGTATTCCTCTCAGCTAGCGTGGGGACTTATGATTACTGAAACTTAATGGAACTTTATGCCATCTGTTTCTGTCAAAAAGACTTTATATAATAACGTCAGTATAACTACATAAATCCTCAAAATCTATTACTTTCTATTTTTTGATTTTCAATAATAGGCTAATTTTGCTGGCAAATAACATTTGAAAACCTGAACAGATTGTCATCCTGCAGTGTGGCTGCTGCATTCAGAATAGATTGTGCAAAGGCGTTAATCCAGCAGCTGCACTTGAATACACATCCAAGCTGAGTTAGCTGTCCTATCAGCTGCTCAATGGCATTAATCTAAAATCCCAGGTGTCAGTCCGTCAGCAAGAAAACCAGAAGGGCCGTGTCACTTTAGGATTAAGAATCGCTGCATAAAACAATAAAAAAAAAAAAAAAAAAAAATCAACATGTATATATGCTTTAGTGTTTGAAAGACAATTACAACTGTAGTGTTTCTTTTTTCTTTTTTCCCAGGTTGAAATTGAAATCTAACACTAACTGTGTGTTTTTGGGTAGCTGTGGCTCAGATGGTCGAGTGGGCTGTCCACTAATTGAAGGGGTTGGCAGCTCAGTGCGCCGCTCTTCTTATCCATATATGTTTAAGAGCTATGTGCTAGCTTTATCAGCTGCTTGGTTCTGAGCAGATATGAAACAGTGGGCTCACACTGACGAGCCACAACGTTAACACCAATGGCCCAAAGTTGTATAAGTCTCCCTCGTTTTGCCAGAATAGCTGTAGGACCTCTAGGATGCTCTTTGGTGTCTGGCACTAGGATGCTAGCAGCCGATCCTGTGAGCCCCGTGTGATGTGGGGCCTTGAGCTCCTTGTCATGTTCTTAAGCAGCTTTTGTGGTTTGGCAAGGTGCATTGTCCTACTGGGGGATGCTGCTGGTATTAGAGGGTGCCACACACATGCAGGGTGTGTGGTTGGTCTAACAATGTTTAAATAGGTGGTATGTATCAAAGTAACATCCATGTGAATGTTGGGACCTAAAGTTTTTCAGCAGAACACAGCAATGTCAAGGGATTATCAATGTTATGCACTTCACCTGTCAGTGGTTTTAATGTTGTGGCAGCAGAGTTGAAATGACCAACATATGGGTCATTCCAGAATTGGAGGCCATTTTACGTCCCACCTGTTCTATTGTTCTCAGGTACAATAATAAACCCACAGGATAGCCACTGGGACAAACACTCACACACAGGTTGTCTCACCAGTCCGCCCTTTATTGTTCGCCCCCCTCTACACCTTACAGTCCGATAGTTCCTATAGCACATAGGGACCTATCACTACACCACCCATCAATTTTCAAATAAACCATGTACAAAATACTAAAACATGCAGTTGTTGTGTAAATTTACTTGTCCTGAGACCAAAAGTTAAAAAAAAAAAAAAAAAAACTGTGAGAAAAAATTGTTTTAAAATATTTTTGAAAACATCAAATAAGTCTGGAGTTCCCCTTAAAACATTTTTCTTTTGTCCCACTCCCCTGATGACCAAATTGAATCTCAAATCAAACAGTTGAAATTAAATTTAAATCTCCTTTTTTTGGTATTATTTTTTTCCATTGATGTCTCTTGTAATTGAGAGAACACTTTTTTAAATTAACATAATATTTAAAATAAGCTGGTAGAAGAAGAAGAAAACAGTGAATCACACGATACGCTGGAATTAACATCATCAAACAGTTTTCCAAAAGAATGAGTAGAGCAAAGCTAAGTCCTCTCTTCTATTTTTCATATTTTCATAACATATTCAGCCTTGATTGAATGTCCCACTCTACCTCATATTATCACGAAAAGACAAATTCTTTTTACTTTTTTCTTTACTTTTTTAAAAAAAAAGTTTGTCCTCTTGGTCAGCGGTAACAGCTAGCTAACTATCTAGCTTCTACTGCTGAGAAAAAGATAATATTAACATGGATTAGCAACCCTGCTGGTCTGATTAGAGTAGGGTTAGCAAACAACAAATAAAACATGGAATAAAAATTTTACCACTGATGTGTAACCTGAGCCAATCAAGCCTTTGATAGTTTATTACCTATAATTGATGAATATGGAGGAGAAAATTGTAAAAGAGAAGGTTTATTTTCCAAAAATTTTGAAGCCCAAATGTCTTCCAATTCTGCAGTGACCCATATATTAATATTTCCTTTTTAAGTTCAGTATAAAAGCACAGGGGCTAAATAATAAGTTAATTGGTGACTGATTTGACAGTAGAGTTCCAGTCGTCTGCCTCTTTGTGTTAACTGTGATTGAGTGGCGACCTGTCCAGGGTATATCTCTGTGTTTCACTCAGAATCCTCTGGGATAGGCTCCAGCACCTTCAGAAAGATAAGTGTGTCTAGCTAATGGTGTGGTAAAAAAAAAAAAAAAAAGAAAAAAAAGAAAAAAGATTTGCAGGTTCTTAATTCCCACAGTGTTCACAAGTCTCCAGTGCCAGTGGACTCCAACTGGAAAGCATTTATGCATGCTGTGTGAAGTTAGGCGGGTTACTACGCAGACCTGTGTCATAGGGCTTCTTTCAAGTTCACATGGAAATTTTCACAATTAACTTGGAAGGAAGCCATCCACAGACTTGCCATAGCCACTTGAGATAATAAGCTGTGTGCGCTCAGTTGCATCTGGGGAATTTTACACGTCTCTGTTTTTAATTGAAAAGCTCTCCACTCTGCAATCTCTTTACCCAAGGGACGTCTTTTTGCAGGATAATATCGCAAAAAGTCTCACCCGTTCTAAGAAATGCCAGGAAATGCAGATTGAGGGTGCAGGCTAACCAGACTGTGGGTTTACAGCTTCTCTCATCATGGTTATATTGAGAAGGACATTAAGACATAATGACAAATATCAAGGGGTTTTCTGGGGTACAGTGGACGCTGTCTGTGATGTGCACAACCTCTCTAAGCTGGCAAAACAGTTATGAAACACAGAGAAGGCAGCATTTATTGAAACAGACATGGAGATAGCCTTTTCCTTATTTAGAATTAGCTCTGGTGTCACTATCTATGCAATGTTTATTCACACTAATATGAATTTCGAGATCTGAAAGCTGTTAATATCACATGGTAGCAAGTCATTTTTCAAAGCTGTTGGGTGAGTGAGAAGATTATCAACAGGAAACACAGTGGCAGCACTGTAAGTATCACACCCTGTGTTCATTTAGTAACCAAAATCTGTCAGTCATCATAGAACACACTACAGTACATACTTTTACTGTCATGACATCAATCCATTTCTAACAGCAACTTTGGTGCCATTTTTTTTAATCTCACGAATTATAATTCATGAGGATCTCACGTGAGATAACTCAAGATGTTTCAGTTTCACATTAGCATTTGAGAAGTTTAATTAACTAATTTATGACTGATCAAACTCCAACAGCAAAGCAGGAAATGCAACATTGACAGTTCTCTGGCACAGTTGGTACAAGTGAAGTCAATTAGCATAAATAATAAAGTCACATCTGTCACAAAAGATAATTAGGAAAGCTAGTTAAGACATTAACAACTATTCAACATAAATGTGTGTATTAATAAGAGTTTTTCTCTTGGAACACAGGATAGAAAATTACTTTTGAGAGGCTGGAATCTGAGCTCTAAGCTAAATATAATCCGATTCTCTGAGTCACTTTGTGTTCCCTGGCAATGGAGTCTCATCTAGAACTTTTATTTAATGTACTTTAGAGTTAACTGAAGTGTTATGATTTGAAAATGCCTTCACCTACATTAGTTTTCACTGTTAAGAAATAGTTTGACATTTCTGGAAATGTACTTGTTTGCTTTCTGGCATAGAGTTACACAAGAAGACTGATACCTGTCTCTGGTATGAAATTCTCACCTGCAGCTGTTAGCTTAGCTCAGCACAAAGGCTGGAAAACAGTGGAAACAACTGATGTGGTTCCATCCAAACATCACAAAATCTATTTACCAGCATTTCAGCTGCTCACTAAGTAGCACATTAGACTTTGGATGTCCAAGAGGTCAGTACACCCTGCCAAAGAAAGAGTCCAGCACACAACATGTCATCCTTACACTTTACTTATAGATTATAGTGTAAGTGAAAAACATAGCTGATGCACCTGCTCTCTTTACTTACATATTTAACATATAGACTTAAAACTGTAATCAATCTTCCCATCTAACACAAATAAACCTATATATTTCCCTAAATGTCAACCAGCTCTTTCACAGTTTTGCCGCCCATGCCAGATCACACTGAGCGCTTGAGGCTTCCATCCGCTTTTGGCTGTTGATGAACTGCTGATGACTTGCAACCAAAAACACAAGAAATGCGGCAGATATGTCACATTGGACAGAAATACTGCCATGTTCACCTCCTCCACTCCTTTCAAAGTCTGGTGTGAAGATGAGTGATGCTTCAAAGCACTGAGAACTGAGGGCTCCTTCCTCCATCAAGAGCCTGGCTAAGAGCCACTCCCCATGGATCCTCACTTCATTTCACACCTTCTTTTCCTGTCTCTCCTGCTCATACATCCATAAAATGAAGGATGTTGATGGAAAGACTGATAGATGCAGAGAGATCCTTTTAACTGTGCCTGTCAAAAACTAATTCCACCCGGTCGCTGCCTTTTGTCTTTGATATGCCTACTGATTTGCTGGTATGGCCAAATCAGTGTGTGCTAGTATTCTTCAAAAACTTTGGCCTTGTCAGATCATTTCAAGTTTCCAGCCAGAGCCTTAGACATCCAACAGAGGCAATTACGTGAATAGATTAACTAATGCTCAGATAATGAGTGGGATAAGCCAATCAGCTTGTCGAGCATTGCTGTATTTCCTCGTGATGATACTGTCCACAGAGAGAACGTGTTGATGCCTCTCAATATAATTCAATTGCTTTCAACAGAAGGATGGATGTCAAATGGACAATTCAGGAACAAAGATCTTAATTACTTGCTCAAAAATGTGTTCAAATTAAGGTGGGAGTATCGGCAGTCACTCTTCAAGGAGATTTTTAATGAAGTTTATGATTCACATGGATAATAAGTAAGCTGACAAGGCCTGTCTAATTACTTATCCCTCTGGCCCTGAACACCAAAGTGGCAACTCTCTGAAATATGCTCATGCTCAGGAAGTCATGTCATCTTTCCAAAGCCATTTCAGGCAGCACGGTATGCTACATGTCAATGTTAAACAGGAAACATAAAGTAGGCTTCCCAAATGCACAGTCTGTTGTGGTGTAAATTATGTATATACTCTGGATCAGCAGGATTTGAAGAGGCACCGAGACAATAGAAGTCTTGAATTATCTATGCATGGATCACATGGATGCATAAATGCAAATCATGCACATGTTTTATGGTGTCAACTGATTCAATGCAAACCCGAACATAAATTTCACATCATCACAAACCATATGCAGAGCTGCTCCAATTTGCCATATGTTGGCAGTAAGTCTTTCAAGAACTGCAGTAATTCTTACGAAACAATACCTAATCTGAGTCTCGCATCTTTTGCAGCTGCATCTATTCTCACTTGTCCTTTCTCCTGAAAGACGGATTCAGGCTGGGAAATACAGTAATGAAGCATGAAGTAAGTAAACCTGAGTCCATTAAGCCCTAACAGATTGATTCAGCCACTAAATAATGCAGGCGTTGAAAAAGACGAATGCTCAATCAATATCCAGTGCTACTGTTACCTTTACATAGGCCGTATTGATGGAAAGCAGATGGTCCTTCACATGTTACAGCTTAACAGTGTGGTGAGAGAATGAGTTTGTCCTTTACCAAGGGTTGGTTAAGCAAACAGAGCTACCCAAGGCTAGTCCAAAGCAAGTGCGACTAAAACAACAAGTTTTAAACCAAGTCAAGACCAAAACTGTTAAGAAGTCCCCAAAACATCAAACTGGAACTTTCGTTTTTGCAGCAAAACTTTTATGAAATGCAAGAAGCGCCACCATATGGAACTATCAGATTTGCTGTGAAATGGTGCTCCGGCCAATATCGCTTCCACCATTGTGGCATTTATCCAGTAATTCTCCACATTTATCTACTTACATTTGCTAAAGTGTAACATGAGAGTTCCTCGGAGGCTGTAGATTTGTTCTAATCTTTGGAATGACTCAGTTTGTTGGAAAGGGCTCACATATGGCGAGTGCCCACTGTCATTTGCTGTTTGATGGACATGGGCACGCTGTTGATTTTGAAGCTGCCAGAATGGCTGGTGTCCACAGATGGCTGCAGCTCATAACGACATTTCTGTCCTTTTCAAGGTGACTGCTTTCGCTGTGGAGGACTGCAGCCCGGGAGGAGGAGTCCAAGTCAAGCACCGCTGAGATTCAGTCGACTGTGGTACGATTGAAATTTTCAAGGTAAAATCCGTGTGATCTGAATGTTCCACTGTGATGAATACACCAGACAACCTTCTAAAACACACAAAAACTCTCTTTATAAGAAAATTCTTGGTGTGTTGTGTTATAAATGGCCAGAGAGAGTGTTGCTGTTCCTCCAAATTTTCAGAAGATAACCTGCTTTGTGTTTATAAGTCCTGTAACACAGATAACATTTGTATTAATTGTATTAACTGTATTAATCCTGGTACAGGATAAGCGTGAAGATCTTTACTACCATCACACAACTATTTCATTCAGAAGGTTGGCAGCAAACAACAGCAGCAATACAGACATCCAGCAGAGCAACCTGAAGAATCTAACAGACCTGTACTCACCACCAGCAAAATAACGCAAACTGAATTTCTTATTTTTTTTGTTCTAGTGTAGATCCTGTTTTTGAAAAGAAGCACAACTTTTCATTCTGGGATGTGTGTGACTTTGCATTACCATACCATCTATTATGAGTCTGTCAGTCACTGTTATAACCAGCAGATTGGACCCAAACACAAAACATGACATTGAATGAAAGCTACTGTTTTCCAAGATTACAGACTACATTTTTATCCACTGCACTTTCATCAAAATTGAAGACACATTGTATTTTCTGCAAAACAATCATATTTCCAATCTCAGAATGTTATGTTTAGTTCTGGTATAATATTGTCCACATATTTCAGTATCAAAAGTGCAATAATACATATTGATGTAACCGAATATTCAAATATTTTCTCATCAGTGAACCCTACTGAGCAGTAACAGGAACATAGGGGCTTGTGTGATGATAATACTTCTGTAAAATAATCCTACCTTTGACAAATTAACACATCTCAACTGTTTCAGCTCCCTTCGAATCCATTTGTATCTACAATTCCAGATGGCTTGTGAGGTTAATCAACTGTGTTAAAGTGTCCAGGTTTCATATATGTATCAGTGGGGCAGATGTTAGAAAGAACTAAAAGCAACATCTGACTGCACCCACCAACTGCTCTGAAGCAGCACCTGTTATTGTACCACCTGAAATAATGTTCAGTGGCTCATCTATTTTTGTTTTCATTAAGCAAAGTCACCATCTGGAAAAATAGATTGGCTGTGATGTGAAAGTAGTGGGTGGCATAAGATGCATACTGTTAGATGAGCTGCTGTTCCTTTTCTTTCCCTGGTAATTGATGCATCACAGTTGGTGGAAAATCAAGCTTTTAGGTAAATGTTCAGTTTAAACAATAGGATAAAATACAATAAATGTTCTTCACTACCAAGTAAAATATTGTATCACAAAGTGATTAGTGTGAATCACACACAGTGATTTGAATGTCTTTGGAACAAATCGGAAGTGCATAAGCAGTAACAGCCACAATGGCTCAATGGAAGGAAGTCAGAAAATCTAACATGCTGATTAAACTAACTTAAACTTCAGCAACAGCTGATGCTGCAAAGTGAGGTACTATGAGCCTGCAGCAGTGGCTGTATAATATACCCATTTAAAGTCCTGCCTTGGACTGTTTCCTTAATCACACGCATTGTGTGTGACCACTCTGGTCGACACCCACATATATTCTGACCATCCACACCTGCACAATTGACTGATTTTGTGCAAGGAAAGGACATTGTTTTACTGTGGAAGAGTCCATTATTAAAGACATGCATATTTGTAGGTATTGATATATTGAAACAAGAAAAGCACTCAGAGAGTGCAGTACTTAGCCAAGGCTCTTCATTACCCCAGAATATATTTGCAGAAATGCAGCATTGTTTTTTACTAGTTATTGATGATCAGAAATCACAGCAACATAGAATGTGGCCATTTAATATAGATGTACCCACAAACAAAATGACCTTGTGCTAAGCACAGGCATGTGTTATGCATGTATATGTTATGTACACTAAATATGTACCTAAATATGTAGCGGGCGGTGGGAACTGGTGACACTCAAACACTCCACACAATTTAATTAATTGTTCATTGTATCATTTCCAATAAGTCTGCAGCGATTGACTTGTAGTAGGATCCCAATCATGTGATTGTCAGCATGCAGCTGACGTAGTGTTCACTTGTAGTCATAGTTACAGTGACGACATGCCGCTATCTCACAATGATACAGAAATCTTTAACAAAATCGTGGATCCAGACTATAAGCTGCATCACTGCCAAAATCTAATGAGGTGGTCCTTGTGTCATTTCTGACCTTCCCTGAAAATTTCATCCAAATCCGTTAGTCTGTTTTTGAGTAATGTTGTGCACGGACGGACAGATTCACATACGCCGATCGTCACATAACTCCGCCGAACTGTTTGGTTCATATGGATTACAATTTTTCTAGTGCAGTAAGTACACAATTTGTGGGTTTTTCAGAAGTTTCTTGTCTGATATATGCAAGAACAAGAGCTTTGGCTTTAAAGGAGGGCTTGCTTTAACTGGGGTGAACAGAGCAAGTATGTTGCTTCAACCTAGAGGTGCTAGAATTGTACTCGCAGTAGCTTATTTCAGTTCTTTTATCAGATAACAAAGCTCAATTCTTTTCCATTTGTCCAAATTTCAGATATGTCTTGCCTTAGCTTTGTATTATAAAAGCCCAATTTAATCTTCTTCAGCTTCATTTGTTGAACTTCATCCTTCTAGTTTTGTGCCAGAAGATTGGAGTCCACAGTATAATATTTGACCGCCCACTCTGGCCTGCAGCAAAGTGGAGACGCTGCTGCGAGATTTGCATTGAGTCCCACAGGACCGGTAAGAACCCAAGCTCAGTGCAGTCCAATACATCCACTGCCCCACCGTATGAATTACAAAATCAGCAAGAGTAAATATGTGCTTCTGTAGTCATTATTAGTGTTGTCAGTGATGAAGTGCTGTAAATGCAGTCGAGAAAGTCTGCACAATCTGAAATCTAAGCGTATTTCAGTCTCTTTTCTCAATAAATGCAAACTAATCCTGCAAAGTGGAAGCACAGTCAAACTTAAGAAGCCTAAAGGCACAGTGCATAGATATACAAAGCAGTCAGTCCAAGTATTAAAGCTGACAACTCTGCTGTCATTCTCAAACAGACATGTCTGTCAGCAGTGGCAGGTCTTAATACAGAGAGTCATGTTAAGTAATAATTCACTCTATAAATAAGCAGGTTATAAAACATATTGGATGCTTCTAAAGGCAGTAAAAGACTCCAGTAAATCAAGTTATTACTTTAGAAAGCTTATAACATACAATGAAGCAGATGTAAAGTTCTTGAAATGACTTTTAGTAACACCGTTCAGCTCATTCAACATCCTTCGTGGATGATGGACCTGCAGCTGTGACTGTTTCTCAAGCCAAGCCTGTGCTGCTTCATTTATCAGCACACTATCACAATATTTGCTTTTTAACAATGTTACATTACATTATTAAACCATTTTGAAACAATGCACGACTGCAGTTTTCACCATCAGCGTTTTCACAATTAAAATCTTCCTGATTGTTTAGCCGTCTGTAGGACTGAACTAAACCATCTGTCATTTTTGGATAGCAGGGTTTTTCTAAGTCTGACACTGTGGGGTCCCCTCGGCAAAAACTGGGAGAACTGGGGGGTTTGATAGAAATATGAAGAGACAGCGCTTGCCAGTTAGTTTACTGTAGGCTTAAACATGAGTCTGGTTTTCTCTGATGTATAAGTGATTTTCTGAACATTTCTTCATGATGGATATCTGAGATGAGGACACATGTGGGTGTAGTGTGTGTGTGTGGTGTGTATGAATCCAAATTTGACAGAGTTATGACTCCAAGCAAGACCATGACATTGCAAACTGAGGCAATTGTACAATAGGTGTTACTCTAAAAATGAATTTGTGAATAATGTATAGTGGTACATTTTCAGTTAAATGTTTAATACACAACAGTGATGAAAAATCTAATCCAAACACAAAATAATAAATATATACGGAAATTGTTACACTGTAAATTGTCATCACACTGTAATAAGTCCGCTTATGGGATGCAGAGGGGACCAAGTGAGGTGTAATTACGTCCCACTCCTGTCTAGCCACTGGTACAGCTAGACTTTAATTAGCTCCGTTCTCGTCACTACAGAGAGATTATGACCAGATGCCGCAGGGCCCAGCCCAGGTGGTTATGGAGACAGGGCTTCAAAGAAAAGAAAAAAGAATTCTTTTTTGGTTCATTACTCCTGAAAGGAGTTCCTGGTGAGTTTAATAAATGTCATCAAGACAAGCAGGCCACCCCACACTTGAGTTTCTTGGACTGATTGATTGGATGGTTATGAAAATGGGACAGATTTCATAAAGCAGCTTGGATGGTTTCCTGATGGCAAAGTGAGCTCATGGGCATATTGTGCGGGTAAACCCATCTAGACTCAGATTAGCCTTCTCTGGCAGGAAAGTGGTTACCATCATGTTTTGGCCAGCAAAAATGTTTATGGATTAAATCTGTGCAAGTCATAAAAAGTCATGCCAGACTGAATTACCTTAAATCGGGATTTAAGGAAAAGGGCAAGATTGAATGTAGTAATTTTAGTTGTTATCAGTGGGTAATGAGGCTTTTTGCAGCTACGTTTGCACCATGTCAGACAGTAGATATACAGCATATATTTAGGCCTTTATTAAAAATCCATTGCTATAGTGCTGGCAAAAATGTATGCAAACTGTATGCAGCTGCATTTGATTCCAAGCTGTAGTTTGGAGTTTAAATGTATTAATCTTGTCCAATTAATTTCCTATTTATGCTACTGTCATGACAGAAAATAATCAGTAGAATTTTGTCTACTTACTAGCAAACTCATGAGGACCACTTAACAGTGCAATATGCAAGACTTTGAACATAAACATAGCATTAGCATAGCAGCACACAACTATTTGTTTTGTAAACATGAAGTGGAGAAATGGCATTCATGGCAGAGAATGAAGTCAAGCTCTTTCTGTGTGTGTTGGAAACTTAACTTCTCTTCTCTGCATATTGACAGCCAGTCCAGCCATTCATGCATGTTAGTGCACGTTAATGCATGTGAGTTGGCCGTATCTCCACTTAACCAACCAAGAGTGATTTCTTACACTGTGATAAAAGGGAAAGTGCTGCCCAGTGTAAAGATGGTGTCAAACCCAAAGAATTAAAAAACAAAATATGTCATTTCTGAAATGTAATTAATTGATGTGCATTCATTTAATTTCAGTTCAGTGTGAGAGTTGCGCGACTCTCTTCTGCTTCTCCGTCTCTGGTCATGTGTCTACGTACTCCAGTTTTTATGTGTCTGTTTCCACATGCCCAGCCTGCTCCAGTCCAACAGACTGCAGAAGTAAACATATTAAACACAAACAGAGAGGCAGCTGAAGTGAAGATAACAACTTGCTACAGTTGGTGCAATTTTACAATGGTTTACTGGTTGTGGCCAAATTACACTGCCCAGTGAAAAAAAGTCACACACTTTAATAATTTGTTAGACAGCCTTTAACTTTGAGTATGGCACTCATTTGCTGTGGCATCGTTTCGATAAACTTCTGCAGTGTCACAGCATTTATTTCTGTCCAGAGATGCATTAATTTTTCACCAATATTTTATATTGATGATGGGAGAGTCAGACCGCTGTGCAAAGTCTTCTCCAGAACATCCCAATGATTCTCAATGGGGCTGAGGTCTGGACTCTGTGGAGGTCAATCCATGTGTGAAAATGATGTCTCATGCTCCCTGATCCACTCATTCACAATGTGAGCCCCATGAATCCTGGCATTGTCATCTTGGAACATGCCCATGTCATCAGGGAAGAAAAACTCCACTGATAGAAAGACCTGGTCATTCAGTATATTCAGGTAGTCAGCTGACCTCATTCTTTGGGAACATAACGTTGCTGAACCTGACCAACCCCAGATCATAACTCTAACCCCCACAGGCTGGTAGGCTCCTAGGCATGATGAGGGCATCACTTCATCCACCTCTCATCTTACACTGATGCCCCCATCACTTTGGACCAGGGCAAATCTGGACTCATCAGACCACATGACTGACCACATTTGTTCCTAGAAGAAGATGGTTCTCCACTATCCTACAGGTTTTAATAATGCGTTGGACAGTTCGTAACCTGATTTTAGTAGTTTCAGAAATCTTTCAGTTGTTTTGTTTGCATGATGCAGGCCAATAATTTCACCCTTCTGAAACAGATTAACATTCTTTCCATGACCACAGGATATGTCTTCGGACTCGGAATCCATCTCCGCTTTTTAATTTTCCACTATTTTTTGGCCAGGCAGTGTATTTTTGTTGGCTTTGTTGGGAAATTGTTTAATTTAGACATGAAATGAAAATGAGTGTATTCAACTCAATGACAATCTTCATCCGAATATAACAATATCACAGTGTCTATTTAAAAACACAATCAGTAAAACCCCAGCGGACAATGTTTCACACTCAGCTGATTCTTGTAGCTTCATTTATATGTGTGTTAAATTTGCAAAAGAATAGAGAAATAATGATCACATATAGAGATGTTTTACTTCACTTTAGCAGCAGCAGGAGTGACCCCTGCTAGATTTGATGTGGTATTATATTTGTAGACGGAGTTAATACAGAATTGCACCCGCACCCACAGGAACTTTGAAATGAAAGGCAATGTCCAGGTCTCCCGAGATGCTATATCAGCAAAGACTCAGCAAAGTAGAAGGGTTGGGAGACACATTACAAGATAAACTCATATTGACACTTCTGGCAGAATTCATCATTTCTGTCCCAAACCATTTTTGCTCTGTTTGCAGAAGGAGCCACGTGGTGAGCAGACATGCCATTTACAATTGTTTACAAAGGTGAAGATATCAAATTCCTGCTGTATGTTGCTAGTAGATGGTGCAAAAGGAGACTCTTTAAAATGTTAAGCAGCATCAGTTACCGATTCAAAAACAATCCATCCACCTGATTCCTCTTTTTTTTCCCTCACTAAAACTTGCTATCTATCTACATGCAAATGGAGGAAATGTCTGCGGATGTGTTTGTCCTCAGTTTCATGATGCTGGGAGCGTCTTTTAAACATTTCGTTTGTGTCTGCACTTTCATCCCCAATTCTTTTCATTTACAGGTCCTACCCTATAAATTATTTCACACCTGAACAAACAGAAAACTTTACTGAGATCTTTGATTTCTTTTTCCTTACCTTGGTTTCATTCTATTCTCTTCCTCGCGGAAACAACACCACACGTGGTGCAATGTGCTGCATAATCAGCCAGCCCTTGCACATCTCAGCCTGCTTTCTGCTTACAAAAGAGGCCGGTTCTTTGCATCCACGAAGCCTTTTCACCCAGAGAAAGTAAGCAGAAGCCGCACCTCACAGTAAATGATAAATACAGCATAACCTTTCAGTGCGAACCCTGCCTTTCATCAGTCCCCAGCAGTCAGATGATACCGGGCAGGCTCGGCTATTGTGAGCTGCCCTGGCTAATTGTTAAACGTGTTCTTGTCAATCAAACATATCCCAAATGGCAACTCCTCAGCTGGCACTACAATGAGTTGCCTGAGCCGCAGTAGCCTTAGAGGAGTAATTGCAGTCCATTCGCCAGAAGCCTGACTCCATTCCATTAGCGGCTGTACATTATGAATGGTTGAAGCTGCTTGTTGACTGTAGACCTATTCAGGCTGGTGTATATGTGCTGAATGGCCCCTTTTTTTTCTTTGCCGTGTGTTTCATTTCCACGCAGACAGGCCAAACAGGAGGAGAGGTAATTGCATTTGTGATGGCATTGTGTTTGCAGACAGAGAGGGATATTCTCTTCACTCCATGAATCAAAAAGCTACCGTAAATATTCATAGATACAGAAGACAGAGTCAATGAGGAGCTCGTGTGCAGGAGAGCCAGAAGAAGTTCACTGTTACACTGTATCACATGGTTCAATAGAGTCATTCTAACTTTATTTAGCTGCTGTAGCTGAATTGATCTCCCCCATGAACCTCGTCTAACACAGTTGCACGGTTTGTTAGGTACATATAAGCAGCTTTACTGAATGAGAAAACACTGTGCAGCCTTGGCGAGGCCACTGGCACATAATAGGAAATGCTGAGGTATCAGTCTATGATAATGGCAAAACAACTATCTGCTAAACACACGAGAGGCCAGATGATTGTGTCGTTATTGTACATGGCAGCCAAAACATGCTATTTATATAGGGGATAAGCCACTCTGTGTGGAATAATACGAGGCTCTGAAATGGTCATCAACAACTTTAAATGTCTCTGGCTTCAATAATGCACTACAACAATCAGTAAACCAAGATCCATTCTCGAGCCTCCGTTCAAGTGCTTTTTCAAAGGCGGCCGACACTTCAGAGGTGTCGTTGAAGCCATCTCGAGATTTTGAAATGGATGTGGGGACGACGTTAAATGAAGAGTGAGATCTTTCAAGCATTTCTCATTCCAATAAGCCCAAGGAGTGCGTCTAGATTCAGAAAGGTTCCACTCGACTGGAGAGAAACATTTTCTGAATTTAAACGCTAACCAATTCTTCAACAAGCCCCTCGCTCACATCAAGCGTTAAATTCAACTCAAAGCAGCAGCAAAAGAGATTTACATTTTCCGTATACAGGCTTTAGAGCCTTTGGGTTGGCTGAAGATTTGCATTAAGGGGATTTTTTTTCTCCTCCACTCCCATCTAAGAAACTTTGCAAAGTTTAATCATGGCTTCTGTTGACGCCCCTGGGTTTTGTATCTTAAGCTGTATCCCTGTGGCTGGGAAACATAAGAAAACTTCATCATAAGCTGCTCCAAAGTCTGAATATAGATTTTACCAATCATTCCAACGAGGACTGTTCATCTAAGTATGACTCCCTCAAATATTGCATTTGTAATTATGGCTTTTTGTGTGGCCTTCCTGGTACGACTTCACACACAAAACCTTCCAGCTTTGAAGGAATGCCTCGTTAAAATAAAACTTTACTTGCAGCAGTTTTCACAGTAATTTCATTTTCCTTTTAACACGGTGACTTTTAATTTAATTTTTAAAAAAAGAGAGAGAAAAAAGTCAATGTCACAAGTTATTCACCAAATTCTCCTTCTAATTTGAATGCATTTTAGCAGCAGCAGCTTGGCTAATAATCAGTGGTTCTTACCCGCATGCCCAGCTCGATGTTCTCGCCTCCATAGACCTCCATGCCAGGATCCAGCAGTCCGATATCACCAAAGTATTCCCGGTCTACCACAAAGGAGCAGCCAATCATAGCTGGAGTTCTAATGAGCAGAGAGAGAGAGCATTTTTAAAATATTACATCGAAATCAGTGAAATATTAAACTTTTATACACCCACGAAACCTCCAAAACCCATAAGTGTTTTTTTTTCCTGAATCAACATAAAAATCCGTCTTCTGTTGTTTCATTTTAATTCATCCACAGGGTTGATGATAGGATGCAATTGCAGTTTAGCTTCCTGATTTATATCTATGCACTGAGAAATTGGGCTTTAATATGGAGAATCTTCAAACAATTCATCAAGACTAAAAAGCTCGTTAACTGCTGCTCTGTGCATGTGTTTAAAATAGAGACTCTTGTCTGTTTCCGTTGCTCTAGAATGGACTGCACAGTTTTATACCTCAACCTTACACTAATGTACATTTCAGAATTCTGATTGAGGGACAGTGTGGAAATACGAAAGATGAATGAATGAAAAAAAAGTGTTATTAGCTCAATCTAGTCTAAAGCACATAAAGAGAAAAATGTTATTAAATCATTTTGTCGGTCTGATGAATGTATTTTATTTTTTTATTCTACTTACAGTCTTGTTTCAAGTAGATCCAGAGTCCTAACTACCACTAGGAAACTGGACCGGTGCTCAGATCACTACACTGGCTTCCTGTTAGTCAAAGGATAGAGTTCAAAATCTTACTCATGGTCTACAAAGCACTGAATGGTCTTGGACCAAAATACATCCTGGACTTATTAGCTCCATATGAAGCATCCAGAGCCTTCAGGTCGTCAGGGACAGGTTTACTGTGTGTTCCCAGAATCGGAATCAAAAATAGTGAAGCAGCATTCAGCTTTGATGCTCCTCACCTGCCGAACAAACTTCCTGAACACCTGAGGTCTGCTCAAACTGTCGGTTCTTTTAAATCAGGCCTGAAAACCATGATGTTGACTGCAGCTTTCTCTTAGAGGCTCAATCTATTTTCTTGTCTTTTAAAACACTTTTAGGACCCTAATGTTTATTTTTATGCTTTATTTCTATGATTTTAATGTATGTCTACCTTGAAATCATTTTTCTGAATGTATTTGTATATTGCATTTGTTGTCATTTTTAATATCGTTTTGTTATATATGTACATTTGATTTTATTATTTAATGTTGATATTTTATTACTTATTGCTTGTTGTTGTGCATTGTCAAGTGGAAGCTATTTATATTTTTGTCATGCCACGTATGATGACAATAAAGCCATTCTAATTCTAATTCTAATTTAATTGTCATTGTAAAACACCTTGAATTGCCTTGTGTATGATGATATAAACTTGCCTTGCCTTGTTAGCTAAATGCTCCATTATATATATATATATATATATATATATATATATATATTTATTTATATATATATATATATATATATATATATATATTGACAGGGGCACCTTTAATATTTAGATAAAATGAAAAGTATATCACAAAATGAAATACAAGACTAAGGAGGAAAATGAAACATGACAACTCAGAATGGCACTTTAGCTGAAGAACAAGGAAACAAAAACTAGCACAACTTAAAAGCTACCTAAATTTAGCTGGTGGAACATGAGGTACAAGAGTACACAAGTGTTTTTTTTTTCTTACAAAAGCCCCCAGGCTGCTTTTCCGTACTATTATCAGTCAGGTCTTAAGTGCTCAGGACAAAACACCACAAAAAGCATTACATTCACACAGGGTCATGAGCTGCGTTATTTTTTCTGTAAAGTGACCAAGGAGCAGCTTGATTCTTCTTTCTGGAATGATGCCCGGGGTAAGTTCACCGTATACTGTTACACACACAAAGACACACACACACACACACACAGAGGGAAAATGTGTGTGTACTGCTTCAGTTTGAGAGACATAGCAGTAGGAAGTTCTGTAAAGTGCTTCAGGAGCTGCACCGTGATTCATTGACTCTGTCTTAAAAGAGTGCACTGAGCCGTAGAGCGTGTGAGCCAAAAGGAAAGGTGTTTTTAGGTCCGAAACCCATATGAAACACTGTCTGCACCACCACTATTGAGTGTTACTTTGGAAATCTTAGATTGGTAGATAAATAAAACTCTCATGTAGGGCTGCAAATCCCCTTAAACTATTATATTTCCAAGGAAAGTCATATAAATGATTCTAAAGCTTGACATTCATTGTGTGTGTAATACGAGCCGTTTCAAATTGATTTAGGTCGCTGAAAAGAGAACATTTTAAAGAAACCACAGTGTGAAAGTTGAACTAATTTCTCTGCACTTTTAAAAGTAGTAGCATTTTGACTTCATGATTACTACTGATAGTGGTGGACAGTGTGTAGTTAAACTCTCCTTATGGTAACAATTTAATGGTGCTCTCTATTATAATTTCATGCTCGCTATCTATATAGTTCCTGACGTAGCTTCACATAGTCTTGTTTAAATTATAAGGCGGTGACAGGGAAGCTTTCAAGTGCCATTATTTGTTCTGGCTTTGTAGATAAAAAAGACAGACACAGCGCACACTCAGCCCCGTTCACCTTATCCTTTCTCTTCTTCTGACAAGTGACCTACCTTGCCTGTCTGTACTGCACAAACTTTGTGCAGATCTCTTTGAGTGTTCACTTTAGAATAAGCCTCCTGGCAACGTAAACACTGTCTCTGTGTTTAGGTACAAACTCGGCAGCCTTGAGTCGGATGCATGTGACAGTGAAGCTAAGACCTCAGCCTGAACGGCTCTGTTTCTTTTGTGATGTCTTTCCACACCACAAAAGGTGTAATGTTGCACAAGAAACATCCTCACGTTGATACCAGTGTCCCAGCCCACATCAAGGCTGGGCACAGGAGAGGAGGCCACACAACTGTAAGTACAAATAAGTCTATTTTACCGAATTAAAAGGAAAATTAACCGAAGTCCAAATAGAACTGAAGCAAACAAGGCGGAAGCCCGAGGAGAGAGAGGTCCTGGCTGACTGCCACCACTCTGAATAGAGGAGCCTGACCAGGTGAGCTGAATCACCATGACGGCACGACTCCCCTGTCAGACCCCTGCAGGGAAAACCTGCCCAGAGTTGTCACACATCCTCTAAGAGGTTAACCACAAATCCTAGAAAATATTGACTAAAAAAAATTACAGTTTTAGGTCTAGTCCACATGGTTTTTCCTCCCCAAAAAAATCTCCATTTGCATGACCAAGCAAAAAGACAATGTCAAGAGGATGCTTCATCCACCAGGCTGTCAGGTTTCTCAACTCCCTCCCTGGGTCAATATATAACTGCAGTACTTTTTGTAACATAGTTGACAGGTATCATAGTTGATATGTTTGCAGTTTTCAGGCATAAAATCAACATGGCCACCTATACCCAAACACCACATGACATTTTTACAGAAAGATTCTTCTAAATATTATATATACAATTGAGTAAAATTGAAATTGAAAGTTATTTATAAAGATATTGTAGTAAATCTGCTGATATGTGATAAATCCACACTTGACTCACACACTACTTTATATATTATATATTATATACTCTTGGAGTCTTGCCGGTATTTTCTTCAGGAGGAAATGACATCATGTGGAGCAGGTCATGTGACCTGGAATTAACACACTTTCTTGAGAGGTGTTTTTGTAATGGGTAACTTATTTGAAAGTGATTCCTCAGACACAAATACAATTTGTTATTTTCCATATAAAATTTGATATACTGCCAAAAAAGAAATATCTGTCATGATTATCTCAACTTAATAAAAAGAACACAATAAAAACTACTTTTGAATAAGCTCATTTTATTATTGTTTAGCTAATTAGAAGGTGGTTGTTATTAAATTCAGACAGTTACTTAGTTGACATTTTAGTGATATCCAGTAATTTTTATTAATGTGATTGTTTCCATAATAAATAATTATGGAATTTGTAAAGACATGATCATACTGAACATAAAAAACATAAGTTTTTTTTTTTTTAAACTTTTAATAAAAATGTATCCAGGATATATCAAATGGATTTCAAAATCCATAAATTATATACTGACCCACCTGCTCTGCTGCCCCTCCTTCTTCTGCCCTTGTTCCCACAGATTCTGGACTCTGATCCCACCTACCCTCCAAGCAAAGACATGTCCTGGACATCTCCTCCATCATCCCCATAAAAAACTGAACTCTTTACACCCTCAGGAATTCTACCTGCACACACAGACTATAAACCAGCATATAAGCTCATTCAATTATTCTGCTGTTAAGCATATTAGGACTGTTGTTCCTCATTTACACTGTTTAGAATATTCTGAACTATATCTGCCACTTTATCTCATGGTCATGTTTACATTTCACTCAGTTCTGCTTTTCTTAGTTATTAGCTGTTGCTTAGTTCTAGTTTTGCTCTCTTTGTTCTTAGTTTACCTGGTGTTTTGTTTTCGAGTTCTTAATTCACTTTTTTATTTTTTACTTTTTCTATTTTTTTATTATATTTCTAAATTTATATTATATTTTTATCTCAAAACCTGTTTTGTGTACAGTGTTTATTTAATGTCTACTGTTGCATGAAGAGAGAGTAAGATAATTTCGATCCCTAGTATGTCATGTACATCTTGAAGAATTGACAATAAATCTGACTTTGATTTTGACACCATCAGCAATTTAATCGCAGATTTAAAACAATGTTGACCAGTCAGATGCCTGGAAAAAAGGTTACTACTGATCCTACAGGCTGCCAACAATGACGCATTGAGAAAGAGGGGAATCATATGTAGCACCTGTATACAGTCACTCTATTGAAGTGATTACATTGAGAATGGTGGGTGCTCAGGTTCGTGAATCTAAATGAAAATACTAAATAGATAATAGGTATCTAATAAAAGTTCTAATCAAGAATGAGACCCAGAGTTTTTTAGTTTTGGCCAAATTGAATGATTAGAGGCCGTGTTTAATAGAAGATTTGCTCAAATAAATTCGCCATACAGACTGATTCAGATGCCTCTGTTCCACCGCATAAGCAAAGTAACCGGACGCTTCTGTGCAAACATGTTTAAAAAGTCCTGCTCACAAGGTGAGCACAAACATTGTTTTGCCTCATGCTAACAAAGGAGATAATGGCTCACATTCTGACGTCACAAGCCAAAATCGCGAATACAGCAAATGTAGTTTTTAAAAACTCCTTCTAGGGTGAAGATATTAAAAAGATTCATTAGCAGTGAGCTAAAGCTGCACATGGACAAAAAGCCAAAATGGACAGAAAAGTAAAATGTCTTAAATAATACCCATGCACAGGGTCTTAAATCTTGCAAAATTCTTCCATTAATTAAAAAACGGCACATCTCAAGCACTTAGTACATTTTACTGTCTTGGAAGACTGACAAAATGACATTAATCATCTGCTTTTGGACTATTCAGAAATCTGAATATCTTACACCTGTCCCTCTCAGTACTCTTCCTCACCCAGTCAGAACATCAGTGTGTTTTGTTCTAGTAATATTAAGTGGGAAAAGAAAAGAGTAGATTGCAGCAAAGTTTGGTCCCTGTCTCATTTGTGTGCTGTGTGAGGTGAACAGGCAAGAAATATTAAAGCATGAACTAAAGCATTAAATCACACCTTGATTACTGCATTCTAGAGCCAATTAACTGAAACCAATGAAATGAAATGAAAAATTAGAGGCAGACGTTTCTCTAAGAATGCCAACAATAGAATCTGAATGCTACACATCTAATTTTGGTTTCAAGTACCAACAAATAACTGCTTTTTTTTTTTTTTTTTTTTTTTACTCCCAATTAGCAATTTTAGAGCAACATTCAATAATCATTCACAGAGAAACCAAGACAGAAGCACAGCGGTGGTCTCCATCAAGAAAAACTTTCTATTCAGATGAAATCCAGTCACAGTTTTTACTGTGTGACCCAAAGGTCACAAAATAACTTCTGGACTCCATCAGACATCACAGATTGATGGTGGGATCTTCCAGGAGATTTCTCATTGAATGTCATGAGGTTTGGTTATTTTTAGTGTGCAGATGGTCAGCCTGCAGGGCTCATTCGCCCCTAACACCCCTTATCTTTGGCAGCCTGCTTGCAGTGTGAACATCTGACGCATGTATGCACGATATGGCAAGACAAACACTTTCATTTGAGACTGCTTACTTCTCTCCCAGATGAAGACAGTGCTGTTCAAACTGTTTTTTTTTTTTAACCAGACATCTGGCTTGTTTTGACCTACTGTTTAAAAATCAGACAGCTCTGTTGCTCCAGTAGTATTAAATGTATGAGAGAAAACAAAAAAGTTTGTAATGGCATCAAGTCATTTTGTTCATTTATAAAGCAGTGCCATCCAGATTTATGCTCCTATTTAGCAATATAAGTTTTTCACCCAAGTATTCCATCAACATTAACATTAATAAAGGAGGTATTGTCATATACCTATCTTTTACTATTTATGTCTGAGAATTACATTTTCTTGGCCTAAAAGTGATTTAATCTGTGTCATTTAGGCCCCACTATATGATAAAAACAGATTTTTAGTTTGGTCCATCATTTAAAGCATTATTCTTCAGCTGAAGATTTCAGGTTTCTATCCACACATCAAAACTATTTGGGGACCATTTCCATTTCCTTAATTTGTCCTGTCAATAATTTCAACAGCTGCCAAAGAAGACCCTTTGTTTTTGCTATATATATATGACTACCATCCAATGTACTCTCAGATTGTGGCAGTTTTTTTTGCTGTCTTGTACATTTTTATTCTCTTTGTTGGTGAATGTATCCAAACAACCAGAGTAAGCTTTGAGACTAAGCTCTGAGGGGTCATAGAGCTTCTCTTGGTGATGGCAGAAACCTTGAGGAAACAAGAGGGAGAATGATTTCCAATAGAAATCCACACAGCCGACACACTTCAGCTGGCCCTTGAGACAATCTGTCCATTTGCAGCAAAGCCTCAATAGTGGAAACGAACCAGCTCTGCTCATGTCTGAAACTCTTCTTGTCTTTCTCCCATCTCCAGTCTTGAGGCTGATGTTGAGCAATACATGATATTCATGGACGTTTGACGGGACATTAAATATTCAGATCCACAGTACAAACTCTCAACACACTGTTTATTTGTAGGAGACACTCTGTATCAAATTAAAATGTTACTGCTCTGGTTTGAAAATCAATTTTTCTTGCTCTTGGTGTCATGAATGCCAAGGTGTTTCTGGTTAGCACCAGTGTGTTTGTAGGTTGGTTAAAACAGGAGACATTTAGTAACACAAATCAGCAAATCAACCCAACTCAGGTTGTTCAACTGACAAGAACCACTGATCAAGGTTAAAGCATCACAAGGTCAGCGTTGACATTCTACCGGACTTTGAACTCCCCATTACCCAGCATGCCGCCTCAAATCCTCAGGCAGGCTCCTTAAATCCTTGCTGATCAGGCTTTCAGCTTAGTCAAATTTAGCTACAGTACTTTATTTACTGTATGTGATGGGTTCTATTTTGATTTTTCTCAGTGTTTAAGCTCCCTGTGCTTGTCCCTGATCTAGCAGTACTACTAGTAGTTTTGTGGTTCTAATTTAAGTGAGTTTAAAAATGTGATTGAGAGGGTTACACAAATAAAGTTTCTAGTAATGATGAGATGTAACCTTGTTGGCATATTTCACATCTCATTTGTCTCAAATTCTTAAAAACAGCATCCTTTTCCTCAATTACCTGCTTCTCCTCATCAACAGAGGCTCAACTGTGACTCATGCATACAGTAGTAGGGTGGATACTCTTTCCTTTAACTAAATGACCTGTATTCAGAATATATCTCTGCTGTTTCCACCTCACTGACGTGTCCTTGAACCCCACTATTCAGGCAGATCAAAGCTGCTGTTGTACTGCTGACCCTGACCCTTCATCTCCCTGTAAAGGATGGCTGACTTTATTTTCGTTCCTTTCATATGCCAGAATGTGTTATATCTGTTTTGAAATTCACAGTTTTTCATTTGATACTGTAGCAGTAAAACTGTAGTGGCAGCGCACCAAGTACAAAGCAACATGTGCATTCCAGCAGCCCCATGAATATGGAAAAGATGAAAACCAAAAGCTTAGCTGCCTCATGCTGGCTCTGGCCTGACCTCATACGCTTGGCTCCAGCACTGCTTCTGACTTCACCACATTAAAATAAACTGCTACATAGTTACAGTTCCTCCATGTGAAGCAGTATATGAAATGTTAAAGGTGCCTGTAAAGAGTGTATAAACTTGTCCATGCAAGAAGACTATTGACAAGTTCACTAAAGTGATAAAGGTGTCCAAAAGGCTATGAAATATTATATAAATGGACTTAAAGTCATTATTAAAGATGGAATTTGCAATGCTGGAGTACTTCTTAGTTAGTTCGCATATTTAGATTTACAATCCCTCTCACTTTTTCTGTCCCCTGCAACTGCACAGGATACACTGGAATTGTCATCTACTTTGTTTCTTTCCCATTTACAGAGCCAGAGCTGTGTAAGAACACCGGATTTTATTTTTAAAGTACACAGAAAATGGGCAGCTAGTGGACCGTGATGAGATTTTGACTGAATTTGACAAAACGTGTATTGGATTAGAATCAATGACTCTACCTTTAAGACTACAAACAGCCCGCAATCCAAAATTCTCTATAGACAGTTATAGAAGAACTGCTAGAGGTGAAGTAAACTGCTCCAACAGTCTCAGCTTATAAAACATTCAGTTCAACTTTGGATTTTGTAGTTAGTGACGCTGTTGCTGAAGTTGGCCAAACAGGCGAGACCATTTCACAATAAAATCTGCTCTTCCACAGTCTATTACATTCCAATATGATTCTACCAAGGTCACACATAACCATTTCTAGAATTGTATGGAATGAAACGAACCTGTGCTGTCCTCAAATCAGTGGCGGTTTAATAGAATACCCAGTTCATATTCAAAACACAATTACATTAATGACACCACATCACCATGGCCTCGTGGTCCTGCATGAGAATGACAATATTCATCATGCTAATTAGGCTGCTCTCTACAAGCGGGCTTTATTTGTGTGCTTGGGTGGCACACTGGACTACAGAGCACCTCAGTTTGATGGCACCACACATGAATAAGTCATATCCCAAGGCTATCCATATTTCATCAAACATCCTCATCTATAATGGACGCTGTTCACCAGCTGAGGGCCTCACCTGATAGGGGCTGTCTCATCGCCCTTGTCCAGCCACTCCTGCGGAGGGATGATGTACATACACCATAGACCCCAGTTGTAGCCGTGGGCAGCATTAGCGTACTGCTGCACCTCAAACGTGTTGTACTTGATGTTGTCTATGGCGGGCAGGATGATACGGGTGTGATCCTCCTTCATCCGGGTTAGAATAGGTTCAGCCCTTTGGATGAGAAAAGGAACAGGAGTTAAGAGCTTACTTTCTGAATTAGGTATGCAGAGGCTTCATTGCACAGCTGCAGAAGGTGAATGAAGAGAGTGAGAGGAGAACAGTGTGCTACAGGGCAAATAATAGAGCTGTGCGGATTTTCATTCTGCCCTGTAGAGGTTCAAAGTATTAATATTGCAATGATGTTGGTGAAGATCGACCTGATGGATAATGTAACTGAATGCAAAGTGAAACCTGTTAATGTGTAGGTGGAGGAAATCAGCCCAAATATTTTGAAACAAATTGAATAGAAAGATATTTAGTCAATATATACCAGACACTGCCAGGAGCAGCTATGGATTACTGCAGACGCCATCTCAACTTACACTCTATCGCTACATTTACATGGGTTTCACTGGCAATGCAATCCGTCAAATCAGCATTTATTCAACAACAATTTCCAGGATCCACTTCCCTGCACTGTTCATGATGTGAATGTCTCGCAAAATGAATTTTCCACGGAACAACAAATGATATCATATCATAGTTTATATCTCCTGCTAGTGAAAACGAAATGTTAAAATGTGACACTTGTGCTGGCGAGAGACTTGATAAGAGGTAGAACCTGATAAAGCAAAGCACATCAGGTGAAAAGACAGGGTTAGTTTTCTCCAGGGAAAACCATCCACTCTCTTTATTTACTCTGTGCAAAGGGTGTGCAAGGAAGCTTCCGAAACAGTCTTGTTCCACACATACTTCATCCCACGGCTTTTGCTCTGGGGCTGCTATGGCTGGTACACATTAATTGGAGAACACATATTCACAAAAATGTTGAAAGTGGTTCTTAATGGGCCACTTACAACTAAGTTACAGCTGAGTGGTTTTATGGCAGGTTAGGGTCTGTAACTGAGACTCCAGGATGACACGGACACTGCAAAATGAACCCACAACTTGTCATTTTTAACCTTTTTGTGTCAGGGTTTAACACACGGGAAAGATCATTTTAGAGCTTGCAGAAGCTGGAAGGCAGGTTTTTAAACTCTGGGCAAAGAAAACTTAGGAGTTTCCACAAAGACATGAGTGTGTTAAGCTATCAAGCTTCTCATCTACAGTCAAATTTAGAAGTTTGCACACACTTTTATTCCAGGAATAGCATACAAAAGTATATATACAGAAAAACAAGTTCTATATTGACAAATCCTGAAAAGATGCTCAGCAAAGAAGGAGCCACAAAGACAAAAGACACCAGTAAAAAGAAAACAAAATACAGTTTGAAATTGCACAGGATAAAAGTGTCCTCTTGTTTGATGAAACAAAATTTACCTGTTTGGTCATTGTTATGTTTAGAGAAAGAAGAGTAAGGCTTGCAAGTCAAACAACACCATGGCAACCATAAAGCATCACGTTTTGAGGGTTCTTTGCTGCAAGACAGAAAAGTGAACTCGCAAAAAAGATGGTAGTATGAGGAAAGAAAACTACGTCGCTGAAGTAGTACCACATGAGATAATCCACAAAGTTTAAAACCAGTTACAAAAAGGATTTTCAAATTTATTATGACCGCAAGCAGACTTCCATAGTTGTAGTCTAAAGGCGTCAGGACAACAAAATCCAGGTATGTGGCCTGCACAAAGCCTTGACCTTAATTCAGTTGGAAAGACATCGACAGGACTGAAAACCTTGTGTGAACAAGAAAGCCTACAAACCTGCCTCTTATAGATTACTCCTGTCAGGAAAAATGGGCCAAAACTCCATAACCTTTTGTCAGAAGCTTTGTGTGCTTGACCCAAGTTAAACAATTTAAACCCAAGTGTATAAATAAAGCAAAGTAATAAAAGCTGAAATAAATCATTCTCTCAGTAATTATTCTGACCTTTCATATTCTTAAACTAAAGTAGTGATCCAAACTGATCCATGACTGCCTGAGTGGTAAATGCATTTAGTAGTTGCGGGATGCGATTAAAAAAAAAAATTATCAGATTAAATACAGGCGTTGTAATTAATTAATCGTGATTAATCACATTTATGTCAAATAGCAATATTTGACACAATAAGCAATTTTTTTCAATTCAAATAAACTTCGGTTGATGACGGAATGAATGAATAGACATATGTGAGCTTGAAAAAAAAATGTTTATGTTTCTTCTATATTATCTGCATTTTTGATTATATTCAACATTTTAGGATATTTTGTAAGCATTTTCATAGCTAATGTATGGTGCATTGCCCCGGAGCTCATTTGCATCAAGTAGCTTAATTTATGCAAATGCAGTGCAGAGAGTGAAGGTCCGATGCATCGCAAAACTTTCGTTAAACGTCTAAGCTAGCCATTGTTGAGCTAAAACGACGACAGATTCAGCAGCTTATGTCTCGCTTCAAATGCTTTAGGAAATACTTTCTGCTGAACAGTTTTCGTAAGAAAAGAGAAAGTTTGCGACCGAGCTGCCATTTTAGTTTCTGCGCTGAATCACTCTTTATCGCGGCTGGCAAACAGACTTTAGGTGCATTACCACCACCTACTGGGCTGGAGCGTTCATCAGTGCTACCAGGGTGCCAGAAATTAGGGACCTCAGAAAGGTGCAATTAAATGCATTATTTTTTTAACACTTTATGTTTTTGTGTAATTAATCAATCATAATTAATGCGTTGAAGTCCCAGTCCTAGTATTTAGCCAAGGTGTACACCAATTCCAGCTTCAGCTACAAGGAAAAAGAATTATATCCCAAAATGTCAAATAATACCTTGATTACTGAGTGTAGACACTAATGATGACAACACCTACAAACCTCTTCACCGTTCATAAAACCTGACATTGTTCAAAATACAAGTATCGTGTCTTCATTCTGTATAGTAAAATCATTTTTGTTAAGATCTCAAAAGGCAGCTTTTAGTTACTGCAGGGAATTTATTGCCATGTAGGATGATTACTGACTTTTGATGTCTGCGTCATTTGGTCACCAATATGATTATTTTAATCAATGCCACATACTGTAAGGTAACCTCCCTCAGTTATTTAAAACCTTGGCCAATAGCAACATGGTCTTCAGATCCATTGAGTGCAGAACGACACTCCAGGGCTTTTGGCAGCAGTTACATTTCTATAATCTTCTCATGCTGAGAGGAGATCTTTAGCATATCTTCAAAGCAACTCTTCATACGATCACTTCTTCACATGATATAATTCTAAATTTAAAAAAAGAAGCCGCAATTATAACATGATAAATGTATCTCTCAAGAATTCCACCACACTCCAACTTTCTTGCTATCTCCCCACCCACTGACTTTCTTTCTGTGTCTTCACCCTGATTCTCCCCGACTCCCTTTCTCCCCCATCTACTTCTCTTCAAAAAGCGAAGCCCATTTATCTTCCAGAGGCAAAATGACTTCTTATCACATGAAGGTAGGGGACAGAAAGTACAAAGGGAATGGATCCAAATGGAACTGTTTGGGGTGACGTCAGTAATATATGAGGTAGTGCTTAGAAGAAGCCATCATTTAATAACTAAAGCGAGGTTAGTAAAAGTTCTACGGCTGCCTGTATGAGATGATGACGGATGGCTTGTCTTGTTATTACTCCCAAGTCATATTAACTGCTTCAGAAACATGAGTTCTCTGATTTATTTTGGGGTTTTGTTGGTGGTTATGATGAAAAATAAGGTAGGCAACTATGACCTCAAGTCAGTGGCAATGATTAGACAAACAGTAAAAAAGAGGCAGTCATAGTTACTGTGCATAGTGGGATGTTTTAGAGGTTTTCTTATTAAAACAATGAACAAATAGCATGTTACTCAGTGAGCTTTAGAGGTGCTTGTAGACAGCAAAACTTTAGAATTTACAGTGATATCAGTCCTCGTGTTAATTATACTCCCTTCACACACACATAGACAGTTGCTGCAGATGTGTAGTTGTTATTATACTACTTTCAAGTCCTTTTTAATTTTGAAATTTTTGCTATTGAGACCTTGGCTGACACCTTTAGACTTTCGTGGACAATTTACAGATGTAGAAAGCATAGAACTGACTGCCCATAAAATGTGAAAAAGTTCCCAAACTGCTGAACTAATTCTTTCACCTTACACGTTTTAACAACTTTTGAAAGAAATATGACTCTGAGATCTTATAGAAGCTGTTACATGTTAAAAATCTAACCATTACAACGTCATTGAATTTAAGGCTATTAGCTGAAAAACTTCAACTATAAATGTATTCCACTTTGGAAAAATAATTTGGTGTCATATCCTGTAACCATAACCACACTGACTGTTCAGTGCAGCTGCACCAGCAATAAACTTTAAGTAATCTCTGCTCTACCAAATCAGTTTCACCTTGTTGTCATAGTTACAGTGACGCCGTGCTGCTATCTTGCAATGATACAGAAATCTTTAACAAAGCCGTGGATCCAGACTATAAGCCTCATCACTGCCAAAATCTAATCACTTGGTCCTTTTGTCATTTCTAACCTTCCCTGAAAATTTCTTCCAAATCTGTTTGTCCTGTTTTTGAGTAATGTTGCACACAGAAAGACAGACGAACAGATGGACAAATGTACGCGATAGTCATATAACTCCGCTGCATTCCTTGGCGGAGTAAAAAGCATTCATTCATTTTAATAAAAATGATTCTGCAATGAAAAGGTTCTGTCTGCAGTCTCACAGACTCCACGATAGATCTGCGTTGTAAAACGACCAAATCACTTTACTCTGCAACTCTCCCCCTAACCCTGGCCTTAAAAACATGTCTTCACCTGAGAACACAGGCCGATGACGTAAATGACATAAAAAACAGAACAAATTATAAAAGTTTGACATGTCCCTGTCACTTCATGCCACGTTGTGAACTGAATTAAAAGCAAGTTGTCATGAACACTTTTCTGCCCATCTGACAGAGATCACAAAATACAGCAGTAGGCTGTAACAAAACAATGTGCTACACGTCATATTTAATTGACGTTGCTTTGGAATAATGGCTCTGAAGCAAGGATGTCTCATTTTGTTAAATGCCTGTTGCCTCCACTCCTGTCTCCTCATGGCCCTCACTAACCTCCTCTGCTTGTATCTCAGATGGAAGGGAATAAGACATGAGAAGATACCTCAAGGAAAAGAATCAAGGCTGTACAAAGTGGGAAATTAGATGAGCTGCTACCTGCTACAAATGCACAATTAAGTTGCTTCTGCCCTATGCAGCCCACTGCATTTCCACACTATTGTTTGTACTGTTGACCCACCCGCATGGTCCACAAACTTTAAACCAGCTTGTCAGTGCTCTGTTTTTATGTTTTACAAATATAAAGCCATCGCAGAATGAAAAATCTTCATAAAAAGTAGTCATTGACCTTGTTTGCAGCTAGAGGTGTCTTGTCAGCAATTTTATAGATGTGTCTTCTATAATAGCGATTTATTTGGGGGAAAAAAGGCTTTCTGGGCTACATAGGACTTTGACAAAGTGGCAGTAAGTCTAAGTGGCATCAGCCTGTCCAGCTCTCTTAGTAGACTCAAGGTTAAACAGCACTTTCACATTTTTTATTTACCCACAGCCTTTGTCATAACTGATTTTAGTGTTTTGAAAACGACACATACACAGAGACTTCCTTCATCTGGCAAAAGGAGGACAGGACCAGTTGTTAGTATTCAGCCATACAGTGACTGTCACTGAAAACACACCGATTTTTTTGCAGTTTAGCCACACTTGCAAGGGAGCACAATGTATAAATCAGTTTGTTGTATATGTAAAAATATATATTTAAACTAAGCAAAGCATAGAAAAACAGAGACTGGGTCAATTTACACTGAACTACATCCTTGTATTGATGATGTACAGATGTGTTTATGTCCCCTGGACATTCTCTTTGAAGCAAAACCACAAAATAGATCTGACAGTTAAACTTCAAAAATAATTTGACCCTGAAGATAAATGGCCTGGATAATTTTCCAAATTTACTGCTGCGTGTTGCTATATAATGAATTCTTTTTGAAATCTTTTGATGTGTGAGAGCCATCTGGATTTACCTCATTGTCTTTAAGTTGAAAAAGACAGAATGAGGAAATGTTGCTGACTGAAAGTCTGCATATCATGTACAGTATGCAGGAGTGTGCTGGAACAAAGACTTTGCTTTAAGTTTACAGACAGTATTTGAATGTGGCAGTTTTCCTGATGTGGTTACTTTGACATGATTAGCTGAAAGGTGTTGCTTCTTCTGAAGATCTTTCTGTTATCACAGCATTTTCCATTCCTCTTATTGCATCCTTGAGCATCCAAACACCCTCAGCCAGCCAGCAGCTTCTCTACCTCTGGAATCCATGAGGCTGATGAGATAAGAGGCGCTGTGGAAATGAGGACACATCTGGTTCTGACAGATGAGCCTGTGCCGTCCCTCTTCCTGTATCTGCCATTTCATCTTCATAAAACTGGGAGAGTTATTCATCCGCATTGGGCCGAATCATACTCAGTTCCATGCAACAATAGGATTTCCCCTCCTTCCATTGATGACTCATGCAATATTGTGAATACATGTTGACAACCTCCATCGCCAGTTGCTCCAAGACGTCGGTTCCTGCATTCATACTGCAACGGAACCCCTTTTGATTTATTAACTATCGCTAGCAGAGCGTTTGTCTTTCAAAATACCTTTGTGGAGCCTCACATCTGGCTGCACACACATTTTAAAACAAACACAATGATGTGTCACAAGGCAGCATAAATATCACGCTACCAAATTTATATCTGCCTGATTCAACATGGCAGCCTGAGAGAATGTCTCACTATCTGTCCCACCTTTGTCCAGAGCTGACAGAAAAACCCCTGCAGCTCTCCCTTTTGAGACTGCATTTTTTATTTAAATTTTCCAGATTAATGGATCTCAAATTGGGAATGAATCTCAAGCAGGGAATTATCAGATAATGGGATCTAACTGCGCTCTGAATTATGCCCCAAGAGCAACAGAGCCCTCAGTGCCTAAAATAAGATCTTTTGCATTGGACTTAATGCAGCAGAACATGTGAGGCAGCGACCCATGCAGGAAAGATGTAATTTCAGTGCATTGTAGCTTTCACAAATGACCCAAATTTATGTGCGGGGAGGAGTAGCACAGCAAATTGAGTTAAATTGTTGGTGCGTCTGAGAATCTTCACAAATTTCACTTTATAGATAGTTAATTTAACTCTGTTCTGGGTGAGATAAATCCCCTCTCTGGTTGTCATCTCTATGTAAAGTATTTTCTTCCTGAAACCTATGACTATGATGAAGTAGGAAGCACTTAAAACAGTCACAAAGTCTGCAACAAGACTTTCAACCCAGGAGACTGGGGCTCATGTCCCATGTGAGACCATTATTCTTAAACTTAAGTTTTGTTTTCTTTGGATGTTTGGTTACATTTAGGCTTTAAAATTACTGGGTCAGGCTTCAGAAAATATCATGCTTTGGGGTAAAATCAAGCGCAGACCTCAGGGGCTGAAAAATGAAACCAATGAGGAAGTAATAAAAACTTCAGCTCCTCTGGATCCAAAAGCATCTCAATCCCCATAGACTTTACCAGAGAAATAAACATGTTTACAGCCTGCTGCACAAAATGTTTTTTGTCTCTCAAGCTAATTTCCCCACTCATGACTACTCTACAGGGGGTACATTTATACATAACTCATTGGTTTGAATTCTATTAGGGCTTAAAGTTATGCACAGTTAAGGGTGTGGCTGCTTTAAAGGACATATTGGTACCATCACAGGACTATCCATGGCCCTACTCAGCTCCACTTACGCTTTATTTATTATCTTTATAGTTTTGTGACGATTGGCGTACGTCTGTCTGTCTGTTAGCAACATTACTCAAAAACAGTAATGTTTTTGAGTAATGTTGAGTCCTGTGGGACTCAATGCAAATCTCGCAGCAGCGTTTCCACTTTGCTGCAGGCCAGAGTGAGCGGTCAAATATTATCCTGTGGAATCCAACCTTCTGAAACTACAAGGATGAAGTTCAACAAATGAAGCTCAAGAAGATTAAAGTGGGCTTTTATATTACAAATTTGGGCAAATGGAAAAGAATTGAGCTTTGATATCTGAAAAAAGAACTGACATCAGCTACCAGGAGTACAGATCTAGCACCTGTAGGTTGAAGCAACATACCTGCTCTGCTCACCCCAGTTAAAGCAAGCTCTCCTGTAAAGCCAAAGCTCTTGCTCTTGCATAGTACTTTTGAATAATCCACAAAATGTGTACTTACTGCACTAGAAAAGCTGGTAGAAAATAAGAAAATAAGTTCCCTTCCAGGATAATGCAGTTAAGCTTACATAGTTTTTAGGAGGCAGGACTGTAATTTAAAGGTGTAGTATATAGTAATCCACAGCGATTTTTATCCTGATGATGGCAATTAGCTTTCATTAAAGTCTAACAGCATCACACAGTCGGTTCTTTTACATTTTATTACATCTTATACGTGTTACATCATGTAGTATATTTTTGTAAAACAATATTTATTTAAGTTTAGTTAATATGGAAACAATACCTCTCTAACAATGCCCAGCAGCTCTGAGAACAGCTGACACTGTTCAGCTTTGAGGAATTTTAACATTTTGGTAATTACCCTAAAAAGTGTTAATTAATTCTAACACTTTACAGAGTTGAATTGACATTGTACTGTGGATTCATTTCGACAGTTGGAAAGTGTGAAAAAAAAACGATGACAGTCCTCATTTGTGTTTGCTGCCTATGCATGATGCTGAATCTAAGCCTGCAGTGCCCGTTGCAATCTTTAAGCGCATTAAATCTTTAAATGCGCGGCTGTCTACAGTGCTTTTGCCTGACTGTTTCACGGAACAGCTCAGACGTGTATATGTAGAGCACATATTAATATTGGCTAGTCTCCCGTTTCCCATAAAAGATGCAGGATTCAAAGAAGGCAAAGGTATCCACACAGAATTTCAATTCATTATGGCGTCTGGGATTTTTTTTGAAGTCGATAGTTGGATGCAGAAGCATGAACTGGAAAAGATTCTTACGTTGCGATGTTAGATTCCACACTACTTCTAAATGCATTTGCTCAGGACGCGGTTGATATGATACAAACGTAAAGGTGGCATAAATCCCCATCTTTTCTGTGGTTTTGGAGATCTGCCTGGCCTGTGCTCTGTGAAGCACTCAGTATGACTGCAGCCTCCTTTCTCATCTCCAGACAGATATAAACACTGAGCCACTGCCAGACGCTGTGAGCGAGAGGAAAAACATGATTTACTTTTGCTAAAAAAAAAAACAAAAAAACCAAAACATTTCCTCAGCCTTCAAGAACTCTGGAATTTATGTCCAACTGAATGTAATATAATGCCATTGAACCTGGATGGCATAATAAACAGACAGAGCACCATGACGTTAACAAAGAGACCAATATCTACAGTAAATGTGAAAAATATTACGGATTTCATTATTACAGGAGGCAGAAGATGGTTTTATCCATTTCTTACTTTTATGGATTCCACCTGTTTGTTTCATTTGCACATAGATACACTCAGCAGGTCATATGGCAGCCGAGCATTCAACATTCATCAAAGTGTTGCTTTCTGAAGCATGTATTTCATTACAACCTCCCTGCAATGACAATCTTATCTCCAGCAAACACTCAGCATGGAGCAGCTGCTACGCTGCTAATCATTAATCGTTAATAACCTGAGATTACAACTGTGCAGGGGCTTCAAAAACCAAATAAATATCAATTTTCCTGCGTCTTCCCTCTGTAACTGCGTGGCTGAAGTGTGGCGTACAGTAGACTCCTAATTCCAACACACTCTCATTTCCTGCTATCAGTCCTGTTTATTGACACGGTCACAGAAGGAAACAGGTCCTGTTTGGACCACAATGGTCAACTGCTATCTCCAGGATGGATGGTTACAAGTGTTGGAGGAGATGGACTGTGAACATTTAGGTGATGCAACACCACATTAAAGATAGGCAACAATTTCATATCCTCGTATTAAAGCGGAGCAAAGCCGTGAAAATCAGACTCCATCACTCCGTGTGGAATCCTCTCGCTTCTTAAACCGACATGGTGTGAGGGAAACGGGAAACGGCTATCAAGTGCACTACACAGCATGATACAATTATGTTTGCTTTAACAGTAATGCGAACTAGGAATGCATTTCAGCTGCATATGTACAGCACCCCAGGGGGAACACGATGCCAATGAATCACAGCGCTGCAGCTGAGTGCTGGCAGCGCTGTCTGTGGCTCAGTATGCACAGGCAGTGTGTACAAGGTCATTGAGGGAGATTCACCACAACGTCTACAGGAACCATCCATCTCACTTATCACTGTATGTGCCATGGTGAATAATCATATTATGATAAATAGCTTCTGTTCCCCATTCTAACAAATAGAAAAAGTGCAGATACCACAAGTGAATCTGTCTAAACAGAGGAGTGCAGAGCGTTTGCAGGCATACAGTAGATAAAGGCACACACACGCCAACACACAAAGAAATCTAAGCAGAACCAACAAGCTTCTTTAAGATGCCTGTCATCTCCGACACTATATCCCTTTACCCCGCAACTACTTGTGGAAAAAAATCACAGGGATTCTGCTCTACTTTTCATTGACTCCTGTAAATAAAACCTCATGCAAAAGCAAATCAGAAGAGGCAAAACAAAGCAAAAAAAAAAACAAAAAACAGAAAAATAAATAAAACTACAGCTTCAGGTTGTCAAAGGAAGATAGAGGTGAAACGTGGGCGAGGGTGTGTGTCGGGATTGGAAGCAAAAGAGAGAGTTGTGCAAAATTCACATAAAGGCAGCAGGAGAGCTAACTCAAAGGAAATGTGCCGACAAGAAGGGTGAGCAGGATGACTGAAGCCAATACAGAGGTGAGTGGGTTATGTGGGGGTATGAAAGGCATGTCTATTTCAGAACAAGAACAGATGGGGAAACAGATCAGGGAAACACCGGGGTATCAATTATCATCAGTGATGCACCTAAGCAATGATATAACTTTGTCCCTGAGTGCTGCTTGTTGGCTGGGTGACCTGTCTGCACAGCCTCTGGGCCTGTAGCTCCCATTCCTGCCATGAACAGCCTGCTGAGAGGCAATAATCAAGCTTCATTAAATCATCCCTTTGTAAAGGTCAGAGGGTCACTGTTTGGTTGCTTACTAATCAGTGGTAGTTTGTTTATGCCTTTTTTTTGTTATTTAGGTCTCACATCCTGACCTTTACTGCTTACAAGACATCAAAATAAACCAAAGCAGAACAGTGACTATCTGATATACTGGACTACATAACAGGGTCAGGCCAGGTTACTTTGAAATGTAGTCACGATACAGCATGATGTTTTTTGTTACTCCATCAAGGAACGGCGGAGTTATGTGACGATCGGCGTACGTTTGTCTGTCTGTCTGTTTGTCTGTTAGCAACATTACTCAAAAACGGATTTGGATGAAATTTTCAGAGAAGGTCAGAAATGACACAAGGACCACCTCATTAGATTTTGTCAGTGATGCGGCTTATAGTCTGAATCCATGGCTTTGTTAAAGATTCCTGTATCATTGCAAGATAGCAGCACAGTGTCACTGTAACTATGATAAGTGAACACTATGTCAGCTGCCTGCTGACGTTGCGGATTTATTGAGACTTATCCGTCGGAAATGATACAAGGAACTATTGATTAAATTGTGGGGGTGAGTCCCATCAGTTCACGTGATTTGGTATCAATAAACAGCGTACACATGCATAACACATGCCTGTGCTCAGCGCAAGGTCATTTTGTTTGTGGGTACATTTATATGAAATGGCCACATTCTGTATTGCTGTGATTTCCGCCACGAATTGTTTTCAAGATTTCATCCATCGGAAATGATACAACAACTAAGCAGCTTTGGCGGAGCACTGCGCTCTCCGAGTGTTTTTCTTGTTGCAATTTGTAATGCATTGGCATTACAAAAAAAGGAATCGAATCTGAATTCTTTTAAGTTACTTCAAAATGAAACATTGAAAATTCCGCACTAAATGATAAAACAGCAGACGTAGCCGTAACATTTTCAGTGCAAATACTTTTGTATATTCTGCATTTACATTTTTTAAACCACTTCACCCTTGTGGTTGCACAGTGTTCCAGTGTTAAGCACTGTCACCTTGTAACTAGAAGATCCCCAGTTCGCATCCCGGCCTGGGCCTGGGATCTTTTTGCATGGAGTTTGCATGTTCTCCCTGTGCTCTGGCTTCCTCCCACAGTGAGGCTAACTGGTGATTCTAAATTGTTCATAGGTGTGAATGTGAGTGTGATTGTTTGTCTCTATGTATAGTCCTGTGTAGACTGGTAACCTGTCCAGGGTGTCCCCTGCCTTCACCCTATAGTTGGAATAGACTCCAGCCCCCCTGCAACCCTAATGAGGATTAAGTGGTGTGTAGATAATGGATGGATGGACTTCACCCTTATGAAAACAGTGCTGCCACACAGTAAACTCCATGTGTACTGTGTGTATTATACGACATGCAAAATGTTGCTCCTTCTTTGTAAATGTTTGCTGCTATTTCTCAATCAAAGGCCACATGGAGGACTTTGTAATGCCAGAGAAACACCTACTCGAGTTAGTTAACCTATTATTTGTTCATATTACATTTCTGATGTAGAAAATAAAGGAATATCCATGAATATTCATTAAAAAATAATATTACTTAAGTTACCATTGACAAACTGTCAACCTGAGAGGAGTAACTTACTCTAATACACAGTAAAACAAGCTTCATAAATCTAAAACTGACAATTTTCAAAGTTGTACTTAAAACGTAATCAAGCACTCTTGAACAATGTAACTACAATGTAGTTGCACATTTGTTCAACTTTAATTTTAATTGATTGTAGTTTTTTTTGTAAACAATAACTTAGTCTGTTGCCATCCAAGCTTGCCAGTCAATATAACAAACTTACTTGCATCAGGACCTTCCTTTAATGTTCTCAAATTGTCAGCACTGATCTGTGAGCACTGCAGCATTTAGTGGGAGTACAATGCCAAGCTGCTGTGTTTGTTTAATTCATGACAATATTTGTATTCATACTGTATTTGTATTTACGCCTACACCAAAAAAAAAAAAAAAAAAATCCCAATCTGATTCATTTTCTGTGTTAGATTGTTTTCTTCTTTCATTTCTCCTCATTAATGCATGTATAAGTTAGGCCTAGCGCTGAATACCATATATGGTTACTGAATTAATCAGATAATAAGTCATGATTTATACATTCATCTCACCATCAAAAGGCAAAAAAGTAAAGAAATAAATAGAAGTCATGTAACTGTGAATGTGTGGACAGTAAGAATTGCAGTGGGAGATAAAACAGAGGTTGTGTGTGAGTCTGAAGGCCTCCACAACTTAGTCTGAAGTGTCTGAAATGAAACCTATTCAAATGAGCTGTATTACATCAATTTCAAAAGAAGTCATGTATACAATATATAAATGTGAAGTGGAAGTGTTGATGAATAAAATGAGAACGCTATATTGACAAAATCTTTAGTTTTACAAGGAGTGCTTCAGATTTATAAATATTTCCATCGTGCCACCTCATTAAAGGAGTTCTGTTGACTGCAGAGGCATTTAAGATTTCTGCGGGTTTCCATTTGACTGATGTTTGCGTCAATCAGGTTATCAGAATCATTCACATTTGTTTACATTTCTCACATCTATTTAGCTAGAAAGGTTACCTGCCTGCACTGTAAGCAATTTGCATTTCCAATTTAGACCCAAACCGTGTCTCTCTGCTCTCCTCTTCCAGCCCTCTTCCTTCATCCCTCCTTGTCACCTTGCTGCCTCCCAGGCAGCTTCCCAGGGAACAAAAGCTACACTTCATCTTCAAACACTGACAGTGTGACAGGCTCAAATTAGGTGCCAATTACATCTATTTGAGTGACTTGTTTGCTGGCAAACTTAAGCAGCAGGCAGACATTGGACTGAGACCCCCAGAAGTAATTTCATATCGCAAAATGAGCCCAGAGCCCGCAAGTAAAATAATGTCGAAATGCTCAACATTTTTGAGCTCCCTCTTTAATTACACTCACTCTCGCCTTTCACAGCGTTTGGCTCGTTCACTTGTCATAAGCGTGTGTGTGTACTGGACAGGTAGTGTCATTTTAATTGGGATGTCTTTTTATCCAGCTCTAAACAAAGCCCATTACTCAGAGTTTAAGAGGAAATGCGAGAGAGAAAAGCTTACTGGTGATAAAACCCTTCCGAATAATAAGGGTTGCTCTGCTGAAAAGTGCTGCCTCAGTTGGAACTTGGCCTGACATGACAGCAAAAACGCTTAGATCAGACCAAACTGCATATTTCAATTATAATAATCTTACTCGACATCCCTCTGTTCTAAAAAAACCTGAAAAGCAAAGCACAAAGGCAAAGGTGAGCGAGGACAGAGAAGCAGCTTAGACCTCCTTGTGTTAAACATGACCTTTCCTTACCAGCCGGCATTGAACTCGACGTGAGCATCAAAGAAGCCGACGACAGGAGCCGTGGCTGCGTTCCAGCCGTGTATTCTTGCTCGGATCAGTCCCTCCCGCTTGCTGTTCCTCACAATCTTCACCAGGCCCGGGTAGCGTTTGTTCACATACTGATCCAAGTTGAATTTCAGCTCCACTGAAAGAGAGAACATTAAAAAGTATCCTACTTTAAATGACACCCAACTGACAGTGTGAGAACATTAACCAGGTAGCTGTAGCAAATGATCATACATTTCCAAGGTAACGCAACACAAAAATAAATGACTTTGGCCCCCGTTTCCATTTAAATTTCACGACAACAGCAAAAAGGAGTGTTTAGTTGATCTTTTTGTATTGTTTTTACCCCTTTGGCCTTAAAAGTGTACAAATAACAAAAACAAGTAGAGGACAAGTTATTTAAAAGTATAATCATTCAAACCTATACATTTCTTTGTACTCAACACAGGATTTAAAATAAATATTATTTTGGAGGTGTACATGCCACATTTTCATCCCATGTATCAAGCCAATGTAGGTACAGATCATTGTGCAACAGTGATTAGCTTGTGCAACGTAGTGTGCAATCACATTGAAATTTTATTGCTTGAAGTGTATAATAGGAATTATATGATTTATTAATTGTCAGTTAAATCTGAACAGAATAAAAGAGATGTATTTACTCCACCAAAGAACACAGTGGAGTTATATGACAATCGGTGTACGTTTGTCTGGCTGTTATTTGGCCTGTTTGCAACATTACTCAAAAACGGACTTATGGATTTGGATGAAATTTTCAGGAAAGGCCAGAAATGACACAAGGACCAACTGGTCAGATTTTGGCAGTGATGCAGCTTATAGTCTGGATCCACGATTTTGTTAAAGATTTCTGTATCATTGTGAGATAGCGGCACAGTGTCACTGTAACTATGACAACAAGCGAACACTACGTCAGCTGCCTACTGACGATCACATGATTGTGATCCTACTACAAATCTAATGTGGACTTATCGGATCATGAAAGGAACAATTGATTAAATTGTGGGGGTGTTTCTGAGTCCCATCAATTCCCGCCGCCCGCTACATATTTAGCTCATGCCATTCGGTATCCGTACATTACATACACATGCATAACACACGTCTGTGCTCAGCGCAAGGTCATGTTGTTTGTGGGTATATCTATATTAAATAGTCACATTCTATAGTGCCGTGATGTTTGATCACCAATAACTAATAAATAAATGCTGTATTTCTAAACAAGAAAAGCAGTCAGAGAACACAGTACTCTGCCAAGGTTTGTTGTAACAATTACAGTAATGCCATGTCGCTATCTTCCAATGATACAGAAATCAGTCTGCATCCACAAATCCATGGATTAGTGGAGGACTATAAGCCGCATCACTTCCAAAATCTACTGAGGTGGTCCTTGTGTTATATCCAACCTTCCCTGAAAATTTCATCCAAATCCATAAGTCCATTTTTGAGTAATGTTGCGAATAAACAGAATAACAGAAGGACAGACAAATGTAAGGCGATCGTCACATAACTCCGCCACGTTGCTTGGCGGAGTAAAAAAAAAAAAAAAAGTGCTGCATCTCTTATAATGCCATATGGGGGAATATACAGCCTTGATGGAGTACTGCACTCTCTGAGTGCTTTTCTTGTTAAGTCTGTTTCTGATTGTTACACTGGAACCAAAGGCATATCACACATCACAGCTGTCCCCTGCATGAGATTTCATGTCTGCTGGATGTGTAGTCTAGCCACTTCCAGCAAACGCTCATTTAGCCCACATCTAACCTGAAGGGGGCCCATAAAGTCCACCTGCATGTATGATCCATGATTTGAAACAGATATGGGACACACTCCCTTTTCCCAGTCTTCAGTACAGCCTTCATGGGTACACTTGTACAATTAAATGACATAATGGTCAATAATTAGCAATATTTTTATATTTAATGTGGCATTTTTTTTTACCACCTATAATCACCTACTGATGCTTTCATCAGTTTGAAAATACAACACGGTTCAAAAGTTTGAGATTGAAGAGAAAACCTGTAAAATTTTCATGTAAACCTAGAAATATCCAATAACTGAGGATTCATTTGAAAACAGAAAAAATAATAATTCGGAAATTTTTTCAGATTTGATCGATTTGTAGTTCAGCAATCACAATGAAGCATATTAGTGGTTGTAACCATGCTTCCTCCTTTGTACAAAGGTCAGATTTCCTTGAGTTGCTTCCTTCCTTCCTTCCTGTGGAGCAGGGATCTTTCAGGTAAATCAGCATGCAGATGTTGTCCATCTATTAGAAACATAGCTCTGCCTCAGGTTTCCAGCAGAACATTGCTCAATAAGCAGCACTGTGATAGCAAGAAACATGGCAAAACTAAGCCAAAGTGTGGGAAATCAGTTTGTTATTCTGAGCAAAGACGGGCTTTCTCAGGGGGCAGCGCCTGGCACTCCAAAACACTTGGTATCGGTTATATGCAAAGCACGATCGGGCAGCCTAAAGGGCACTACACATCGCAAGATCAATACATCAAGCTTTGTTCACTTGGAGATACAAAAACAACTTCAATTTCAGATGCCGAATTTTCCCAATAAGCTCTACAAGACTTTAATCAGCAAAAGTGTTGTCAAAACAGGGCTGTCTGGTAGCATCTCAGAGGACAGATACTGTCTCTAAACCACTTCTCAGTAGGAGAAACAAGGTCAAACATTTGGACTGGGCTGAGACATAGCAGCATTTCAGAGTGGAAAAAAGTCCTATTTTACTGATGAAGCCTGGTTAGAGTTGTGTGGCAGCAATAGACGGTGTATGTAAGGAGACGAACAGGAGAGAGAACGAAATGATGGTAGATCAAACCAACAGTGTAGCATGGTGCTTGGGCTATTCATGTCTGGGGGGAAACAGGACAATTGACTCAGAGTGGTGAATTGGTGAATTGAATCCACTCTGACCAAGAAGAAGTCCATTCTTCAGAGACATGCTCCACCTTCTGGCTTGTATCTTTTATGAGAAGGACTTGTACTGCAGCAGAATAGTGACCCCAAACACGTCTCTGAGCTTTGACTTAAAGACAGAGAAGTGCTGACTGTCATGAACTTTCCTCCACATTCACCTGACCTGAACCCCACTGCACGTTTATATGACCCTTGGAAACTGAGAAAGCCAAACACTCAACATCACAAGAATATCTCTGGAACACTGTCAGTCCATGCTGGAATAAAATGGGTTATTAGGAGTCCATGTTAGGTGACGTGCATATGAATTCTAATATACATAAAATCTAAAATTCATGTACTTTTTGCAGAGATTCAATTTTTTATTCAGATTGTTAAGCTGATATTATTGTTTATAATGAAGAATTCCAAATTAAATTAGAAGCTAATGCAAAACAATAGTATCTTCTCTAGTGGCCTCAGACTTTTGGACCCAGCTCCATACAGTATTTATGAACGTATTTATATATATTCAATATGTTATTACAGTGCATTTCCACATGAGTGAAAAACACCATATAACAGTTAACAGAGATGCTGTAGAGCACATCTGGATGTAAATAATCAATTTCCGTTCTCTAACATGGTATCCTTATCCTCTCTGATATTCTTGCCAGTGTTGAGATATATTATTTAAATCCCAGCAGACTCACTCAGCAGAGTTGCAGAACCTTGAGGAAAGTAGGCTTTTCCTTCATACTTATCTACAGTAAAACAGGTGGGTCCATAACATCTCCACCCTGCCAACGGAACAATCCCATGTTCAGGAGATGAACATATTTGGGGTCAAAATTTGCTGCCATGTGCCTTGCTATGAAAAACGGGCCTGCTGCTCCACCATTAAAAATAATGGTGTTGGTCTCAACAGCTTCAACTAGTGCATTTGGTGTCAAAGCCTGAGCATCAGACCAGTGTGTGTCTTAAACTCAGAGAATAGTGATCACAATACATCAACAGCTCAACACTGATGGCAACGTTGCACAGACGATGGCAACTCCAACTAGTATGGGGAAAAAAAATAATGAGAGGAAGCTGTTGTTTGGCAACCGGTTTCAGAAAATAGAAACCAAACTGAGCAGAGGGGGAAGATTAAAGGTTTGGTCCTTTGGCAGCTCTACATAAACAACATTAAATCAACCCGAGCCAAGAAAGACGGTGTTTCTTTGATTAGACTAATTGAGACCATGTTAAAGGTTACTGTACAGGTTGCTGTGCAGTCTCACTAGCTAATCTTCCTGTGTTGATGTCTTCATTCCAGCTGGATTAGAACGTCTTCTCTCTCTACCGCTTTCACAGATGAGGCTGGCTGTCATCACAGGAAAAAACAAAGTTTGCCGGGTAAACAGCGAGTTGCGCAAATTGCTGTTTGTGTTTTGTTGGAGGATAGATGGCTGTTTGAGCTTCTCCTCCGGGTTAGTGCTGAGCGTTCCACTTTCTGAGGGAGAGATTAATAAGGACGCCTGTGGCACACTGGCTCTGAACAGCATCCACACCTAGCCTCTGACTTTGGCTCACAACATAAATCAGCCGGTGAAAGTAGAAAAAAAACGGCAGGCTAATCCCCTGTCTGTGTGATTGAGGAGACGCAGTGAGTGGGAGGATTGTCAGGAGCCTTTTTCTGACTGAAGGTCTTCGCACAGAGTGGTGGCTGCTGCAGGGACAGAGGGAGAATTTAGAGGCACTGACCCTTGAAGCAAACAGGAGTTAGCATTTGACTAAATGAAAGCAACCACCAAATCAGTGGACCTTTTTTTCTGTCTGAGGAAATGGTATTTTCTATTTCAGTTGTACTCTTCTGTTTAACACGAACACATGAGCAGCAGGGTGGTTTGGCGGTTAACAAGGTGTAGATTTAAATTAGCTGCAGCATCTTTTTGCATGTTTTCCTTGAACTGTATAAAGACTAGGGTGATGACTTTTTTACAACCTCATATCCCTGTATCATAATTTGATGAACTTTTATTAAAGATTAGATAAAATCTTACTTTTAAGGTGATTTGATAAAAAAAACCTCACGCACCAACTGATTTTAAAAATTTTAATTATCAGCTTTTTGGCCAGAATTTGAAGTCACTGGAAGCAAAGTAAAAATTGAACACAAGTGATATATATAACTTTACATAGGGTCAGCAAACACAAAAAGAAGTCAGTTGGTCACATTAATGTCATTGGACAGGATGAATCTCAATGGGAGGTTGTCCTTGTTGCGGCAGGACTCGTGTAATTCTTGCATAACTTTGATGGCACGCTCGCAGCACTGGTTGCTCCGGGCAATGTTGATTGGTGATTCATCTGTTTTCCAGTGGGTTTTCAAGCATTTGAGACCTTTTGGGTATTCATTCAGAGCTGCAGATAGTTCATCAAAATCTTCAGCACGGAACAATTGGCTGCTGAACCAATGGTCAGCCCATGGGTAAGAAATGAAAGAACAGATTTTGCGCAGTCTGCTCCGGGTTTCAGGCATCAGAATGAACGCAAGAAGGGCTAGAATGGCATGAGAATTCCAACGTGCATTGCTGATGTTTGGGACCTGTTGAAACTTCACGAAGGGGACCTCATTTCTCACAGTGAAGTGACGGAAGACACGTGAGATGGTAGAGAAACTTCATGTCGTCTCTCCAGCCGCCTGTTTCCTTGATTTCAGTTTTGCCATTGCTGAAGGCTGCTTTCAAGTTATCATAATTGCTCATCAAGTCCTTCACGAAGAAGTACTCAATGTTTGGTGATTTAGTCGACCCATGGAGCTCATCGTCCATAACAATGCGGAGAATGCGGTCCAGCACATGGTGCTGGCAACTGATGAACTTGGGTTTGGGGCTCCCTTTCTCTTCAAACATTTGCTGCAGCCGAACAACAACACCTGCCTTTTTGCCGGTGTTCACGCTTGTGGTGTCAGCAACTATCATTCGAATTGATCCCCACAGGTTGAACTCTTCTAATACACCCTGGAGCCCTTCTGCGATTGTTGCAGCTTTGCCGTCCTTCAATTTGAGTGCAGCCAACTTGATTTCTTTTGTTTCATTCTTGAGGACCATGGCCTGATGTTCAAAACCCTCAATGTGTTTGCCATCAAAGTGTATGCTCCACTTCTCCAGATGAAGAGTGCTGACCAAGTGCTTCTTCACCTCAGCAGCTCTTGTGTAGATAGCCTTATGGATTGCTGACTGACATGGGGTTGGGATTTCAATGCCCTCACCAGATAGCTGGCGACACACCTTTTGCTGCTCCATGGGACGACAGCTTTGAGCTTATAACAAGGCGTCTTGCAATGCCTGTTGGGTTATGCTTCCGTTTTCTCGTTGATGCTGCAGCCTCATCCTCCCAAGGACTGTCTTCACTGGTGTCACATGAGTCTGTGCTAGTTCCAGAGCAATCAGGTGGTGCTGAGCTGGATGGTGTGGATACAGTCGCTTCCATCGTCTTCCTTCGCTTGGATGGGTGGATGGTCTTAGCACTGGCAGGTTTGCCAGTGGAATAACCAACCTGACCTTTGCTCTCAATTTGCAGTTTGTAGAGGTTCTCATCCTCTTTGCACAGCCATTCACCTTTCACCTTGGTCACGTCAAACAGTTCATTCAGTGAATCAAAGTTTTGTTTCTTTCTGCAGTGCTCATAGTCTTTAAGAAGGTTTTCTAGTTTTGCACAAATGGCTTGATCAGACACATGCGGGAAGTTCAATGTCTTGCTCCATAAGTCCTTTAGCTCCACAGCAATTAGGCCGATCCTCTTTCTCCGTTCTTTGGCAGTGGATTCAAGAAATTTGAAGCGTCCAATGATGTGACTTTTCAGGGGCATGCGACTCCGTTCACTCAAGGGTGCTTCAAGGACTGCCACGTTGCGTCTTCTTGATGGCACTTGAAACTGGACTAAGTTCTTTGTCCAGGTTTTCTTGTTCTTCTCTATGCTAGAGGAGCTTTTCTTGAATGACATATTGTATTGTACTAATTAAGGAACTGCCTGCTCTGCAGCTGTGCATCCGCATATAGGATCAAGGCAGCGTACCTAGAGAGACATAGTAAAGTCCAGAACAGTTAAGAATGTCATGGAAAGAACTCGAATGTTCTGAAAAACAGCATGAATATTAATAATCCACGTAATCTAATGAGTGACTAAATGATAAGGCCTAAACTGCTGTGGTTGTTTCTATGAGTCGAACATGATTTTGCATGGAAAAAAACCTTATTCTCCCTCACCCAATCTTCATATTTATCAACTTCAAAACAACTACCAACACTTAGATTATCTTTTAAGGCATTGAATCATTTACTTTTCTATGGTTGGTGCATTTGGTACTGTTTGTGAATGCTTCTTTGGGCTTAACGAATTTAGTCCCATTGATAGTAATAGTGATTTTTTCAAAGTGGTTTGTGCGTGACCTTTTTCAATATTTCAACAGAATAAATGTCATTTTAATCATTAATAGGCAAAAGTTCATTCATTACTGCTACAGGAAATAATTTTTGAGAAAAAAAAGTCAAAAAGTCATCACCCTAATAAAGACACTCTGCCTGCAGCTGTAGCTCTTTATCTGATATCGGTGGTTGAATTGTTGACTTTGGATTTTATTCCACTACATTTCAGGGAATCTTTAGTTATAAGTCACTTTGCAGATTAACCATCTAACATTTAAAAACATCCATCCATCCATTATCTTTACACCGCTTAATCCTCATTAGGGTCACGGGGAAGCTAGAGTCTATCCCAGCTGACTTAAGGCCACTACACACTGAGATTTTCGGCTGTCCCTGATGAAAGATAACAATCGTGAGATAATCATGGCGATATCTTTAATCTTGGCTCTAAATCTGTGGTCCTATATCGCACTGTGAGACAGGTTCATGATCTTGTGACAAAAGACAAGCTGTGACAAAATTCTGACAGTGTCAGCAATTTGGGGTGATCATCTCACAGTGTTGCTGCGACCTATGACAACTAAGTAGCCAATAGAAATGTAATATAAAATGACGTACTGATCAGCGCGACAGTGGTGCTAAACCCAAATAGATGATTTGCGGCGACAATGGCAAAACGTATCAAAACAAGTATGTGGGATTTAAACAAAGAAGACAGCCTAGTAGAGCTGTGGCAGCAGAAGCCTTTTTGACGTGTCCTCCAGCTTGTACCACAACTGGACAAAGGATGAAGCTTGGAAGGAAGAAAGATTTCTCTCCAAACACATAAATGTCATCAGGGCGAGGACTCCGTTCTTGTTTCGCTAATTTCCCTGTGATTGTAGGTGCTCCGTTTATGCTTTGGTTGTTTATTTTTCATGGATGGACGGCGCACGCTTATGACATTTTATTCTTGTGCATTCACGTCAACTCACATACATCGTAGGCTGCGAATCAGCTTGCGTTTTCTTCGTGCAATCTGCACAGAGCAAACTTCATGTTGTGCCCAAAGATTATTAGATTCATGTCGTACAGTGCAGCAAGCTATTAATTTATAAGATTGTTAAAATTGTACAGTGTGTAGAGAGGGGACACCTGGACAGGTCACCAGTCTATCACAGGGCTACATATAGACAAACAATCACGCTCACATTCATACCTACGGACAATATAGAGTCACCAATTAACCTCAGCATGTTTCTGGACTGTGAGAAGAAGTTGGAGTTCCCACGGGAAGCCCATGCATGCACAAGGAGAACATGCAAACTCCATGCAGAAAGAAAGGCCGGGATATGAATCAGGGATCTTCTAGCTGCAAGGCCAAAGTATTAACCACCAAACCACTGCACAGCCCCATTTAAAAACATGAGGGTACAAAATACAATGCACTGTTACAGAAAACAAACCTTTCTCTCTTTCACACCCACACAATGTCACTTTTTATTTGCCATTTTCATGTCAGTTGTAAACAGTTCCACCCCTCTAAACTTCCTAGATGATTTCATTTAAATTGCTGCTGGAGGCCCGAAGAGGATAAATTACACAATATGCTACAGCAGTAAAATGCAGCTTGCACACTGTTGTACCTGTATCTAATGATACATCTTTATATCAGCACACACTGGACAGGTCACAGAGCTGACACAAAGAGACAGACCAGCCATGCACAATAACACCTACTGCCAATTTAGTATCACTGCAGCATGCAAAGCTTTGGACTGTGGGAGGAAACTTGAGCACCCTGAAATAACCTGCCCAAGCAAACTCCACACAGAACCTTTCTGTACAATCTTCTTGTGAGGTGACAGAGCTAACCACTGCACCACTGTGTGACCCGTAACTACACATTGCATAATATTAATCCATCTAATAATATATTTAATTAATAACAATATATTGGACTATTCTGTGAAATAGTTACTTTTACTTATATCACAATGGTAGCTCTTCACTAGTTTTACTTTGTAGAGGATTTGAGAACTTGTGGGGGTTTGATAGAAGTTTTTCCTCACAAACTGGAATGATAGAGGTTTATTTTAATCCAAAGCAATCTCTGGTCTTGGGCGCTCATTCCACCCACAAAAAGTGACATATTGAAAGAAAAGTAATAATATAGTAGAAAAATTAAAACCAGAAGGGCACTGGGAGAACACAGACTGCCACAGAGGCAAAAGTCGACTCTTCTATGATATTTGATTTTTCAATCCAAAACAGATCCGCACTAAACTTTATTTGATTCTTCCATTGCCCATTACTCCACCTTTCTGCAAAGTTTTGTGAAAACTGGCAATTGATAAACCTGCTGGCAGACAGACAAACAAACAAGCAAACAAAAAGGAATGAAAGCCTAAACTTTCTGGCAGAGGAAACTAAGGTTCAAGATACAAGACACCTCCTGAAGGGTATTTAGCGCTCCAACCAAAGAGAGCTGGACTCATTAAAGGTAGACCTTTTGTCTTTCATATCTTTTGCATCCTTTGTTCAAAAGAACCACAAAGTGAAGGGTATAAATGATCAGCTTGTGTTTATTTGATAATAATGTCACGTAAAGCCATTTATGAATAAGATTCATCTTTACTGCACTCCCTCGTGTATCAGTCACTGTTGGAAGCTACGTTTTGCTGTTTGAAGCAGCGAACGCCTCAGTGGCTTAGTTCTGTTTGCACTCGTTTCAGAGATTTTTCGAACCTGTGCAGTTAGGCTCCTTCATCATCAGCCTACCCTCCAGCTACAATACAATAAAAGCTATTAGCGTGTAATAATTACTGGGCAGGAGAAAAGTTATGGGACTCCTTCTGATCCAGGCAAATAAAATGTTGGACTGCATCCATAGGAGGAGAGTTATGGAGCAGAGAATACATTTTAAAGAACTGGCAGGGCAACACAGCAGAGGATAAATAACTATCTATCATACTAAGAATTTAAATGAATACATAGTAGACCGAGGCATGCACAGTGGCTTGGTGGTTTTGCACTTAGAGCAGCTAGAAGATTCCCGTCTTGCATCTCAGCCTGGGCCAAGGATCTTTCTGCAAGGAGTTTGCATGTTCTCCCTGTGCATGCATGGGCTTTCTCTGGGTACTCCTGCTGCCTAATTCTAAATTGTCTGTAGGTGTGACTGTTTGTTTGTCTCTATGTGTAGCTCTGTGATAGACTGGATTAAGCGGTGTATAGATGATGGATGGATGGATAGTAGACTGAACAAGGAGCAGCATGAATTCCTCTGCAAACATGGAGCATCATGAATACTGCTGTGTTAAGGATAGATGGTATTCTTTTGATTACAGGCCTTTACACTTACTTACATACATACATAATGAACAAACTTTTCTATGTGCCATATAACCAGACTCTTTCCTAGTAGACTCAAGTGCAATACATCGGTGCAATAGATCTGTTTACTCTACTTCTGTTCTTTTTTTATTTAATCTTTCTCATTTGTAGTATTAGTATACAGTCACTTTACACACTTAAGACTCTTGACACACTTTTAGAAACTTACATTTTGCACTTTGTATTTGTATTTTGTTTTTTGCATTTGGTACTTTATATTATTTGTTATTTGTATTTTACTACTAACCTCTGTGTAGCTGTGTATATTCCAGTAACCTTTGTGTATTGTTTATTGTACTCTGGCGAAATAATTTCCTTCGGGATGAATAAAGTAGATCTTATCTTATCTTATCTTATCTTATCTTATCTTATCTTATCTTATCTTATCTTATCTTATCTTACATGGTGCAAAGCCTCCTGCTGCTGTGTTCACTTACTGGCAGTGTACCTTTGTTAAAATTAATCCACAGCATGTCTGATCCAGTAAGATCAGCATCAGAGCACCACCTCAAAATTGTGTTTTTGTCTGGTGGAGTAAAATGATCATGTTCAGAGAAAAGATATTCACTTCTACACAAACCACAGGCCACATTCGTCCAACTCTGGATTCATGGACTTCTCTCAAACGCTGAAATGTGTCGGAAATTGATCGCTTTCATTGATCACAGGCAGACTAGTGAAGCTACCAAACGGGTAAACTGGCTCACCACAAGTAATGTGAGGAAACTGATATTCCTCATCCTGCCGTAAGAGCTTCACAGGAATAACACTGAAACACTGTGTTACGGTGCAGTGCAGCTCTTCACTGGAAGTGGGAAACATTTTGGCAGCAGACCTGTGGAAATGCTGTGGGCAATGGGATGTCAGTAATGTGAGGGTTATCCACCTCTCATGGTGTTATTGGCAGCAGCGCAGTGGTAAATTGGTTGATGTTTTTTTACTCCTCCACTCTTAACCTCCTCTTCACATCAATATATCTGCTGTATTTAATATTCGACTCCATCAACATTATGCTTGATTTTCTTTGAATAACCGGCAGATAAATTATGAAAACAACCATCAGGGATACATCCTCTAACCTGGAATAAATTCTTTTTTTCTTGGCTCTAGGTTTTGTCATGGCCTCTTATAATTGTTGCTTTTAATATGATAATTCCAATGCAGTGTAGGTAATCATGTTACCTGCTCTCATTGCTTTCTGACTGCAAGTAGTGACTGAATACTACATGTGAAGTCCACAGAGTGATTTAAGTGCCTTAATCAATCAAAACCACTCATTCTTGATGTTACTATACCATTTTATAAGTATTATCATCCTAGGTCATCCCTGTACATACAGTAGGAACCTCCTCCACCTTCACATTGACTGAGTAGATGGTTCACTCTGTGTACTGGTGCTCCATTATACCCTTATTTTAATGGTGGTGGAGCCACAATTTTGCACTAACAAGGAGGAATATTCATCTATATTTGGAGGCTGAAGGAGTTGATGGTGGTGGAAGTCAGTGGATTTTCAGCTTGGAGACTTGGGTTCCAGTCTGGTCTCAGAACCATTATTTTAGCATTACTTTTCCTTATCCTAACTTTTGTTTTCTCTCACTGCTTATTTGACTTTTCCGTTGCTGTTTTCTTATTAGGCACCAGAACTAACTGGGTTTAGAAAAGGATAATTTTTAGTTTTTTAGTTAGAATATGCCCTGTCGCTATGTGTTCATCATTTTTTAAATGTAATTTTGTTTTATTATCCGTTATTAGTCCCATGAGGGGAAATTCTGATTTTCACATATCTCCCCAATTGGGGGAGTCAGAGTGCAGGGTCAGCTGCAGTACAGTTCCCCTGGAGCAGGAAGGGTTGAGGGCCTTGCTCAAGGGCCCAGCAGTGGCCACATTGGGGTTTGAACCACCGACCTTGTGAGTAGGAGTCCAGAGACTTAACTGTTGTGCCACCACCACCCCATCAAGCTACAAAGGCTCCATTTCGTACAAAGTTGCCTTTGTTACTGGGGTTACTTTCTGTTTATCAGTGATCAAAATGGATAAAGCACCTTCTGGCCTACTACAACAACCCTGTCTTCACAAAATTAGACACCCTTATTTGGTTGAAATTTTGTCTTTTCAGACACCCCAGCTTGTTAGGAAGATGAGATCAGAGCAGATGGTTGGCCACACTATAGTGGATCAGGTTAAGGGCCTTGTTCAAGGGCCCAACAGCGCTGGGTCTTGAACCACCAACCATCCAGTCAGTAGCCAAAATCCTTAACAGCTCAGCAAATTACTTTCCTAGACAACTAAACTTAATTTCCTTACATGGACATTTTGGCACTTTTGAACTGCAAGCCTTTGTACAATGTCCCAACTGAGAAATTATTTCAAAATGAAACTGATAATGGAGTTTAGGATGAGTTGACTAGAAGGAGGAGGAGGTTGGTCCCTCCTGGGAATGTCAGTAACGATTATTTAATGGGATGATAACATCTAAATCACACACTAAAACAAACTCTGGGTCATTGATTGTTTCTTGTAATTGAACGGGGAGTCCCATTAAAACAAACTAAGCTGAACAAAGAATAAATGCAGAACAATATATGGCAAATAAAAAGTGTATGTTTTTAATATACTTTCTTGTGTCATCACGGGCTGGACAAATTCCCTGATCTGTGTTAATGAGCAAATCCTCCATTCAGAAGCTTTGATTCGATTTAATGTATGCAATATTTAAAGTACTTCATCTCCACTTGAAATTAATATGACAAGCTGTTACTCAACCGGTCTTCCGTTTATATCCTGTTTTCATTATATGAATCATTAAGTTATCAATTTGGTGATGGTATTTGCTGGGATTGAATCCTGTAGGGCTCATTAAGCCTTTCCTAGCTGCTAACATTCTGAACAACAATGAACCAGAGTCATCCTGGCGGACACACAGAGCCGAAGCTCATCAGCGAGAATGGGAATCCCAGTTCAGTCTGCTGGAGGCTGTGCTGTGAATAAACCCTTCAGCCACCAATAAATGTCAGCGGCTGTCCCAGCAAAGGAAATGTGTCGCGGCGACAAGACAAACATGCTTCCTGTGTGTGATTCATTACGCCAGGAGTGAGTGCGGCTGCACCTCCACTCATCTCACTGAGCCTTGTTTAAATTACGGAGGACAGACACAGACGACCAGGAAAGGTCAAGCAGTCCAGCCTGCATGTTAATTATCTACTGTCGCTGCAGACACAGCTCACACATCTGCATGGATTACCATCAGTGTTGGTAAACATACAGTAAGAGCAGCTGACCGGTGCGATAATGACCTGACCTTTCATTAAAGATGCACAAGGCAGTTGGACAATGAAAACACCTCGCGGTCATGTACTGTGAGGTCAGTGAACTGCCCGCTCATGTTAATTGCTTGTACATCAGTTTCAATTTGTCGCCTTTTCTCGGGGGGGAGGGGGGGAGCAACTTTATTTTGACAGTCGTGATGAGTTTTCAACCCCAGGAGTGTTATTGTGACAATTTAAATGAATCTTCAGGGTTTAATTAGTTGGAATGGGATGTCAACATTATGATTTAAGTATCACGTGTTACTAAGCATCACATCAGTGGTGAGGATGGTGATTACTTGTCATGAAAGACAGGAAAACAGAAAAAGTAGTTGCAATAAAAATAGTTTTTTCATGCACAGTTTATTTAATCATTGTGTCTGTGTTTTTCTCCTAAGAGAATTGTTTAAACCAGTATTTATTAATATGGCATTTTGTTCAGCTGTGAGAGTGAACAGAAAAGGAGACGCCAGAAAGGAGTTATGTGACAATTGGCGTACGTTTGTCTGTCTGTCTTTCTGTGCACAACATTACTCAAAAATGGACTAACGAATTTGCATGACATTTTCAGGGAAGTTAAAACTGATTAGATTTTGAACTTAACTTTTCTGAAATGCTATTACATATTTCTCTGTGCATTATACAGCTATCCGGTTTTGAAATTACAACAAATTTCTGCCTTTTCTCCAACATAGGCCTGATATTACATCCTCGCAAAACAGATAAAATAGACACAAAATTAGGGATTTTCTTTCCATTACAGTGATTCAAAAGTTGTGGCCAAAAGTCGAGTGCAGGTTTCCTGTGTGCAAGAAGGCAAATGGTGGGGCAGTGGTCCCCAGCTGGTATGGGGCCATGGGTCATTTGGTACTGGACCGCACAGAGAGAGAAAAAAATGGTTTATTTTATATTATATTTCTGGCCAAGTTTGCAGGGTGTTTTATTTTTTAAAAATGACTAGATCGTCTTCCCGTGGCTTCCATCTGTGTTTTTTTCCCGCACTTGTTGGTAAATGAAGCCGTCAATCTGTCAAAATTAATTTAAAAAAAACAATAGTAAATAGTAAATTAAATAAAGTAAATATTAAGCAATAACAAGTAATTTTATTTGTTTAGGACCCTTTAAAAAAAAAAAATCATTATTACTCCGCCAAAGAACATGGCAGAGTGATGTGACGATTGGCGTATGTTTGTCTGTCTGTCTGTTTGTCTGTCTGTTAGCAACATTGCTCAAAAACGGACTAAATCCACGGATTTGTTAAAGATTTCTGCATCACTGCAAGATAGCGGCACAGCGTCACTGTAACTATGACAACAAGTGAACACTACTGGGGGTGTTTCCGAGTCCAATCAATTCCCGCCGCCTGCTACATATTTAGGTCAAGCAGTTTGGTATCCGTTCATAATGTACACATGCACAACACACGTCTGTGCTCAGTGCAAGGTCATTTTGTTTGTGGGTATATCTATATTAAATGGCCAAATTCTATGTTGCGGTGATTTCTGCCACAAATTTATTCAAGATTTCAGTCGTTGGAAATTATATGACTGATCACCCTTGGCGGAGTTCTAACCTCTCTGAGTGCTTTTCTTGTTCTTTATGGGATTGTCAATAGAGGGAACAAAATTCACATCCCACACTAAGTCATCTAATCCTTTGTTGACGTAAAAATATTTAATTATAGCAGCTTTAAAGTATCTCTGTGCCTTTTTACCAAAAAATAGTCACAGTAGATCTAAAATTATTTCATTAAGGATTTCACTTTACACATTTTGGTCTCCCTGAGAGTCTCAATACTGTTTTAGAGTCTCAGGCACAACAATAAAATTTTATGGGACGTAGGGGAGCTAAAATATAATGAAACTGAATACTGAACATATTCCAGCCTTCATAGTGAAAATAAGGTTGTTCTTCAAAAATCCATTACAGAAAACCCCAGTAAGAGTGGAAATGTGTTGAGCAGACTGGTATAATGAGAGGAGGGGTCGGCTGCCATCCCTGTCTGTTCCCGGTTTTTAACAGCTCCCTCTTTAATAGCAGGCAGTTAGAGCCTCAGTGGGGAGCGGAGACGTGCCAGTGGTGACTCCGGCTCGGCCTTCTTTCAGTATGTTATTTATGAGCCGTTTTCCTCTGACAGCCTGAAGGAGGCAGGCTTGTTACTCCGTGCCAAGTGAAGGAGGGCCAAGTGTGGTCTGCAATCTAGTTCATAGTCCCTCCCTCTCCAAACAGGAATGCTTTTGGGATGTGGAGCCGAGCATCATCAGCTGCTGTGGGCGTCGCAGTGTGGAGGCAACTGAAGGATTTGCCCACATCACCATGGAGACAGTAGTACGCAGCAGTTTAGAAAGCGACGAGACAAATCCCACCCCCTCTCTGTCCTGTTTTTTTAAGGTATTTTAAAACCCGGTGCTCAAGTTTCCCCCCTCAGGGGTTCTCCATCCCTGGAATTGTTACTCACAAAACCAAACACACAGACAGCTCAGAAAACTGTGGCACATATACCAAAACACACACATACGTGCAAAAGTGTGTACAGAAACTATAGCATGAAAACACTGATGATTCAGAAAGGACGTCACACTAGCTCATTTGTGTATGATCCCTTTGCTGACATTCTCCAAGACAACGACAAAATAAACAGGGTGACTATTTCATATAAAAAGAAAATCTACAGCAATAGCCAGTGATAAAGCACAGGTTTCATGCTTTAGTCTGGAGAGATACACCTGGAGACTTGATCAGAAAGGTATTTGATCAAATCTCCAGAGTAACTGGCAAGATCTAAGTTTCTTGTCAGTTAATGTCCAGCAGAGCGTGTCAAAGGCAAGAAGTTAAAGCTGCAGTAGGCAGAAATCTTGCTTCAAATGTGCAGACGATAGATAGTCAAGATAAAAGCCGATAGTTATGTAGGGCATTCTCCTGAGTGAAAATCCATCCAACACCCTGTACTTTCACATCCTATTATAACTGCTATTTGACCTGTTCTGGGTAAAAAGACCTGAGATTGTGAAATCTCCTGTCATGGTTAGGTTTGCAAAAAGCCTGAAAACTGAGCTAGGATGGGAGCAGAAGTTTAATTTTCTCAGACCAATTTGAAAAAATTACAATACGCTGAGAAGTTAGTATGGATTTTTTTACGCCAAACAAATGCTGCCTACTCCATCTTTAAAAACTGGCTATAGTACAGTCACTGATGTTTCTTTTAACCTTTACATGCATAAGTGGGTCAAAAATGACAAAGTGAGGTCATTTTCTTGCAATATCTTTGTAATGAAAAGCTTTTATCATTTCATATTCCAGCTATTCATCAAAAAACATATTTTTAATATTATTCTATTAAAATTTTTAAGTTACCTTTTATGCTTTTAAAGAAATTGTGATATTTGTATTACTGAATCAAGCTCTTTATCACTGATAATATCATACAAGAAGTGACGCACAAACATGGAGGAAAGAAGAGTAGTAACAGCTGGAGGAAAAGATTGGAAAAATGTCAACAAAATGGATGTTGACATTCTTCTATTGCTGTTCTGTGTAATGGTCTTCTTTTTCAATCATCAAAATGTTCAAAATCGGTTATAAAGTGAAAAATAAACATGTTTCAAACATGAAATCATTCTTGTGTGGACAAAAATAAAATATAATACAAACAACAATATGACAAAAATGGTATAAAAGCACATTGATTCTTATACGGGTCATTTTTGACCCACTTGTGGAAGAGCGTAGGGTTCAATCAGTCATGCATCTAAGGGTTAAAAACATTTCACCCTAATAATAAATCTGTAAAAGATCGTACCGCTGTCACTGTTGTCGTCCACCAGGATGATCTCTTTGAGCAGGTGAGCCGGCGTGTGATTGACCACACTGTGGACGGAGCGCAGGATCACTGATAGCGCCTCGTTGACAAAGATGAAAACCACAGAGATCTGAGGAAGGTCCTCCGGGTACGTGAGCTGCTTACACCTGAGAAGATAAAATTAAGATCAGTTCTCAAACCACCTAAACTTCTGTCAACTGCAATTTTGTTTTGTAACATTTCACATGAGCAGCTAGCTGACACAGACGATTAGTTTGGAAAAATATGTTGCCTGCCTTCATGCTGAGAGTTAAACGAAAAGATTAATACAGCTTTTTTATCTGTATGATGCATTTAAAGCTACAGCCAGGAGACAGTAGAAGATTACAGACTTCAAACTCCTTCTAATACCTCCACAAGGGCTCCTGGAGCCACCTCAAAGACCTCTGTGTGACCCTGAACCCAGCAGCAGTATAAACTTTACTCACGGGCGTTTTGACTTGTCATAGCATGATAATCTCAGGTGGAACGAATGACATTAATGGCAGCTCTGTTCCATTTAGTTGTGCCGGTGGGTGTGTGCAAAAGCAGGGCCTTAGAACTGGCACACCTGCTGTAACTGGGACACAGTCATAGTTAATGTGATTGTCTGCACATGTTTGAAAAGTCAAAATGTTCACATGGAAAATTTTATGAGATGGACGTGTTGAGAAATCAGCCTCATAGTTTCCTTCTGCTGGTTGGACTTTAAAACATGTTTTCTTTGACTTGGTAAGATGTTCAGTGAAACATTCCCAGCATATTCCCATGTTGCAAACAGCCTTATATTTCTCTTCAAAAACAGGGATATATATCCGGAATCAGTCTTTCCTCAGTGCACCAAACCAGCAAGGTAAAAAATAACACTGTGTAGTACACTGAGACTGCTGCTGCTGCAGTATAGAAAGCATGTGTTGAGAAAAAAGGTCAAGAAGAATGTATCTTTGTTTGTGTTTGACACATTCATGAGCTGGTAACCTCCCCGGAATCCACCATACATGCTCTTATGCAGCAGGAGGATGTACTCGTGTTGTCTAATTTTCAATGCTGACACAAGGACTTTTCATTTGGAGACAGACGTTCACATTTTCAGTGCAAACAAACATTCTATTATCAGTGAAAACTCAGCATTAAGTGTTTAATGAACGTTTAAGCCCACTTTTGAGTATATTTACATCCTCTGTAGTTCAACTATGATTTGATCTTCAGAGCTGCAGCTCCCAAAGTGGTGGTTATGAGATGATCTTCAGAAATCAAAGTTTTAAAAAAGCCACGAATGTTAGGAAATAGACTAATGTTCAAAAGTTTGGGGTCACCCAGACAAATTCATGTTTTCAATGAAAACTCACACTTTTATTCATGTGCTAACATAACTGCACAAGGGTTTTCTAATCATCAATTAGCCTTTCAACACCATTAGCTAACACAATGTAGCATTAGAACACAGGACTGATGGTTGCTGGAAATGTTCCTCTGTACCCCTATGTAGATATTCCATTAAAAATCAGCCGTTTCCTGCTAGAATAGTCATTTACCATGTTAACAATGTCTAGACTGTATTTCTGATTAATTTAATGTCATCTTCATTGAAAAAAACAGTTTTTCTTTTAAAAATATGGACATTTCTAAGTGACCCCAAACTTTTGAACAGTGTATTTTTTTTATGTTTTTTTTAAATGGAGGTCTGTTGCTCGCAGGGGACACCCTGGACAGGTCACCAGTCTATCATGTCGCTACATATAGAGACAATCACACTCACATTCACACTTGTGGATGTAATTTACAAATTAACCTCAACGTGTTTTTGGACTGTGGGAGGAAGCCAGAGAAAGCCCATGAATGCACAGGCAGAACATACAAACTTCATGCAGAAAGATCCTGGAAAGGCCGGGACATGAATTGGGGATCTTCTAGCTGCAAGGTGAAAGTGCTAACCAACAAGCCACTGTGCAGCCCGGGCCAATACCCCTTCTGTATGTTCTATGTTTATACTGTATCTATACTTTATATTTTGTGCAGCACAATTTGCACATTACCTCTTTTTTTATACTTGTAAAATGTGTGGCATGTGGGCTACTGTATACCTGAATTTCCCCAAGCAGCTGAATATCATATCTATTATGTGTTTGCATATGAATAGATTCTGATGCTGATTCCCTCCTGGATATTATGATTCTGTGTAATGGAAATCCATTGTCCAGGTCTCTGATCTCTGCCTGCTTTGTTTACAACTGTGAAACATCTAGAAATATTTCGTATTCAGTTACCAAGGCTACAAGCCGTAGCCATGCTATCAGCTTGGTGAGGCTGTTATTACTGCTTTGGGCTAAATGCTTGTTGCCAGCATGCAAATCATAATGGATGCAGAACACGGCTGAGACACATGGAAATGTCATTAGTTTGGCAGGTATTTGGCCATAAAGCAAAGCAGTAACAAAATATAATGTTTGGAATTGAAATTTTAACCCAATGACATGTTGATGGGAACAGATCATTGACTTACCGCTGTGGTTAAAACCAAGAAATGATTAACGTAATGATGATCTACAAGCAGAATTAAAGTCTGACTATGGTGCTGTAGAGGATGAAAGCGATTGCGACATTTGTTTTCAATTTTTATTATGAGATGGAGACTCCACATTCTGTCAGAATGGTGAATGCAGCAGATAAACAGCCAAACTGGTGTAACTTTCAACCTCTGGGAACTCATTCAGAACAGAAAGAGCAGACAGTGGCTAGACGTGGTGTAGACGCATGACTCTGCCAAAAAACAGAAACCTGAATAATCCTAGAATCATACGAACATTGATACCAACTCCCAATAATAACTTCATTATAACTTTGTTTTATATAGCAACCTCAAGAACAGTGTTCACAAAATGCTTTGACAGTCAAAACATGCAAGATATAGGAGACAAGTCAGAGCAGTCAATTAAAATAAATAGTAAAACTGATAATAAATGAAGTGAATTATTAGCTAGATTAGCACTCATATCAAACATGGGAACTAGGCAGTTTGATAATTAAAGAATAAGATTGAGGGTTAAAATTAAAAATCAAAAAATTTAGAGAACTAAAAAATTATAGAGACAACATCACACCAAAGAACCAGGCAGCTAAAAGTAAAATAAAACAAGAGAGAATATATAAAATTAAAGCTGAAAGTAGCATTGGAATGGGTCCTTGCATCCTTGCTGATCAGCAAATCAAAGCATGTCCAGCAGGTTGCGCTGCGACTGAGAGTGTATTTCGGCCCATGGCCTTTTTGATGGCGACCTATCAAAACTGTCCACCAGGTGGCGCTATCACTGTGAATGCATATCGGCCTAGGTATGTTATCAGGGCTGGAGTCTGATCACACATGTAAAGTTAGAGGCAGATTGCAGCATGTACAGGCAAGTTACACAGCATTTCCTGTTTCATGGTGAAATGTCGAAATTCCACCAGCTGCCATTTCCACGACCGCAGATTTTTGCAGCATTTTGATAACTTTTGATCACCTATGCCTGCTGAACATCCTCGCCAAATTTCAGCTGTGTCGGGGTTACTCTGTTTGACTTTATAGCTTTTGAAAATGTCCAGAAATTACCCAAAATTGTCCAAAATATGACACATAATTCAAAATGGCTGACTTCCTGTTGTGTTTTGGACATGGGCATCTATAACACTTTTGTGCATCTTGACAAGTTACACATGCCTACCAAATTTCATAACCCTAGGTGACATGTACTGGTCGTAGTAAAAAAAAATGTTTGAAATTTTCCAGGTGGCGCTATGGAGCCATTTTGGTACACACATGTCCCATAAAATCTAAAATTTTTCACCAGTCCTGATGTGTGTGTAAATTTTCACGTGTTTGAGTAATTTTAGGCCCTCAAAATTGCAATTTTAAAACAGAAAAATGATGAAAAATAATAACTCCATGGGTTTCAATAGGGTTTACGTGCTCATACCCTAATAAACAGGACAATATAGAAAACAGAACACTAAAATTAAGAAAAGCTACAAGTAAACTTAACACGAAAGCATGTCTATAAAAGTGGGTTTTCAGAAGTAATTTACAAGAAGTTGCTGACTACAAGCCTTATCTCCTCAGACAGGTTGTTCCAAAACCAAGGGGCCCTGATGGAGAAAGCTCCCTTAGATTTAAGCCTGGAGTTTGGAATGACCACAAGGGATCCACCTGAGGATCTAAGGCTGCTAGCAGCCTCATAAGGGGTTAACAGACGTTCCATGATCAGAAATAACAATAATACATACAAGTGTGCTAGAAATGTGCTCAGTCCCTGTGCTCCTCTTCAGCCTCCTTTCCTCCTTCATTACCAGTCAGCTCTCTGCTTCCATCCTGTGCTCTCATACGTCGACTCGATGGGAACCTCTCTGGTACATCTGCGCCTGTTTTCCTACTTCGTGTTGCCATGTACAGTGACCCTGTTAATGAAACGAGCAGAGCACTACTCCGGTGAAAAACGGGGCATTCACTCGGCCTGAGCTCCACACATCCCGTCACAATGCTGCCGCTCTCCTCTGGCGATAATCTGTTCTCTAAAGTCTGTCAAACTTGGCTGTCATTTCCCGAAAAATACAGTATTTTCTCCCAGACACACTGCGACTTTGAAGTTTGAAATAACAGCGTTGACTGGACAGAGGCACTTAGCTGATTCCTATGGCAACTGTGAGCAAACACACAGCCAGCGTCTTGTAAATCTTTCCATGCTGCCCTAATTAGGCCCCAAACGCAACGGCTGAAAAACACATTTCACTCGCTTCTGCCTTTGTTTCCCCCATGTTTTCATGTACCTTATTCAGTGGGCCGAGTCATTATGGAGGCATAATGAGTTAGCTATTATAATTGTTGTGGTTGAATTATTTACAAGAGATTGAAACACTTGTAGCACCGTTCTGTATCCGGATGTAAGACTGATATAAATAAACTACAGTGTAAACAAACCAATGAGTTCAATTTAGCTTCAGTAAATCCTGTTAAGGCCTGTAAGTCTTTCACTGAACATGAAGACAGAATGGTGCAAAAGGCAATGACATCAACTCCACCGAAACATAAAAGTATGATTTAAAATTATCACTACAGAGTCATATTTTCATATATAACCTGGCAGCGTCACAGTCAAAAAATCTGGTGCTGCAACCCTACTTTGGACATGGTTTGTATAAAAACAGCACGTTAGCTGCTCTTCCACTCTCGCTGTGAGCCATCTGAACTCTTCTGGTGCTTGGTGCCCTGATAGCCCTGTGAACTGGGATGTCAGCTTGAGTCAGCAGCATCGGTGGGGTCAGGCCATGGGGGGACGGCCACGCAGCAGATGGATCCCAGCATGGTGCTTAAGTTACATCCCCCCTCTCTTCCACCGTTGGAAGCCTCCTCGTGCTCCACAGCCACCGCTTCATGTGCGACAGTGTGCGTGTGTGTGTGTGTGTGTGTGTGTGTGTGTGTGTGTGTGTGTGTGTGTGTGTGTGTGTAGCGGGCATGTGTTAGGAGTTTCTCACCTCTCAACAATGAGAATTGGCAGAGGACAAACTAGTAATTATGTAGGATGACACAACAGATGGCATCTTATTTACTCGTGAAATTATATAGTAAATGTTTTGCATATCACATTAAAAAAAAGTGAGGTAAAGTAATTTCTGTGACTGTTTCACATTTTTAGCTTCTCTACTTTTTTTTTTTTTTACTTTGTACTACTCCCTCATGCACCACTTCTCACCAGGACACACTGGTCACATTAACTCCCATTGTACAACAATCCCTTGAAATTTGCAGGGGTTGGTTTTAATTTGAGGTTTCTTCGGATTTATTCTATTCATGCATGCTGTTGCACTCAACTCTAAACTGCCTGTTAAAGGTCTGACCTTTAAATGCAACTAGGATGTGGGTATGACGGAACTGAGAGCCATTTTCAAGTTCATGCAAGCTGTTAATAGTCCTATAAAGATGGAAGAAATGTAAAGAAAGAATATAGAACTGTGAAAATAATAACATACGAAAAGGTTTTAGCCAGTGACTTTGCATTTTATTGATGAGAACGATAAAATGTGAATTTTTTAATCATTACTACTGACTGTAGACAAAATAGGATTATTTTTCAGGCCTGTATTTGTTGACCAAATGCTTCAAAAGAAGATATGGCTATAGATGGGATATCTGTCAGTCAGAGATAAGTCCAAACATTTCCTTCAACAAAACCACGCTTGATGAGATGTATATAGTCGTCCCTTGCCATATTGCGGTTTGTTTTTTATGATCTCACTCTATCGCAGATTTATAAATTGTATATATCTAAAATCTAGTATCGCAGATTCTGCGGTATAAAAGCACTTTTATATATTTATGATTTTAATTATTTTTGCAGTAAAATAAGCATTTTCTAGCCTAAACAATTGAAAACAATGTAAGAAAAATAACCAAAATAATAATTAAAACATATTAAAAGAATATTATAAGGAAATAAAATGCGTAGTGTACAGCGCTGTGAGCTGATTGGCTCAGCAACCGTAGCATCAGTCTCCTCCGTCTCCTGTGTATAGCAGCATTCAGCATCACACCTTGTCCAATTCACATCAACGTCTGATCGCTGCGCAGTGTTGCTCTGCGGTGTTGTGTTTTTGTGTGTAAAGTTTTAAAATATACATGAATAATAAAATAAATATAAGGTTGCTACTTCATGGATTTTCGTCTATCACGGGGGTTAGGTTCCAGAACCCCCCGGGATAGACGAGGGACCACTGTAGTGAAGACACCAACCAGACAACATCAAAGATATGCTTTTTTACTCTGCCAAAGAGACGGAGCCTTGGCAGAGTTATGTGATGATTGGCATTGGTTGGTTTGTTTGTCTGTCTGTCTGTCTGTTAGCATTCAAAAATGAACAAACAGATTTGGATGAGATTTTCAGGGAAGGTCAGAAATGACACAAGGACCACCTGGTTAGATTTTGGCAGTGATGCGGCTTATAGTCTGGATCCATGGATTTGTTCAAAATTTCTGTATCATTGCAAAATGGCATCACAGTGTCACTGTAGCTATGACTACAGGTGAACATTACATCAGCTGCCTGCTGACGATCACATGATAGCGATCCTACTACAAATACATCGGGACTTATCCATCAGAAATGATACAACGAACAATTGATTAAATTGTGAGGTTGTTTCCAAGTCCCATCAATTCCCGCTTCCCGCTACATATTTAGGTCATGCAATTCGTTATCCGTACATAACATAAGCCTAACGCCTATGCTCAGCGCAAGATCATTTTCTTTGTGGGTACATCTGTATTAAATGGCAACAGTTTATGGTGCCGTGATTTCTGCCACAGATTTTTTCAAGATTTCATCTGAGCAGACATGGTGGAGTACTGCACTCTCTGTTACATCTCCAACTAACTGACATAATTTTCAAACTTTTCTAGCTAGTCCCCACACTAACTGACTTTGATACATTACCTGCCTAAATATAATGATTCTGGAGTAAAAAAAAAAAAAAGCAAAAATCTAAAACATCAGAAAAAGTAACAGATGACGGAAATTTTAACTTTAAACTTGTAGTTTTTTTCAAATATAATGTCAAAGCAAAGCAGTGAAGGACGTGAAATGAAGCCATAAAGCAACAGGAGTGAATCAATGCACCACAGTGTGTTGAAGAGTTTCATTGTTTAACCTGAACTGGAGGAACTCATAATTAAGATCAGCTCTGCAGGTTCACGTCTCTCCACTTTCACATGTCACCACTGCTGCTTAGAAAAGGTTTAATCTTTGCAGGGATAAGTGCAGCAGTACTTTCGTACACATTTTAACTACCCACTTTCACTCACTCTGCAGGAACCCAGTTGACTGTCTATAACTGATGTTTTACTGCTTTTGATGTGATGTGCAGATTTGTGAATGCCTGATTTTTATCCCCTAGCGGTAACATGAGTTAACACTGTGTTTGAAAGTAGAAATGTTTGCCATGTCGACAAGTTTTAAGAAAAAGATTAACCTAAGTAAAATGGTAATTACTGTCTCATCAAACATCAGTGAATAGAAAAGTTCATTTGTCACAAAATAAATTACACTTGTGCACCTGTCACCCGAAGATGCATGCGTGTTTTTTCCCCCTCAGTCTCGGTTTAAATCATCTTTTACACATGGCCTTTATGGCATCTATAATCTTCCACTGACTGTCAGCTTGAAGCGAAAGGCCATATTTTGCTTTGTGTGTCAAGAGCACTTGTTTTTGCAGCCACATCTCTTGTTTAGTCACCATGAAAATAGCAGTTTGCTCATAAAAGAAGAAAAAGTGGCTGAGCAGAGCAATGCACACACATTGCCCCGCTGTCACTCTGATGCAACTCACAGCAAATACAGTTTCTATTAAAACATTGTCATTCTCTAAATACTAATGCGAATAAAACTGTCCTGTCATTTTAAGTTTAGGCATATTGTGATACGTTTCTGGTCTCAGATATGTGGATATATGGTGCAACACTGTTAGCCAGTGAAAACCAACAGTTTATATTACTATTTTACTAATGCAACAACAGAACATCAGTAGGGTCAAACTAACCTGCCTCACGACGGTCTAAAGCCAGCTCACGTTCCCTATTAGTGGGTGAACAATCCAACGCTTGGTGAATTCTGCTTCACAATGATAGGAAGAGCCGACATCGAAGGATCAAAAAGCGACGCTATGAACGCTTGGCTGCCACAAGCCAGTTATCCATGTGATAGTTTTTTGACACTTCCTGCTTAAAACCCAAAAAGTCAGAGGGATCAAGAGGTCTTGCTTTCACGGTCTGTATTCAAACTGAAAATCAAGATCAAGCGAGCTTTTTGCTCTTCTGCTGTGTGGCGTAACACACAATAAAAGAATTTTGATCACACAGTGTACACTAGCAGTCAATAGTTTGGTCACACCTTCTCAATCAAGGGTTTTTATTTCATTATTTTATACGTTGTAGATTAATACTAAAGACATCAAAACAATAAAAGAAGACATGTAATTATGTTGTAAACAAAAAAGCGTTAATCTTCAGTATTAATCTACAATGTAGAAAATAAAACAAATAAATAAAAAGTATTGAATGAAAATGTGTGTCCAAACTTCTGACTGGTAGTGAACACTATCACATTTAATTCCATATATCAAACTTGTGTGAAAATAGCTAGCTGTTTACACAATCAGCAGATACAGAACAGTATCAGCATTTATTTAGAGTGGAGTTTCTGTCTATTCAAAACTCATTACACACATCCGTTGTCAACAGCTGCTGCTACTTGCAGTCTCAACTAAAATCACATCTCATGGGATTTGAAAATTGCACCTCTCCATGTAAAGATTTTTTTTTAATAATTAAAACAATTCATCATTTTCCTCTATATTAAGTCACCTTTAGTGATCCAGGTGTCCACACCTCATTTTTTTCGGCCAGTAAGCTAAAGATCTGCCAAATTGCAGCGATGTAAAACTCCTCCTCAGGTATTTCCATAGTGAAGATGGTTGGAGTGTGATCCAGATAACTTAGTGAGAAGGACTCAACTTCATTTATGTAATTTCTTGTGACACGCTTTAGCTAAATATTGACTATTTATTCATGCATAGGAATGACAATCTGCTCGCGCTTCTCACTGGCTACTGTTTGCCGTTCCAGACTGGGAAAGCTTAATTTCATGCGCTGTTATCAATCACTTCCATTAGCACAGCCCACATGCATTTGACAGCAGAGCTAATAAAAGGAAAACGAAACCACAGAGAGTGTTTATGATGGAGCATGCTGCATGTGTCTATCTATACTTTAAGCCCTGCTCTCCTGCTCTATTTGTAAGAGTAAATGCACGTGTTTTGATTGATAACCCCTCCACTGTATCATTTCAGTTCTTCCCCGTACATTTATGCTCTCCCTCAGCAACCCCTTTGTTCCCTCTCACAGCTTTCGCTATTGCCTCTCTCAATCAGCCTTGCCAGGTCTATAAATACAATGACAAATCTGGCAGTGAGTTTGAGGAGGGATTTTTTGCACCACAGCTCTGCTTTTCAGAGACACAGCCACGACATGGCAAGTATGCAAAACAAAGTAACATATATTTCACTCTTGTTCAGTTATAGGACTAGTGGAGAGGCTGTGTTTAATGAATATTACTCCAGTAATATCTTGAAAATGTCACATGGGGCAAGGCAGCCTCATTGCTTCTAGCTGAGATGTGCTGTGAGGCTGGACTTCAGTGTCGAGATCGTAAAGTGATATTGGAGTTCCATTGCCCTAGTTACTGGATCCAATTTGGGGCATCGCTCAACCTTAAATTTGTACCTGTCTACAGTATCGGGGAAGCCTTGTAAAGCCGTAACAGGATGAGCGATCGACTCATCTGTTAGTAATGGGACTGAGCTCACTGGCCAGCTCTCATAATTTGACCCGGAACAAGCTTTGACAGAAACAGAGCGCCAGATTAAGACGTATTCCTATCACACCTCCCCCTTTCTCCTCCTCCGGCAGACTGCAGCCTCGGCCACTCCGGCTGACTTTTTCCCCACTGGCCGCTCTTATTTGCTGTGAAATTTCACATTAACCTCCCGTAACCCGCGCAATGCAGCCAACTCCAAAGCAACTTTCCAATCCACGAGCACTCCTCCCTGAAAGATAATCGTTTGCCTTGTCATTTCTCCGCCTGCCCTCCCCCCCTGCTCACCCACCCACCCTCATCCTGGAGATAAACTCTAGCACTGGAAAGAGCAACAATTTGCAGCAGGAGCTTCTGCACCGCGGAGACCTTATGATCCCATTCTGCAGTATCAGACGCTTAGGAGATGAGGTAAGCCTGTTTCTTCAGCCTCCCTTTCTGGTTATCACCCTCCCACAGGCAGACAAACACAAACCGAGAGGTCCTCGGGGAAATAGAGCATGTGTTGTGCTTCAATATAGTATTGGGTTTAACAGCTATTTTGACAAAACAGAAATCAAATCTTCAGCAAAGTGACAATGGAGATAGAGGTGAGATCAGGAGTAATTGAATAAGAATCCTCTTGAAGGAGGAGAACCGAAGGTGAAAAGCGGAGTTGATGCCTCGAATTGCATTTTTCTATTTATGAGTGAGACAAGTTGCATTTAAAGGCTTTTTGTTTGTTTTGTGGACATCAGTAATCTCGCCAGCTTGTCTGCCTTTATTGTTTTTCTCTCCACGGCCCAATGAGCTGTTATTGTACCTATAAGCCTCCCAAGGACAATGAATGGCAGCTTCAGAGACGCCATAATATAGAGCCTATTTAAGTCTTGTGGTATCTCTCTAAAGAATGTCACCTGCAGTAGTGAAGGGCACAAGAGAGAAATATAGGCTAGCAGACAGTGAATGGGGATTACGGGTTTTTGTGCGGGACACAATTGCGGCTATAATTTTTATGAATTGGTTTGGCTGCAGAAAGCCCTGCTTAAAAAAGAGAGGCTTGAGAATGTGTAGATTTTTCCGTCATTGCTGTGGGCTTTGCTCCCCTGTAGTCATCAAAGTCCTCTCTGCTCAATGACTCATGTTCAATTAAAAGCCCATTAGATAGGAAGTGCCTGGTTCCTGCATTTAACCTCACTTCGGCAGTGCTGCAGTCACCTTATGCCCGCAGGACATAATTACAGAATTAGAAATCAGAAAATAAGTAGCCGCCTTCCATATTGTAAAAGGCTGAGCACTGCAGGTGTACATTAGGCCTCACACAAGTGAAATTCTATACTCCAGCAAACCTCCTATTATTTTCTTTGACATTTCCTGATACAGTATCCCAATTAGATTTATTAAATTGGACAATCATGGTACAAATATGTTTTGTTTTGGTTTTTTTTTTATTCTGATTGTTATCCACTTGTTTCAGTCTAATGAATACACTACAAAAGTTTGGGGTCACCCAGACAATTTCATGTTTTCCATGAAAACTCACACTTTTATTCATGTGCTAACATAATTCCACAAGGGTTTTCTAATCATCAATTAGCCTTTCAACACCATTAGCTAACACAATGTAGCATTAGAACACAGGAGTGATGGTTGCTGGAAATGTTCCTCTGTACCCCTATGGAGATATTCCATTAAAAATCAGCCGTTTCCAGCTAGAATAGTCATTTACCATATCAACAATCTCTGGACTGTATGTCTGATTAATTTAATGTTATCTTCACAGAATAAAACTGCTTTTCTTTTCAAAAATAAGTACATTTCCAAGTAACCCTAAACTTTTGAATGAGGAGTTGCGCACTCATGAAATTTAACCATTTACATGACCAACATCTCTTAAATGCCGATAAGCCTTGTTTTCTAGCAAGTTTCTTTCAGAACAAAAATATCACAGTAAAAACAATGAATTCGACACTGCTGAGCGCTGCTGTCAGAAATCTAGAAAAAGTAACGCAGTGTCAGTCGTCATATTAGTGACCCCAAAACAACTGAAAGCCCATTAGTATTAAAGCTGTCAACAGAGCAGTGCACTGTGTAGAAACTGTAGTCTGATGCAACGCTCAACAAGAAACCAAGGCTGTTCAGTTGTTGTGTGATTTCCAATGGATAAGTCCCGATAAGTCTGTGGCGGTGGATTTGTAGTAAGGTCGCAATCATGTGATTGTCAGCATGCAGCTGACGTAGTTTTCACTTGTTGTCATGGTTACAGTGATGCCTTGCTGCTAGCTCAATGATATAGAAATTTTTAACAAATCCGTGGATCCAGACTATAAGCTGCATCATTGCCAAAATCTAATGATTTGGTCCTTGTGTCATTTCTGACCTTCCCTGGAAATTTCATTCAAATCATTTTTTGAGGAATGTTGCACACAGACAAACAGACGGACAGACAAACATACGTTGATCTTCACATAACTCCACCGCATTCCTTGGAGAAGTTAAAATTAACTTACCACAGCAAAGCAGTCCATAATTAATGTGAAAGTGGATGTAAGAGTAACTAGAAAATGCTACACTTACACTGTACATGTGCGGTAGAGGATGATACTGGTCAAAGACTTGCAGAAAAAACTTGAGGAAGCTGATGGAATGAGGGATCTTTGTCTGCAGCTATTAAAATGCATACAATTCTGTGATGAAGTGAAACGCTTGAAATCTAAAAACCTTGTCATACTAAACTGGCAAAGCATCATCATGATGACATGGTGGATTTAATGTTAATTTTGTAGTAGGTTTGTCTTAATCCCATGTTTTATTGTATTAGATTTATACATCATATAGCAGTTAATTGAGATCAAGGCAGATTGTCATGGGCAGACTATCTAATGAATTTTGTTTACACCTGAGGGGCGCTTTAAGTGTGAAAAATTCGAGAATGCTGTAAATTCTCTTCCGCCATATGTGCTACTTAAGAATACATTTCATGGCAGAAGTAATTCTTGGAGGAGACCCAGCTGACAATGGTGCTTTCACACCTGTAATTCAGTTAATTTGGTCCTGACAATGAAAAAAACAACAACCACAAAACACATCTTTAGTTTCTTTACTTTAGTTTCTGTTTGTTTCTAAACTATCTCTGTAGACTCTCAGTCATCCAGGTAATGGTAATCCTAAGTGTTTCCTTTAGTAGGTGGCTTTCTGTTCAGAATTGAGAAAGTTTCTTGGATGAGCGGGGACATGTTTTCAAGAACAACAAAGGAAAGGCCTGTTGCTCTTCTAATGAAACTGGTTTATTTTTAGGTTCTGGTACTGCTCATGTTCACACTGGCTTTTAACAAACAATCCCTGTAAGGGACAAGAAATTTATTAAAACCCATAGTTACACTTTATCTAGACCAGTGGTGTCAAACTCATTTTAGTTCAGGGGCCACATGCAGTCCAATTTGACCTCAAGTAAGCCACACCATTAAAATCACAACAGAATAATCTATAAATAACGACAACTCATAATTTTTCCCTTAGTTTTAGTGCAAAAAAGAACATTCTGAAAATGTTCACATTTAATAAAGTATCTTATTATAAAACATTATGAACAACCTGACATTTCCTAAGACAAATAGGTGCAATTTCAACAACATTATGACTCAGTTTATCATTTACACATTACAACTTACAGATCACAGTGGATCTACAAACGCACAAAACATTTAGTTACAGGTATCTGGAACTGAACAATCTAGTATTTTACTTTATGATCAAAACAACTTGTCAAGGTCTAGATTTTTTTTAAATTATGCAAATTCACAGTTTGCAGTTGATGTCTTCTCTACAATTTTTACACTTTGCAAAGTCGTCCCACAGGCCAGATTGGACCCTCTGGCGGGCTGGTTTTGGAGGGCTGCATTTTTGACACCCATGATCTAGACTTTACCCTTTAGCAGCCATAATAATTATGGTGGGACCAAAGGAGGTAAAGTGGATATACATGCACAAAACAGAAGATGTCTTGGTGGATAGATGGGTTGACAAAGCATTATACATTAACAAAGGCAATGTTTCCCTTTTCAAGCCAAGAGTCATGGTTTCTTTTAACCTTTCCTGTTTTATACTTTTAATTATTGCAACCATGATGATGACAGAAGGTCTATTTTAACCCCAGAAATATGTCATATTTCCTAGTTTTTGTGCTATATTTCCTAAGATCTGTGCTATATTTCTTGCCACTGTAATTAGGGAGATGTTCCTGTGGGTTGTATTCCAATGGAAGGGAAAAGTGGCTTTTAGTTTCATGCTGGAGGTCTTTTCTTATGTCCTCATATGGAGTGATACAGTAAGATTGTAGAGTTTTGGTCATGTTGAGTTAAGAGATCAGAAATCAAATAACCAAAGGCAAAATATACTGAACTTCCATGCTTCATGCACTGTGAGTGGATCTATGTTAATCAAGACTTCAAGAAATCACAGATAGAGGCATTATTATTAAACGCAACTCCAAACTTCTTTGTCAGAATATAATGAGTTAATAGTTGCTGTGGTCATTACATTTCACTCTGTAATGAAGAGATGCTGAGCACACCTCCGTTACACCTTATCTTTCTCTAGTTAATCAGGTAACACCCCAGCATGCACACTCTGATGTATTACCATGGTTACCACATGATTCTCATAATACGCAGTGTTTAAGTTACACAGACCGATCTTAAAGAACCTATGTTATCCTTTTTATGCTTTCCCTTTCTTTTAGCGTGTTATAGCTTTTTGTGCAGAATAAAATAAATCTGTATGTCAAGAGGAAGCTGTTCTCTGCCTAAGTAAACACTGCTATCTGCCATCCTGAAATGCCTCGTTTGAAGTTCATGCTTTCCTTCCATTACGTATGTACCTCACCATGTAACACATTTGCATAGTACCTGCCTAGCAGCTAGTTTGGCACAACGTCAAACAAAGAATGAGCAGCTTCTTCACAGTGCACCATAATTTTTAGCGCTACATCTCTTTTCTCATAGATCTGGGTTTAGAATGCATAACCAGCATTGACTTGGCTTTTGTTGGGCCACGTGACCAATCAGAGCAAACTGGACTTTTTGGGGAGGGAGGCCTTAAAGAGACAGGACATAAAACAGAATGACTTAGGAAGAGTGAGAAGATGTACTGCAGCAGTGCAGAGTGAGACAAAAAAAATGGGTGAATACATAATTGCAGGACTTTTTGTAACATAGTTGACAGGTGTCACAGTTGACATTTTTGCAGTTTTCAGGCCTAAAATCAACATGGCGCCTATAACCAAACACCACATGGCATTTTTAGGGAAAGATTCTTCTAAAATATTGTATATTCAATTGAATAAAATTGAAATTGAAAGTTATTTATAAGGATAGCAAATGTGATAAATCCACACTTGACTCACACACTACTTTATATTAAATAACTATGAAAGGAGCCTCGCCAGTCTTTTCTTCAGTAGGAAATGACATCATGAAGAGCAGGTCATGTCATCTGGAATTAACACACTTTCTTGAGAGGTGTTTTTGTAATGGGTAACTTAGTTGAAAGTGATTTCTCAGACACAGATACAATTAGTTGCTTTCCATATAAATTTGATATATTGGCAAAAAAGAAATATCTGTCATGGTTGTTTTAACTTACTGAAGAGAACACAATCAAAACAACTTTTGTTTATTCAAACGTTTCATTTTATTGTTGTTTAGCTGATTAGAAGGTGGCTGTTATTAAACTGGGATGGTTATTTAGTTGACATTTTCATGATATCCTGCCATTTTTTATTAATAAGTGATTGATTCCTTCATAAAAAAATTACGAAATTTGTGACATGACATGATCATAATGAACATAAAAAACATTTGGATTTTTTTTTACTTTTAATAAAAATGTACGCAAGATATATCCCATGGACTTCAAAAGTCCCCTATTTATATACTGATAATGTGTTTCTTGAAAGTTAAGGCATGTAAACGTATTTAGGTAGACCCCAAAAATAAAATTATAAGGCTATAGATTTCCACAATATGGGCTCTTTAACAGTTAATAACCAGACAATGTATTTTGTAGTTGTTTGGCTTTTGAGGACATGTTTTAATATCCTGGTTGGTTCATTTTGGTTTCATAGTGCCAGATATACGCTGGAAGTGGACCTGCCTTTCTTTTACAGATTTCTTGTTCACTCTACACCAGAATTCTACTGGAAGCCATCACACCAGCCTTACCTAACAAAAACTCCTGCACAAACACACCAGAGTTACAGTTAGTAGCGAGAGCACCCTAAAAGTGCACAGATAGTGGTGCCACAACAATGCTGACAATTCCAGCATTTTGTTGGCTGGACACACATCAGAGTTTTTTCATCTTTTACTTGCTAAAAGCAGCACTTTGATGTTTCTTTTGTTCTTTAAAGTGCTGCTTCAGTTAAGGAAAAAAAAAGCGACGATAACACTGTTGTTCACTCCTTTCACTGTATTGATTTCCACTGAGCTTCACAACAAAGTCTTTATCATATAGTACCTATTGAATAGCTGTCATGGACTCTAGCTTTATCTTGTTTAACACAATGAGTTTTGTTTGCACTCAGAGACTATGCGCTTGTTTTTTGCGAGCACAAAAACATTTTATGTATCAAAAAATGACAAACGGTGCATTAATGCCCAGATACACAGGCACAGATCAAGGACGAGGAGGGATTCTGCTGTGCAACAGAGTGTGTGAAGACAAGTCCGCAGGATCTAGATACAAACCATAAAAACAGCAGAAAACCAATGCTTCAGCAACTTTGAACACTTTTTTTACTCCTGTCCCTTTTCTTTAAAATTTTCTATAACCCTTCCATTCCAGAGGCACTCTCAGATGACTTTATTAATTAGCAAGCTCCTTTTTACTCACTCTCCTCCCCCTGTTCCACTCTCCTCTAATTTTTCTGGGTGTGAAAAGGAGCTCGGAACAAAGCAGCATGGATGAAATGAATTGTTATCCCCACTAAAGCCCCCAAAAACCCCTCTTGGCCGTCAGATTTCCTCTCAGTGTCTCTGCCTTTCGCCATTGTTCTTTGACACTGTGTGATATAAATGCCACTGGCAGCCCTGATTATCCCCCACCACCCAGTCCATCTCCGGCAGCACTCACTGTATCATAGCTGCAGTTCACTTTCTAAATATAAAATTCATTACAAAAAAGGAACATTAAGGCTGCTCACTGGGTGTCTGCTGGGTCTCTTTCATAAAAAATAAAGTAATTCCACATTCCTTTTATTGCGACATTAAAACAGCTCAAGTATCACCATCATCTTGTCTGTGTCCTTTCATGTTGGGATTAAGTGTGTCTGAAGTCATTTGCTTTTGTCTGATTCCTATGACTGAGGCCCCAAGATGCCCTGTGGCCAAACCGCCTGAGCTGCACTGACAGGAAGGAGGAGGGAGGCTTAAGTGGAGTTAGACGGTGAGACAGATGAGGAAGATGACAAGCATCGAGAAAGGGGGTGAGGATGGCCTGTCAGGAGGGAGATTCTCGAGGGACTTTTAAAACAAAGCAACAAATCACCAGACGATTGGCAGCATCAGTAGGCACCACTTGGTAGCTTTTCTATCTTGTCTGTAGGTTAAGAAGGTTGTTAGTGAAGACACACAGAACACAACTGCCCTTGAACAGCTGAACAGTCTCTTTACAGCAAAGATAAAACTACACCTACATATAGTCGTTGTTACTTCAGGTTTATTTAGTTTTTACAAAGCGTGTCCTTGTCAGTGTGACTCAGATGTAATCCATGCACTATGTTATCATTTAAAACCCTAGTTGTGGTAGAGAGAAACACATTTTAAGCTTGAGTGCAGGATTTTTACATATAAATGAACATCCATCACTATCAAGCCCTCGCCAAACACGTTTACACAATGCTGATTAACACTACGACCCTGAAGCGATTTTCAAGGTAATTTCACTCCCTTTACATTCAAGAGTTTATCTTAGCTAGTCATTGATGCTGCATCTTGGTTTTTTTCAGAAATCTTTCGCCATTTTACGTGAGAAGGTTTCATATGAAGGAAAAATACAAATTTGGATTTAACCAAGCAAACAGGTAAGAGCCTTCCATTGGATAATTACTGCAGTGATGAATATGTTTCAGCTGCAACACCTTATTTAACCATAGCTGATGCAGTGAGGAGCTACTCGTTTCTTAAATAACCTTGTCGGAAGACATATCCTGTGGTCATGGAAAGGATGTTAATCTGTTTCAGGAGGGTCAAATTATTGGCCTGCATCAAGCAAAGAAAACAACTAAGCAGATTTCTAAAACTATAAAAAATCAGGTTAAGAACTGTCCAAAGCATTATTAAAACCTGAAGTCTAGTGGTGAACCATCGTTTGAGGAACAAATGTGGTCGGAACAAACTCTTAGATGATCGCAGGAAATCAACAGGAGAACTTATGGCTATGCTTAATAGTGAAAGTGAGAGCATTTCCACACGCACAATGCAATGGGAACTCAAGTGATTGGGACTGAACAGCTGTGTAGCTCAAAGAAAACCACTAATCAGTGAGGCTAATCAGAAAAAAAGGCTTCAGTTTGCGAGGTAGCATGAAGATTGGACTCTGGAGCAATGGAAGAAGGTCATGTGGTCTGATGAGTTCAGATTTACTCTGTTCCAGAGTGATGGGGACATCAGGGTAAGAAGAGAGGTGGATGAAGTGATGCACTCATCATGGCTAGTTCCTACCAGCCTGTGGGGGTTTAGGGTTATGATCTGGGGTTGGTCAGGTTCAACAACGTTATGTTCCCAAAGAATGAGGTCAGCTGACTACCTGAATATACTGAATGACCAGGTCTTTCTATCAATGGAGTTTTTCTTCCCTGATGACATGGGCATGTTCCAAGATGACGATGCCAGGATTCATGGGGCTCATATTGTGAATGAGTGGATCAGGAAACATGAGACATCATTTTCACACATGCATTGACCTCCACAGAGTCCAGACCTCAGCCCCATTGCGAATGTTTGGGATGTTCTTGAGAAGACTTTGCACAGCGGTCCGACTCTCCCATCATCAATATAAGATCTTGATAGAAAATGAATGCAACTCTGGACAGAAATAAATGCTGTGACATTGCAGAAGCTTATCGAAACGATGCCACAGCGAATGAGTGCCATACTCAAGGCTAAAGGCAGTCCAATGAAATATTAGAGAGTGCAACTTTTTTTCTGGACGGGCAGTGTATATTTCATATCATGAAAATGTTGTGGTTTTTTTTTTTACATGCACCTCACCATAACATGGTGGCGGTAGAGATATCTTTTCATGTATGTGTAGAGGACGTTGTCTATTTGGAATATGGGGAAAATATGTGCTTACAAAAATAGAAATAACATTTATTAATTATTTTATGTGTTTACACACAGTAGTCTATGAGTAACAAACTAGGTACATGATTGGTCCAGACCCCACCATATCGCCAATGCCTTCTTGTACACAACAGACCTGCACTCGACTTATGGCCACAACTTTTGAATCATTGGAGTGGAAAGAGTATCCTTTATTTTGTGTCTATTGTACCTGTTTTGTGAGGATGTAATATCAGGCCTAAGCTGGAAAAAAGGCAGAAATTTGCTGAAATTTCAAAATCAGATAATTATATAATACACAGAGAAATAAGTAAGATCATCAGAAAAGTTAAGTTCTGCTGTTTGTCTTGATATGCAGTTGGACTGCATGATAAAGCAATGGAGACCTTGTGAGTTCCGAAACAGATAAACGGGACTTTGAGAGCGGGTGAAAAATAATGGCGAAGTTATTACTTCATGATGTTATTTTGCTTAGTATGTAAAAATATGGAAGAAGCATATGAAGCTTCATTCTTTCTTGTGATATGTTAACATGCAGTGATTGTATTACATGGAGTTCATGACTAATTCATTCAAAGACGCGTCATGAGTGTGGAGATGGATGCAGAAGCTAACTATTATTAAATCTGATGTAAATTCAAGGTTAGTTTTTATCACCAACCCCAAGACGAGAAATTACCTTTGTTGGAAAGTCAAGTCATGCAGTTTCTTTTGTTATGCTCTACATCTCACTACGAAAAATACCGCAGACAAGAAGGGATGTGAATCTTAGTCAATTAGTGCCAGGTACGCCTTTACATCTGCTTTCTGTGGCAACATTCCTGCAGTGCCACACTGTTAGTGATGCATTTTACACCCGTTAGCAATGACTGGTTTGTCAGAGCCTGTCTAAAAAGCCTAGGTAGAAAAAAACAAGAAAGAGTCAAATAAAAGTCTCTAATGCTCCAGATAAAGAAAGAAACACTGTGTTCAGAGGAAGGATTACAGAAACCTATCAGTGAAGAGAATGTCATTAGTACACATTCACAGTGTTTGTGTAATTACTCTCACAGCCAGAAGGAGAAGACAAAAGTTTCACACTGCAGGTTTATTAACTTCACTTGTCTGTGGTTTTTATGTTGTGGCTGATCGATGGAAGTCAGTGGTAGCCAACCAGCAATAAACATGGAAGCAGCCTAGCTACAGTGCTGGCTCAACATCCTCATCAGTCATGTGATCCGCTATCTGCAGGTCAAAGCAATCCACTGAGAGCTTTCATAATGAGGAGGCACGGAGGAGCAGCAACGTCTGAGAAGTGGAGGGAAAGTTGACAAATTTGCATAACTCCCACACATGCACATTTTGAGGCTGACTATAAGATCTCTCAGTGTCCTGTTGAACACCAATGGGGCCGCAAACAACTTTCTCACAGTTATCAACCACTGAAAGTGCTGAGGTTGCCTGCCAGTGATGCAGAACACTGTGAAACGGATCGTAACCATGACACGAACGTACTTCTTGAAACTATCTCAGAACAAATGCATCCATTCTTCTAGAGTGCATTGCTCAGTGACTCATGTCATTTAAATTTGGGCCAAGTTTACTACTCACCATGTGCCAACAAGACACTGAGGGCGGCAAGTGCAAAAGCATAAAAAGGCATGAGTGTTCTGTGCACTTTTGACCTGGTTTGAGCTTGAAGGGAGTTCTTGCAAATTCCAGTGATCCTCAACCGCAAAAGTTAACTGCTCAGCTTATCAATCCTCACACACCTTGCACAGCACTCTGCTTCTATTTTGGCACAATAAATGTCGTGGAGATTTACCAAAATAGCAAATAATAAACTAAAAGAAGAGGATGGGGGAAAAACACAGTATGCTCGATGAAAATGCTGGTTTGCTGGCAAAAAGTCTTACCGTACATTGTGTGCCTTCACAAAAATAGAACCTATCGACTGCAGCAGAGATTAAACTGGCAAAACCTTCCAGTTACAAGTCTTTTGAACATTACACAACCCTGCCTGGGGGAAAAACAGGTGTCGGGCTGTAGTTGGAAGGAGAATGTACATGACAGAAAATGAGAAGAAACAGAAGGCGGACATACTTTTTAGGCCTGTAGTCGGGGATGCTCCTGTCCAGGGAGATGCGGTCACTGAGCTGAGCGTTGTAGCCGTACTCCTCGTACTTCCCCTCAGCATCGCGGCTGTCCTCTCCCAGAGTAGCAGCAGCTCCCCCCTGGCCGAGGCCTCCGGGTCCCTCCACCAGCCCCATGGGCTTCGCTAAACCTGCCAAAGAAATGACACGCCAGAGAGACGATCATACAAATGTTCACAGACATGGGTTCAGGCAGACACTCACACTGACAGAGAATAAGGAGAGACAGGTGAGAAGAGAGGCCATGCAGAGGGGCAGCTGATTGACATTCTCTTGCAGTGAGAGGAGACTGGTGTATGGCAGCTCTGACACCCGGCGGGGCTCATCCATAGGGCATCATTACACTGTCTGTCAATGAGAAAGCTGCAAAACACCCACACAGACACAGGCGTCATGGAGATGTGCAGAGCAGAGGAGAAGCTGAGAGACGCAGTGGTAGAAGGGCCAAAGTCACAACAGAGACAAGACAGAATTCATAGAGCACAGCTGTAAGTCACATCTAGACTCGCAGCCTTGAAACTGCCTGTGGTTAACCAGGTCTGAAAGAAAAACTCTCTGAAATCCACACTGAGAAGGATTATGGTTATAGTTGCACCCGGGTATGGATTGTTTTTGCTTTGACTACCATTCTATTAATGCATAATAATGCGTTGTCACTTGACAGCAGTAATATATATATATATATATATATATATATATATATATATATATATACGCTTTTCTCAGATGTCAAAACATGTCATCTTCGACAGAGCTGCATTTTAAATACATAATGGTCACTAAACTAAGAGTGACATCATGACGGTTGCTGAAGACAAGACAGACAGTACTGTTAACATTTTAACTTTAACTTTTTCGCTTAACGGAAATGGGAGACATACTGGGTCATTGTTAATTTCCCAACGTCGGTAAAAACTTACCTGTCGGCTTAGCCCACTCCTGTAATGTTGCCTGGCTGTAGCTTACTCCTGTATGTTAGTGAGGATTGTCAGAGCTCCATGTATTGGACAAAGGGCAGAAGGACACCATCTTGCGCGACTCTGACATTTAACAGCAGTTACTGTTTTATAAGAAATTAAGAATTTAATCGGCAAAACTCGGCCGATGATGATTACTTTGAAAAGGGCTATAATCGGCCAATTTAACTGGCCGGCCGATAAATCAATCGGGCCCTACTGTTTACCATCTTCCATGTGGAGTTGCTTGGTTTTGCCACTACCGGCTCAACTGCCCATTTGCGCATGCATGATGATAAGTCTACTTGGACAAACTGCCTGAAATGCGTTGCCAGAGACGTTTCAGGGATTTTGAGTCATTCTGCGCTGCAGATGCGTTAATTTTGTTAATATTTTAAATCAGATTAATCATGATGATTGATTAATCCGCCTTAGCGTGTTAATTGTGACAGCACTAATACCACTAATATATATATATTAGTGGTGGGACGCAGTTAAAAAAAGATCTAATTAATTACCGGCTTTGTAATTAATTAATCACAATTAATTGCATTTTTGTCAAATAGGAATATTTGACACAAAAAGTAAAGTTTTTCAATTCAGATAACTTTTGGTTGACAGTTGAATCAATAAATAGACATATGCATGTTTATCATTTTAAATTTAAATTATTAAAATGTATACAATTTTAAAATGGGGCATATAAAAAAAAGCCATATTGATGATTTATAGTGTGGATTTAGTTAAGTTTTTCCATTGTATGGCACATAATATAAGAATAAGCAGTTCAGGGACCTTAAAAAAGTTGAAAATCTACAAATTCATTCTGTTTTCAAAGTTTCTGGGTCTGATAAATGGTGTCATTATGATGGTTCTGTTTTTAGGAATATAATTTTTTATTTATGAACAAATTTTTTTTCAGAAACTAAAAGCTTATAATTAAGTTATTGCTAACAGCAACATGTTTTACATTGAAGTGATACCGTCGGCTTGAAGTGCTGCATATATGTGTGTGTGTGTGTGTGTGTGTGTGTGTGTGTGTGTGTGTGTGTGTGTGTGTGTGTGTGTGTGTGTGTGTGTGTGTGTGTGTGTGTGTGTATGTGTGTGTGTGTATGTGTGCATGTTGAGAATAATCCAATATACAATTTTACAGTTTATTATGCAGAACACAGCTTAAAAACATTAAATTTGAATTAAACATGACAGAGTGTAATGAACTCAATAAAGTATATATACTTTATATACTTTATATTCTTTATATATAGTACATATACATGTATCTATACATATATAATATGTATGTATAGATAGATAGATAGATAGATAGATAGATAGATAGATAGATAGATCACGCTTCATTTTAAGGATGCTCGCCAGGATTTCCATTCAGGTTGAGATAAATAGATGATAGTGACCATTTCATTGTTGTTTCATTGTTTCTCCTTTCATTCTCATAGCAACCAAGGAGCAATGGTGTTTTTGCAGCATGGGATGGTGCATTGTCCTTTACAAACATAATTTTCAGTTGTGTCCTTTATAACACGGGAGCCAATGATGAGTCAGGAACTCCTGAGTGGTCATTTTGGCACCCTTAGGAACCCTACAGAGGCCCACCATCTCACCTCACAATATTAGATGAAATGACATTAAATAATATTGAAGCCTCACCTCTCAGGCACATCCTTGCTGACATTGCAGTCTTGTTGGGACAGAATGGAAATTCACCAACTGTCAGGAACTCTACAGCTTTCAGTGTTGAGTAAAATGGTTTGAAATAGAAGAGTCTTTATGTATCTCTGCAAATGTCGCTCTTTGTGACCTTGGTCAGCCAAAACACATCTTTAAACACAATGCCCTATGAAGGTTCCTGTATTAAGAGATTCTCTAGAGACACCAGCAGCTTCAGTTACCTGTTTGTTGCTCAGTATTTATTAATTTGACTAAATTTGTCTGTGTTCTGACTTTCTCACAAGTCCTATCACAGTTCTGTGATTTCTTTCAGTTTTTGCAAAATACCAGTGGATTTCATGCCTCTAGAAAAATGTTGCACAACTCTGTGCTTTTTTTTTATCTTCAGAAGAGATTTTTGTCTTCAGCATATGCGCAAGTACTCTGACTTGTTTTATATGAAACAATTTCTTTAAGTACATTTCCTTAATTAAGATCACAAAAATGGCAAACTAATTAACAACTCTGTCAGAGACATAAAATGTCGGTTGAAAAATGAGATCTTTATTTCAGTGAAATCCCACTGAAACTCCTAATAAAATAATGTTGAACACTGTGTAACCGTCTACTCAAATCTGAGAGGATCTCTGTGGAGTTTTTGACCTCTAGTTGTGCCGTAGAGCAGAGCTTTCACAAGCGTGACTCGGCTTTGTTTGCATCAGTTGTACCGCTAAGGCCTCGACTGTGAAGCAGGGTTTTAGGTAAGTGAGGTGACATCAGGTTTTACTGTGGGCTTCCAGGTGTATGACAAAGGTTCATTTCCTCCTGGGGTATATTGCCATGGTAATTTATACTGCTCACCTAACCCGCTCCAGAGCAGTCTATGTTCAAGATGACAATTCAGCGCATATTAAAATATGATTTCTGGAAGATCCTGTGGAGCCATTGACGGGGAGAAGGTCTTTAGGAGACTGTCAAAGACTAAACCCTTTTCATTTCCTGACTAGCAGAGTAATGACAGACACATTATCAATCCTTCTGACTTTTTTTTCTGTTGACTGCAAGAAAATTCAAAGCAATTTTATTTTTCTATGTCTTTGTAGAGCGATATACTCCTCAGACAATGATAAAGCACTAAATCCTTGTACTAGTTGACCTTAAGAGAATAGGACTGAACAATGGTTTATAATAACTGCTCTTTACTTGCTCCCAAGACGGTTGCAGCAGTAAGAATAAGGCTACAATTGTCTTTAACACCATAAGAATCGACTATATCTAAGCAGCCGATTTCATGGGAAACAGAAATGTTATTTGTTTGATCTCCTTGTATCTTGATGATGGGGTCTTCATCCTAATAAATTACAGATTCACCCAATCGCCAATCTTTTATTTTTTTGTCAGCTTTCCTGCTGGCGTTGGCTGCAATAACAGCGTTGCTTTTAGCCGCTATTATATTTTTCAGTTCCTTAAATTGGTTTGGGATTATAGTTGGTTCTTCTTATGACTTCTTATGTCCATGTCCATGTTTGCAACTGGTCATCTGCTTCCAGCACCACTCGTTTTATAAAGAAACCTTGACTTAAATTATTGAGTTCATATTGTTGTTCATCATTAGTACACATTTAGTCTGTAAATCAGTAAGTTTGCACATTTTCCTGCATTCCATAGCTCCCAGTTTTTCTTTTTCCCTTTCAGTATATTCTATGGCTGCCCTTACAAAGTACGTACTGTTCCAAGCTGTGTGCATACAATTGTGGCATGCAACATCATAATATTGAGCCCTGTGCTATAAAGGTTCATATTTTGCATAGTCTGCAGTATAAAATTTCCTGTTCAAACTTATTACTCAAATGAGACACCATCACGTACAGTATGTGACGCATCTTCTGGCAGGACATCCTGCTTATGTACTGGGACATACTAAATCTTTTTCTGGCATACTATATAGTGGGGTAGTACGGGTGGTAAGAAGCACCCTTTGTCTCTCCATGTGGGTTCGTGCATGTTTCCCATCATCTCATCATCACAACAGTGTGTCAGCTCTAGTTCCTAATCCACTCTAGGCCAGTGTGGTTCCAACGCTACGGCCTCTTAGGTTTGCTCAGTTTTCGTCTTCTAGTGTTTTTGTCTTTTGGTGAAATCCTGCTTTTTCTCTGCTCCAGGTTCAGTACTTGCTCTGATTTCCTGCCTGCTTTGCTCTGCTCCAGTCCACCCTGTTTCCCTGCCACCGGCTCACCCCTACCCATCCAGCCTGCCACGCTCTCTCCCCTGCCAGCTTCCCTGCTCTGCCTCCTGCCTGCTCTCCACTCACTCAGCAGCCCTGCTCCCTCTCCAAGCTGCCACTTGCCTCAGCCCTTTGCCTTCACCTGCCATTACTTTCATTCTAACTCACCACCATAACCTCCTCTGAGACGTGCAATTAAACTGTTCTCAACCTTTGTAAGTCTGAGTCAGGTGCCTGCATTTGGATTTTGTCAGTTTATTGTGGTATTTTCCTGAAAAAAATCCAAAATTGTTTGTGGTAAAAATGTTCTGATCTGAGTGCAACTGAACTGTTTCTGGTAAGAATGCTTACAGAACTTCACTGTCTTGTATATTTGAGACTCTGTTAAGAACACACAGATTTTTCAGACCTTTGTTCCAACAAGGAGCCACCAGATGTTCCACTGACCCCCTGATGACTCTATATGGCTAATTATAAGAGCTGTGTAGAAGCAGTGTGTGGCACCACCATGACCATGAAGCCATTATTCAAACAGTGCTTGTTTCATGCACGTACTTTCATCTTACAAAGACTGCCTGAAGAGTGGCCAGATTGGCGATCTCTGAGCTTGGTGGTGAATGAGAGCTGCTTCTTGGTTTTAAGCCCAATCATGTTACAACTAAATTCAATGCTGGATGTAATGCGTTGGACTTAAAATACCCCTGTGCTCTCATTAAAATAACTCATGACTGTGATTTAACAAGCCGTCACTTTGATGCTACGACAGTGACATTTTCAAAAAGGGAAGAAAGAATATGAGGTGGGGTGTCAAAAATAAAGTCGTAGCTGTTACAAAGAAGCCTGTTCAGACCTCCAAGGGGTTGTAAAAAAATTACTGTGGTGGGGAGGGGGGTTGGAGTGGATGTTTAACTTTTTATAAAAGTGCAAACACTCTTAGGGCAAAGGCAGCAACAATATTTTAGTTTCCATTACCAGAAAAGCTTGGATTGTTCTGTACACATTTACCTTTACTAAAGTGACATCATGATGATATGGAGTAAAGAGTGGGGACTTTCGGCTAGCGAAAACCTACAGTCACCATTGCGAACGACTCACTACCATTATTTCTCAGCATATCAATCATTTTATTTTGATTTGTTTTGGTTGGATGACCATGAAAAACTTGAGCTATGTTGCAGAAGTGGAACCTTTTTCATGCCAACGTTTCTTGTGTGTATTGAATGTATTGCTTTAATGCTAATATATTGGTGTCTTGTAAACCCATGGGGGTTGGGCACGCTTGTGTGCATGACATGGAAATAAAGAAATCAGTTAATCATAAGTACTATTAGAAAATAAAGCCTCAATACAGAGACAATATTGTTGTCCTCTACATATGGTAAACAAACCATTATGTTATATGATTGGCATGAAAGAGGACTGGATACTGGGTAATAAGACGGCACCTCATTCACTCATTGACTGAAAGTTGCTCAATGTTGGACATGGGAAGAGAAAGAAAATGTTTTCTAGGCTTCTGGTATGTGGAAGTTCCCAGTCCTATCTCTGAAAAAAAAATGTTACTATACCAGTAAACTTCCATATTGAATGTTTTGAAGAAAACTTTTTTTGGTGAATTATGTAAGTTCCAAAGAACCAGTTAACGTAACCAAACTAAAAGTAAAATCTGAAAATAAGCAATGGATAAAAATGAAAGTTAAGTCTGAGAATAATGGCCCCACCTGAGATGCAAACCTTGGTCTTGGGTAAAAGTCCTGATGCTGACTAGTCTGACAGACCAATACCTATCTCCATGGCACTGTATCAGCACTGGAGATGGTCTGACTGCACCTTATTTATCGTTCTTAAAAAAAAAAAAAAGCTCTGGTGTCGCTATATGTTTTTAAAGTAATCATAATCATCTTGGGTGGTTCTAAGACTAGGATGCAGTGACAGCGCCCCTACAAAATAGAGAAGAGGAACTGTTTAGGTCTGAACATTTGTATGCAAAAAAGGAGTCATTAATGGATAATTTGCCTAAAGATCCAAGCAGGGCTGTCTTATTGCACAATCCAAATCTTTGAAACTATTCAAAATTGTAAGCACTATGTTTTTTTTTGGAGGTTGTTGTTTCTCCTCGCCAACTAATGAAAAATGTGTTTAAATGAAACCATTGTGCAGCTCTTCTTTCTAAATATTATTTTACTCTGAGGATCTAGTAATGAAAAGTATTCTCATGAGAAGTTATTCACGATTTGAAAGCCATTTTTTTCCGAAGTGAACGTACATGGACAAAATGCTTTTTGACCCAGTGTGCAGTCTGTGATGACGGCAAAAGCTGTAGTAATAAGATTTGACCACAACGTTGTACAGTCCAACACTGTTCCCTGTGTTCTATGGCACACACAAAAACATTAATATTCATAGTTTTTGGTGTAAATCTTGCAAGAAAAGGGGAAAAATGAAATAAAAATCTGGGACATGGAAAGACAAAAACTGTCCCTTACTGAATTCCCTTTAGCAGCACCCACTTTCCAAAAATAATTTTTCCACAGTAGGCTACCTAAACTTTGAAGAGTTTGCTGCAACAAGAGCATGGTGTCATGTTTCTCTGCCAGCCTTCACAATTGTTTGACTATTTAAAATTCCATGAAACTGCAGGATAATGTCAGATAATTGTTATGCGAGCCAAGCTTCCAGTGTGGCCTCCACAGAATAATCGAGCTGCGTCTGTTCTCCATATCAACAGATGGACACACAGACAGTAAGTAAACAGCGCATACCAATGAAGAGCTCGGCTCTCAGCTTCACCCCTCCAGGAACTGCAGAGTAATCACCATATTTGGATGGCCTCAAATCCTTGGGTGCTACTGAAGATTTGTAATTGGAGCTGAATGGTTGCAAACTGGCTTCTCCCGCGAGGGGGATTTAGCATGCCCCGCACCAGCCAATGCGGTGGCATTTTGACAAGTATGGGTGGGGTTCATGTCGCGGACTAGCCATCTGGCATAGCTGTGCATGTCACACAATAACACAGATACCCTCTAGAGCCGGAGACTTGAGTCTTGAGGGCCTCTCTATCACCGCGTGAGTCTTGGAAGCAGGACAGTTTCTGCCAGCTTTGTTTTCTGGTCGCTGCGTTATTTTGCTTCCCCCTGCCTTTGACTGCTGCTGTCTGACTAGAGAAAATTCCATTATGAGATGAGACCTGAAAGTCTGATTCACTGCAGCACTTGAGCATAGGTTTACAGGTTCCAGAGAAGCAATTTCATAATGGAGGCTATGTAATTCTGACATGTAAACAGCACTGCGTTAAACCAATGCTGTTTACAGGCTCTAACTGCAAAGTTTTAGGGATTTTTTTCAGCAGAGTTCCATTTTAATGTAGCTGTTGATAAAAACCTGCTTTGATAATGCTTGGTGGGTCACTTGAGGTGGTAAAATTGCTTTTGCTTGCTTTGATTCATCTTGCTTGTTTTCTCCAAATTGTCTTTTATTCTTGTGAGATTAGATTGGAGGAAAGCAGAAATTCATACAAAACAGAAAAACTACAATCAGCAAAATTGTTATAATCTTAAATAGAAGCTTTTAAAAGATATCTTGAAAGGAAGAAGTGGACTGCATTTGTCTTTGGGTAGAGCATCACATCGACACTGTTAGGATTAAGAGCTCTATTCCCACAGCAGCTACACGAGTTAAAAATGTATGCACACATGATCCTGTAAGGCACTTTGTTTAAAAGCATTCAGCAAGTAGGCTGTTATGTTCTGGTCAAAAAAAAGATGACAATGACTAAAGTCCCACGCTGCTCACTGCAGTGCCGTGATCAGCGCAAAGTGAAAAGATGGTTCCAAATGCAAAGACACAATGCATGTTGGTTTCTAAGCTTAAACTGTCATAGTGTCACACCTGTAGCATTCGACTGCACGACTTCAAGTTTCCATGTGTTCCCTGTGAAGTGTTCTTTCATTCCCTGTTTCCGATGTGGAAGTAACACTCCAAGCTGCACTGTGGCACTTTCATCATTCCACTACAAGGCAATTACAACCCAACATCTGCTTCTTCCACTCTGGCTTCTTTCCCACCCAAAGTGTCAGCTGGATGTGGATCCTCGTCAGGCACCAATTTGGATCTCTTTGTGTCCGAGTATACATCTGTCTCTGTGCTCGTTGCTCAGTCCATTTGTCTGCATCCCACTGACAGGATACAGTAAAACCTCTAACAGCTATAAATTATACAGTAGTCTTCAAAATGTGTCATTTTTGGCCTTTATAAGATCCAGTCTTAAATTCAAAAATGACCCCATTTTTGATGAATGATTTAAGAGCAGGAGTGGATTTATGTGTGTCCAAAGTGATGCAGTGGAGTTCTAAATATTGATGTTGAGGGGAAGTGGGGGATTCAGCGATCTCTTGAAAAAGAGGAAAATAACTCGTTCTAGAGAGGTTTAAAGCCTTCAAAGGCCAAAACAAATCTATGAAATATTGAGAGCTGTGAGGAGAGCTGCATTAAATCCAGCGCTGCCACTCACAACCGCAGCCAGCATGTCAAGAGGATGGCAACTCAGATTTGGAAATCAGTGGCACTAGACCTAAACACTACACTCTAAACAATGAAATGTTGTCCTTTCAAATGTTTAAAACATAGAAGAGCTTGCATGATGGTGCAACTACACCAAATGTGGTGCAAAAAGCTAGAGAGCAGGACGATGAGTTAATTTTTTACCCTTATGACTCATTCATAATCCGTCTGTATTCATTTGTTTTTCATATAAAAACCACATTCTGCACGGGGTTAAAACTGTAGCCAAGCAGCGAAATTAAAAATGAATCTATTAAAGACTCCATTCATAGTTTCCTTGTCAACCATTGACTTTAATTAAATACTTCCTTACTGAAGTGGAAATGCATTTTCTGAATCAATGTGTGCATCAAATGAGCAAGAGCACACCAGCATGTGCTTTGTGTACATTGTTAACTCTGAATAAAAATCATGCTCATCTGAATATTTGTGAATTCTAAGCTAACATGTTAATGCACGCTATGTATGTGTGTATGTATATATGTATGTATGTATCCATTCATTAAAGAAAAATCTGTGTTCTGATTGACACCAGAAGTTGCAGGGATTTTTTTTACTGGCTCCCAATTATTTTCTCATGCTGCTTAAACTCTGCATACTGTATAATGTGCATGAGCTGTTTCCATTGGCACAATGCTCAGTTAAAAACAGGCTGGGCACGCAATGGAAGGAGGCTGAAAAAATTAATTTGTATCAAGTTGTCAGTCATAAAAATTAGACCACTGTAAACAACATCTGAAATGTTTTCTTGACTATTTGTGTGCACTTTTAGAACACTGACTAATTGCAGCTTGTTGGGATTTCATCTAATGTCAAGCGATATAAAGTGTTTTCAAAGTGTCAGGCTTCAATATTCCATCATAGTTCTAAATAAACTTATTTGCCTATATTTGGTTTACATTTTGGCAAATCTAAACTCCTTGTAGTTGCTGTTTGCTCTGTAAATATGCATGTGCAGACAACTATCACCTACCCTTTAAAGGAAAAAAAACAGCTGTAACAGGCAAAATTACAAAAATAAAGTGAGAATTTACATGTCTAAAATACTATAAAAATCTGCAACCCTGAGTTTTCAACACAAGTAAACACCCTTCATTAAAAAAATACAGATGATGTCATGTACAGTTAAGGCGAAAGCTGTGTTTTAATTATTGAAAATAACTGCATTTTTATGAGATGGATATGTTTTTGTTCCTTTTTATTTTACCACATTTTTCCATTGCCATAATATTGCAGCTTTTTTGTTAGTTTGTTTTGGTTAGTACCAGTGGTTAGCACTGTTGCCTTGCAGCTAGAAGATCCCAGGATCACCTGGGCCTGGGATCTTTCTGCATGGAGTTTGCATGTTCTCCATGTACATGCGTGGGTTTTCTCCGGGTCCTCCAGCTTCTTCTCACGGCCCAAAAACATACTGAGGTTAATTGGTAACTCTAAGTTTTCCGTAAGTGTGAATGTGAGTGTGACTGTTTGTCTCTATATGTAGCACTGTGATAGATTGGTGACCTGTCCGGGATGTCCCAGTGTAAGTCAGCTGGGATAGACATCAGCCCATTCACCGGTGTATCGATGGATGGATGGATGGATGGATGGAGGTCACGTTTCACATCAAAAATTTTCTGGCTCTTAGAACTCTGAGGTAACATCCAGTTAGATGAAACTCCTTGTTTATTTCTAAGCTGAATGATGTCAATCGGGGGTGAGAGGTCAGCTTAGTAGTGAAAAAACATACTGCAGACAGCACAAACAACATCTTGTCAGAGTGCATTCACTTTTCATGTCTAAATAATGTATTCTTATCGTAAGTAACACAGTAGTGGAAGACACTGAAAAACATTCGAACCATTTTGTCTAAATCCATAAACATATATAATTGAACAGACAAAGTGCAGCCTTCCAATGAAAATCCATTTACATCATCAGTTACCAGTCTGCCATGCTGGCAATGCCCCTCTATTGTTGGATGTTCCCATTGAATGTTGGTAATGTAATCACTGCATGACTCCAGGCCAACAGTATAAAGAAGAGGAATACTGGCTCCATTTGAAATTGACATCATTGTATTCAGACGCCTGCTGATTGTCAGGTGAGCCTCTGAATCCATTACCGTGATTCCTCAAGGCTGCGCAGAATTGATTCTTATCTGTTCCGGAAACTGTGTTATCAACCAGCGTCTCATCTACATATCATTATTGGAATATGTTTCATTTCATCAGGCCTCGCTGTGCAGAGATGGGGCGTCCCTGCAGCCGCCGCCGCTGCCGTTACACACTGCACCACAGCATGCATGCGCACGCCGATGTGTATCGTTGAGATACAGTCCGAGCATCAAACGTGTGTCAGCATGGAGGAGAGTGAGTGACATTTCTCCTTTCTCATCAAGTCTTTGCCCGAGCGGGCTTAGCATATAAACAGCGTTACTTTCTTTGCCATAATTGGGCATTATAGATAAGAAGCATATCTGGAGCTGCAGCTGGGCCTGTGAGGCTGCCATTCCATCAGCACCTACGCACCGGGAGACGGCCGGGAGTGACATGCATGGCTGATGACAACAGCCTCACTGTGACCGTGAGCTGTGGGACAACAGTCGAGCTCAAACAATGACGCATCCAGCGCTGGTCGAGGAGTAAACTGAATAGTAGCACAATCGCTCGCTAAAAGCAATATCTTTTATTTTTAAGAGGCTTATTTTTAGAGCGTTTCTGCTTCGAGTGACACAACACTAGAAGAAAGGCAGCCAATGAAATGAAAGGCAGGTAGCTGAGTCTAATCCAATTGAAGTTTGACTGCAACTTTGTTTTGACCCTTTTTCTGTTCATTAGATTTTATGTTGTATTGACCTATTTTATCACATTTGCTTATATTTTACATTTGCTATGCTCCTCCCTTGAAGACTGATTAGCAGAGCAACTGAAGTGTCATTCCAGAACTGAAGGACATTTGGACTTCAAACTTTTTGAAAAATAGACCTCTTTTACAATTTTCTGCTACATATTCATCAATAATAGGTAATTAACGACCAAAGGCTTGATTGGCTCAGCTTACACATCAATGGAACCATTTCTATTCCATGTTTTATTTGTTGTTTTCTAAGCCTACTCTAATCACAGTAACAGGGTTGCTAATCCATGTTAATGTCAGCCTTTTCTCAGCAGTAGAAGCTAGATATTTAACTTGCTGTTACTGCTGACCAAGAAGACAAAATTACTGATGGAAAACAACAAATAAATCAGGGTTGCATTAGGTAGAGTGAGACATTCAATCAAAGCTGATAATGTTATGAAAATGTGAAAAATAGAAGAGAGGACATAGCTTTGCTCTACCTATTCTTCAGGAAAACTGTTTGATGATGTTTATTCCAGCGTATCGTGTGATTCACTGTTTTCTTCTTCTTCTACCAGCTAAAAAGGTTAACAGAGTTGTTGTGGGACACACATTCCATGCATAATTATTATTATTTAAAATATTATGTTGATTAAAAAAAATGTTCCTACAAGAACAAGAGATCAATGAAAACATAATACCAAAAAAGGAGGTTTAGGTTTCATTTAAACTGTTTTATTTGAGGTTAATTTTGGTCATCAGGAGGGTGAGATGAGAGAAAAATGACATTTTAGGGGGAACTCCAGATGTATTAGGTATTTTTACACTTTAAAAAAAAAAAACTCATTCTTTTCTCATAATTTTTTTTAGATATGGTCTCAGGACAAGTACATTTACACAACAACTGCATGTTTCAATATTACGTACATGGATTATTTGAAATTTGATGGGTGGGACGTAAAGTGTCCTCCAATTCTGGAATGACCCTTAAGAAATGTACCTGACTGCAGCTTTCAGCATCTGTGCATGTAGACGCAGTAAGTACAGGGTTGTAGTGAGAGTGACACTGCATTTAAAGAGTTTAGAGGGTCGTGTCTTTGTTTGGCCTTTCTGAAACCAAAAGGTTAAAGGAATGGTTTCAACTGTGTGATTGTGTTCTAAATGTAATTGTTAAATAACGAGTCACTCTCGTTGCCATATAGACCGTCATGTTTGCCACACTACAAGCCTTACTAAAGGTTTTCATTCATTTTGCAAGATCATTGTACTAAAATAAGCCACCTGGACAGATCATAATCTCACTCATGTCCAAAGATGAAGGTTTTATTATCTTTTAATTTTATGTCTGTGCTCTGCATTGTGCCAAAACTTTGAAATAAAAATTATATTTTCAAAAAGGAAAAAAAAAAAAAACCCAACATTATAAATTCAGCCTGAGATGGTGTTTTGGTCCATAATGCTTTGCAGTTCTTTGATATTAGTGTCATTAAAATCAATCAAATGAAAAATGGGCTGAAAGCTTTCATTGTCCTTTATCTGATTATTTCACAATACTTCTCATATCATTTTTTTTTCTTTTTATATTTCATGTTTGAAATTTGGATGCTTCAGAATTAGATTTTTGAACACATGAAAAAATAATCCTCTAATTATCCCTTTGTGTGTTTTGTGCTTGTGATTGGACTGTACCATTGGCAGCCAGGGGCCCAGTTGTCCAATCACATTGTGTATTCTATAGTGCAATAACTCTTCAGCTACACTATTTATTTCTTGTTAATAAAATGCTCTGGACAGTATATTGTGCATAACATTAAATGTATGTAAATCAAAAAATGTTGGTTTTATGTTGATTCATTCAATAATTAATTCATTTATCTAGCCATTTATTTATTCATTAATCCATTCATTCATTCATTTATGAGCCAACAGGCTATGCATGAGGATTTATATCAATATACACACAAACACACACACTCACCCTGAGGGGTTGCGTGGGAGAAGCACACTCACAAAGGTTGCCTATGTGAAGGCTGCTTTCCCGTATTTACCCTGAACAACAACAACAACACGCTGGCGGACGGCTTCAGTCTATGACTAATGTTCACGTGTCTCCAAACACATCCAAATTATGGATGCCGATAAATTAACCTATTAGGTGTGACGCACTGCTGTGTTGGCTGATTGTAGATGTCCCAGGGTGATAATGATACAGTCCAACAAGGTCAAAAGACAGAAAAACAGGATCCTTTGTGCATCTTCCAGCAAAGCGTAGCTGTATCAGGTGGATCCAAACTCAAGGGTAGCAAATTTCTAAAAGGGCAAAAGCAGAGTGAACTGATTAATTCACAGACTTTTCTCTTTGCCCAATGAAAGGCTGTGAATTCGTCAGTGTGCTCCACGGAAATGGAAAATCTTACTTTTGAGTCATTTTTTAATTTTAGTTCAAAAATCTAATTCCAAAGTCACGACCCAAATCTGAACAATTAGAAATGAAACAGAGAAACAGTTTTCCATTTGTGAAGTAACTGAGAAAAATAGATTATGGAAGTTTCAAAACCATTTTTCATTTGATTGTTTTATTGTGAATTGAACAAAAACTGCAGAGCATTACACAGACCGCATTATCTTCCAACTCGTGGAGCTAACACAAGCTTAATTACCTACGACTGATACAACCTGCACACAACAGTTGTTATTTCAACCAATTAAATTGCAGGTTGCCAACCAAAACCATGGGTGTATTGTGAGAGTTGGATGTAGGTAGACTTGTGTAAGGCATTTGTGTAAGATTTCCTTGGACTCCCCTGTTTAAAGATGATGTCACACATTATGATTGGCTGTATGCAGAAAGTGTACAGCTGCTGTCTGTGAATACCACTTAAATGAGCAAATTTTGATTGTACAAGTGTTGGTGTAGCGAGAGAAACCTACGCTGAAGATAATGTAAATGCCAAATTTTAGAATTATAAAAAAACATTTGCCTGATGAATTTAGAGTTATACAACTCAGTACATTTTTTTGTGTTTTTATTCTGTTCTGCTGCAGTGTGGGACACGGGCTGCTTCATAATTTATTCGAAAATGCACAACAATGAATTCCGTTTTCAACCCACGAATGGAATTCAGTAAAAAATGTTGTAAAATTGTGACAAATCAGTAGTTTGCTCTGTCTTGACAGAGGAAATCTCAGCTATATCTCCAGCATCCAAAACGAACGCCAGCTCTGTCTTCATTTAGTCGCCTAATTCAGTCTCTTCTAGAAGCATTTTCTCCTCCTGCTTTGAATGTGACACTCAATTAAATATACACTACAGTATCAGATTCACAGAGCTCTCCACAGGACAGGCTTTGTCTCAAATGTACACATGACAACTCCCCTGTAGAGACTGAGGGTCCAGTGAGTGACGCAGAGGCATTTATCAAACATGAAGAGGCAGAAATGCAAACTTTCCAGTGGATTCAGACTAATCATTAGTGATAGAGCAGTCTGAAGTGAAAATCATGTTCAGCAAGAGCAGAAACACATCAGTGATGTGAAAGTACAATAGATCTATTGAGAAGAAAGAAGTAGTCTTCCTATTTATTTCCATATTTTCATAAAAAAAACTTTCTCACTTATAACTTTTGAATAAATACAGTAGTGGATAAGAGACACCTACAGTCAGGTCCACAAATATTTGGACATTGACACAATTTTCAGCATTTTGGCCCTTAAAAAGGTAGAGGGCACGTATAAAATGTGTACACTGTCCACCTGATTTGGATGAAAATACTCTGCACTTAAAGCACATCTTGATTGTTTCATTTCACAACCACTGTGGTGGTGTACAGAGCCGAAATGCCGAAAATTGTGTTAGTGGCCAAACTGACTGTATACTGTGGACATGCATGAAAACTCAGTGTCACTAGTTATTTGGGGTGTACTGACAGGAATATTCATGGATTTACGACTTTCCACAGTGTGACAAGTCTTTTATAAACCAAATACAACAAAACTCATCTCTTATTTCAGCATAAAATTCCCCATCAATTACTAAATTCAATTTATTTTTAGCTTTATTTATGTGGCGCCAATTCACATCATATGTCATCTCATAGCACTTTGCATAGTAGGGTGACGATCTTAAAATTTTTAAACAGAGAATCCAACAAATCTAAAGTTTGCTTGGGATTATCTTCGGACAAACACTTAGCGACAAGGCAGGAAACAAAAAGTTCCCCTTTACTGGGAAGGACAAATAGAATAAATCTGTGGAGTACGGCATCATCAGAAGCAGATGAGGAACGTAAAACGGCAAAGGAGCTGAACCTTTAAAGTGATATTGGTTAACTAACAAACAAACAAACACCATATGGGAGTATGTGGCAAATATGTATATACTTTCCAACACAATGCTGGTCATAACATGTGACGTCAACTACACACGACCATGAGCACATCTAGTACATACTGCACACTGCCATACAGTCTTGCTGCCATTTTTACAACTAATCATTTGTGAAATTAAAGCATTCCCTGCTGCCCAAATAGCCACACAGACCACAGTCAGAGAAAACTGCATCCAAACTGTATATTTATTCTGAAATTCTAATCCATGGAGGTTTCATATTTGTAAAACCTCCTCCTGCTAGAGAAGTGAGTGTAATTCTGTGGCATCTTTCCAGTGTAAGTTATATGAGGTGACTGGGAAAACGTGGGTGGAGCCAGTTAATGAAACACTACTGCACATGTGCTGTGGGTGGAACTAAACCTGGAAGCTACGAACTTTTTTGGCTCATGCATCAGGCACACAATTTTTATTCAAGACAGCGGAACACCATCTCTGAGCTCAGAATCAATGGTCAGGAATAATAAACTTGTCTCCTACTGTCTGATCCATTGTTTCAAAAATGAAAGAAAACTTTGAGTGATTAAAGTACTAATATTTAAATACTTGCAGCGCTACGAACTATGTGTCTGTGGCTGATGCAAACTGACCATTTACTGCTGCAGTTTCACATTAAAGGAATTAAACCGACAAAACATGATTTAACTTACATTATGAAGCAGTCACAACAAATGCTTGTCAGTGAGTTTAGCACTTAATGCTGTCATTATTCAAAACGGCGTCCACAAAACAAGACAACGGTCATTTTCAGCGGCAGGCCGTGTTGAAATACAGCAGGCAGTAATGGAACAAGGAGCAGCTACAGTGAACAGGATGCACTCCTCCGACTTCTCAGCGAGGTAACCAACTTCCACATTCGCTTTTACAGTGCCCTGCTGTTCACAGAGTCATGCCGTGTGCAGCACAAAATCAGATAGCTGCTCACAGGCTGATGGAAAAAGGCCAAAGATTCCCAGACGTTTTAATAAAACGGCGGTGGTTTGTTTTGCTGACCCAAGAATTCCAATGACCTGTAGTATTAAACTGTATTTACTGTTGCAACGAGTAACTACAGGCATGACGCAATCAACCAGAACTGAAATCTTTCACAGTGATACTTTAACGGACCAGTGTTGCTATTCTAGACTATGTTATGTGTCCTGCGTAAATAGCTTAAAAGACACAAGCTGCATCGTAAATCACTGCCTATTTACTATACACACACACCCAGCCTTGGCATCAAAATGTCAAAGTCAAAGTGTCAAAATTCCAATTTTATCCACTAGACAGAACTTCAGCAATGGAATACAAAAAGTAAGACTTTTCGTTTGCAATCCCAGAACACAATGTGTTGCAGCTGAATTGGAAGGGTTGTTGCAGTTGTTAACAGGCTCATTCAAAATGAACACACAAATACAGGCAGCAGCAGCAGCAGCACAGGGTGGTGTGAAAAGTCAGCAGGCTTGACACGCATTTTCCAGCAGGATGACGTTTGCACAGCAAGTTGCAGAAACAAAACAATTTATTAATATATCATCAGTTTGTACGTAGTTTTAAATGACACAGAAGTCTATAAAAATGCTTTACAGGCAATCTGTGATCTCTATTCATGGTTCAACCTACATTTCACATGACTTTTTTTTTATGTACAACAGCATCAGATTAGTTTGTAAATAAATCAGAGGAGAAGACCTGTCCCTCTCAAACTACAAAAACAAACTGAAAACGCAGAAAAATAGTCGCAGTACAGGGACATAGAAGATAATAGCTGTAATTACTGATCCATCAGATCTGCCGAGGGCTGAAACAGCTGCATAGATGTTATTTTAAGAATCATCACATCACTTAAAATAAGCTTTTGTGTTGCTAAATACTTTAAATGAAGTCAGTCTAAGGATAACAAAAAACTAAATACAATTATACACTGATCAGCCACAACATTTTGACCACTGACAGGTGAAGTGAATAACATTGATAGTCTTAATGCAATGTTCTGCTGGGAAACCTTGAGTCCTGACTTTCATGTAGATGTTTGACATGTACCACCCACCTAAACATTGTAGGTCAAGCAACCGCCAACCCCCCGATGGGGACATCAGTCCTTGATGCCAGTTACCACTCTCAGCAAGACAATGCACCCCGATGCACTGCAAAAACTGCTCAGGAGTGTCCCAGGGAACACAACAGAACTAAGGTGTTCAGTGGGGTTCCAAACTCCCAGTAGGTCCCAGGTAGGTCCCACCCTGTAACCCACAGGACCCACAGGATTCACTGCCACCATCCCGGTGCCCCACTGGGTCAGAGGAGTTTTAGCAGAACAAAGGAGATCAATACAATATTAGGAAGGTGGTCATAATGTTCTGCCTGATCGGTGTATGTTGTTTGTAGCTTATGATGTATAATCATAAAGTCTGTCTGACTGATAAATGTCACCATCCTCCAAACAACGTGTATTCTGGAAACACAATAAACCCTCAGAACCAGATGAATTAAATCAAAATCTCTCCAGTACAACTACAATGAAAATGTCATACTGTTTGAGTCAACATCTAAACCAATAAGCTGTCAGATGAGAGTCAGGCATTTCCCATCATGCCCTGAGGCCTTGCAGTCGCTGGAGAGCAACCGTGGCACCAGGCTCCAAAAACTGCAGATCGGATCTGACGATGTAATCACGGCCAACGTCATCAGACATCACAAATCTAATCAATGTCATTTTCTGGTGATCGATTCAGCACAAGTCTGGCTCTTCTCAAATGAACCTAACAAAATGTGACATCACAATTATGTTAAAGCAAACACCGAATTTCAAGATCAGTGATTGGATGTTTCTCTCTGAAAGGCACCTTTTAAGTTGTGGTTGGTTAACTTCACTCTCTAAAGATTTTATAGGGGACAAGTGGTTGGCAAAAGGAGAATAAATTCCTCAATCATGTTTTCTCAGGGAAAATATACACATTATGTTAGATGTCTGCACTCCTAAAGTTCAAAATTTCCACATGAATATTGACCTACAACGTCCTTATCAGTGTTAATAATGAGCATTTCCATCTCTCACCCAATGATGGCAGCTAATCGTATTTGGGTTTATTGTTCACTTAGGCCAGTCAGACTCATAGGGCTTCAGCAGGTAAGTACCAGCAAGGAGGTATTTTCCAGTCTTAATGCAGTACTTAAGGTCAAAATACGGCTTCATAAGCTTGTTAACAAGCTTAAAACCTCCTCATCTGATTACGTGGAGCTGGTGACGTCCACAGCAGAGCAGAGCTGCTGATAACCCTCATGTTGCTCGTTTCTGCACAGAATGGGCTGCTGATAAAGCTTGACCGTTGTTTTCTTGTTGGGAGTCCGATGACCGTCCATCAGACAACCATAAAAGAGGAATTCTCTGACTTGTTTATGCCCTTCAAATCTAATTGGACCCTGCTGCAGCTCCCATGGCATGCCATTGGTAGGCAATAAACAACAGAGGGAATGGGCAATTACTTCATATCGCTGCTGGACATGGTAATAGTTATTGGCGCGCTGAGTCCTCCTCTCACCATAGTTATTCCCACTGGCCATAGAATACAATTTGTGGTCTGTGCACCATTTAGAAAAAAGGCCAGTGACCTGGGATATGAGACTATGATTAAGTATGCCATTAAAGAGCTCAAGACAAATCATGGAGGGATTGTGACAGGCAACAAATGTTTCCAGGCCGTGTGCTTCTCTGTCAACGAAAAAAATGGTGTAACTGCAACAGATTGCAATTTCTGTTTCTGACTTTGAGTGTTGAGAGCGAGACTAGAAATTGTAAATGTGAATTTGTCAGAACCGTACTGAACATCTGGAATTGTTCAATGAATGATTTCTGCAGCGTGCAAGGTGAAAGTCCAATTTAAAATTCAGTGTAACAGTCTGATGCTGAATGTAATTATTACATCTAATTCATCAAACATATTTTATAGCTTCATAAACAGCTTCCTGAGATTCACAGACCAAAATTCTTTTACTCTATATCTGTGTGATAACTGGAAAGCAGGCAGCTGTGCCGGCTTTGCACTTAATTTATGACTTGTTTCTCTCTCCGCTCCCTAACTGACTGTTTCTGTCTGCACTTGTGAAAGACCCGCAAATTGTGTCCCAGCTCCTTGGACTCAACTGTGCTGCTCAGGGGAGTCAGTTCTGAGAGTCATTTTAGAATCTGATATAACTCTTTCTGCTGTGTATGTCTAGCCGGAAATGAGACGGATGCCTTCCAGGCAATACTCAGGGGGAGAAAAGTCAACAATGCATCATACATCTTGAATGAGACAATGTTTCATATACATTTTCAACTGGGACAACCCCACTGAATAATCCCACAGACAAATATAAAGAAAGCATCTTTCCCTTTCAGAACTGTGCAGACTGTGTGTTTCTGTCCCACAATAGGAATACTGTATGGGGTTGACTGGCCCACTTGCATTGTCTGTATATGAAGCTACGAGACTGAGAGGATGTATTGTGCTTTTTGAGAGGCACCGCCTTGGCTGGGTGCCAGATGCCAAGCATAACTCAAAGTGACAGAGTGACCCTCAAATAGCTGCCGAAGCTCCAGCACAATAACAAGATCATGCAGAAACAGTCCAGAGCCGCGCTGTTCTGAGGCCATGCAGCTGTGAAACGACTGTCGAGGCTTCTCTTCTGCATCTCTCTCCACTGAGTCTCAGCGAGACACTGTAACTTCAGCAGTGACAGAGGCAGACTTACATTTGCCATATATTTTCTATTTCCTTAGTGTGTGAATTCAGGGTTTCATTTGATGGAATTCTTAAAGGGATATTACCAAATTTCTGAACTCTACTGGTGAATGAAATACAACACAATTAGAAACTGCCTCCTCCTGCACAGCCAACACCTTCATCTACCTTTTAGCCGGAGCTTATAGCAAGCTGCAGTTTTCACAGATGATAAAGCTTCAATTTCCCACGAGAGAACAGTGAACTAGTAAATAAACTAACTTTGCTGATTGACTAAAAACCAATCAGTAGCACCACGCAGAGCAGCACAATCCACCACGCTGCCTTCTCATTATTCGACTCGGTAACAAGGTGTTTAAGCTTTCGTAGATGAAACAAAATTGAAAATACAAGCTGCTGACATGTCAGTGATTTAGGATTTCCGAAACTAAATTTGTGCAGCAAATATCTTTCAGTCAGTGCTATCGATCAGTCAACCCCTGCAGGTGCATTAAATCTGTCTGTGATGTAAGGGAGCAACGCCTTTCTGTGGCAGTCGGAAAAGTGACAGAAGATTTTAGTTGTGATCCCATTTAGCCTCCTGTGAGTGAGCACAAAGGAGTGGAAATAAAAAATACGCTTTTACTCAAGGAAAGTGTTTCTTTCATTCCAACAGGGATCTGAGCAAGAGTCACTGAAAGCCAGCAAAAATAATTAGCAATCCAACGTTTCCCCCATTGTTTCATAAATTGTTAAGTTAAATTGTTAAGATTTTTTTTTTTAAATTTAGTTAGGAGTCACTGACAAAATAGAAGCTTTTGTAGTAAAATTTTCATCAAAGCTGAAACAAATAATGAGTTGATCAGTTTTTTGTTTTGTTTTGTTTCGTTCCATTCTTTATTTTACGAGGTAAGCTCACTTGCCTCTAATTTGACATTTACTGATTTTGGTGAACGCAAATCATTGGGCTTTTTACATGTCACTATCCATAGTTTGTTCCCTAAACTTGATCTGGTAAAATCTGTTAGTCAAGTCAGTGAAACACAAAAAAGAATCTAAATCATTTTCCACAAATGTGAGGATTATTTGATTTTATTTTAATTTTTTTTTTGACATTTAATGATATTGCTTTAGGCTCAAGGAAATTATGACCTAAATAATTAATCGATTCATTGAGAGAATAATTGGCAGATGAATTAATAATTAGAATAAAATATGCAGTCTGGTTTAAAGCCAACTGACTCACCATTAACTTTGACTGTTTAATATGATAAATACATTGCATGCATTTACACTACCAAACAGTTTGATTTTCCCTCTTGGCACTGAAAATTATAAAGTGCAGTGTGTCTGTGGACTTGAAATTGAAGCAAATAAATAGGAACAATTTAATCATGCAAACTTAATCCTAAAATCAATCAAAATTTTTAACTCATTCAGCAGCCGAACACACTCAAGACTTTCTTTCTACAGAAGAAATTAAACAATTTCCTCTTTCCATCCAGTGCAATCCAAACCAGCTAGGTTAAAGTCTGAGGACTGTGCAGGTCTTCCATCATGTGAAGTCTACAAACTAGTTCTTTTCCTCCAATGTTTTGAGTCAGTATCTTGCTGCCTTCCATTGTAACTAGATTTTCTTCTGCAGTTTTGTCCTAATAAAGCATCAGAGGGTGCAGCAACACAGTATGTTCCAACACAGACAGAGGCTTTGAAAGTGAGAGTGTTGGTGATGCTGTTGTTGTGAAGCACTTTAGAGTTTAATGTCTGCAAATGTATTTTCTGTTGTGGTTCAATTGACCAGACAGTCTCTATAGACACAAAGACAATTTGTGAAATAACAATAAAGGAAACTAACTAAAATCAGGGCTCTGATAGGGAACATTTGCATAAACATCTATTTTACCAGTTTACCGCATGACTTTGTACCATTTAAAGTTTTTCACTGACCTCAAAACTGCTTTAATCTTATCTAAAACTGGAAACAACTGAGATGTTTTACAGCTTTGGAGTGGTTGTGTATCTGTGAATTCTGTTGTTTTAAAATGACTTCAGATGATGTAAAAGTTTAGTTTGCATCATTATTTTTAAAAAAGAACAAGAAGATGTAACTCATTTCCTTCTATCCATTATGAGGAGTTAGAAGCTTCAAGCATCTGTGTGAATAAATACCAAATGGTGCCTTTATGATCAGTTGTGAGGATTTCCCACTAGAGAATAAAGGCACGAGTGAAGCAGAATCAGATGTAACCTGATTTTAAAGATTGCTGCTGCTGCTGAGGAGACCAAATCTGCCTCACAGGCTAATGGCCATGTAATGAAATACAAGTCTGTCATTCCGTTACTGAGCCATTACATTAGATTCTCCTTCAGAACTCAGACTGCTTGTTAAATCTGATATGTTTCAGCAGCGGTGCCTGCAGTGGAATGACAGGAGCTGCTGCTGACATGCAGACTTCCTCTGAGCGAGAATCCATATGCAGCTACAGGCGGCAATAGGTGAAGCATAAGTTTATGTGAAGTTTACAGCAAGTCAATTATAGGATGGGGATGTCAGGGTGCGATAGGCTGTTAAAGGATATGGCCCAGTAAAGTCTGTCAACACATAAGCATACACAAGGCATTGCACTATAATACATCACCCTGCTTCATTAGGCTCTTAACAAGGACGGTTGGAGCTGCAGGCAGCAGACCTTCACTCACCAGCGCGTTTGACATTGTTTTGTGGGTGAATTGAGTTTGATTTTTCACCCCAAATAAGGCTACAGGCTGACAGAAAAACATGCATGAGTCATGGTCCAAGTTTACGGATAAACTCACCTGAGAGTATCTTCTGCAAATGATTCTACACAGTGCAAGAGCTGCCTGTTTGCATAGATGTCAAAAGTCTTACCGTTCAGTTGGTTGTAGACCACATCCTCCAGCCTCTCCAGCCTCTGAAGGATAGACTGTCTGTCCACTAAGTTGGAAACTTTGCCATTCCTGGCTCGCAGCCTCTGGTCAGAAATACGCCCAATCTGGATGAGCTCCTCGGACCGGTCCTGGATCCTGCAGTACACCGAGAACAGGATAATCCCCACGAACACTAGGATGTTGACGGTCAGCAAAGTTTTGATTTTGCGTGCCACAGCCATGAAAGAGGAATATTGTCCGGCTGACTCAGTCAACCCCAGCAGCTGTTCATGTGTGGTGGCTCTGCTCTGTCACCTCACTGTGCTGGTGTTGCAGGAGGGGTGATTTTGTTGTTGTTGTTGTTGTGTTTGGTGTTGGTAGAAGGTCAACAGCGTGGAGACCCGAGGAGCCGTTCAGCACCACGGACAGTTCAGGACGCTGCGCTCACTTCGTAGCGGGGCGTCACGTCGGGAAGTTCAAGGTGGGGAAAAGGTTGTCCACGGTGCTGCGATGCTTTTTAAAGGGGCTTCTGAAGCCGAAGACAACAGCCTGCACACGCTCCCCTCTGTCTGTCAAACCCAGCTACATATTAACAGCGAGAAAAAAGACGCCAGGGAAGGCATTCGTCCTGCCGATCACACTGTGGCAAAACATCTCCCCCTCCCTCCCTCCCTCCCTCCCTCCCTCTCTCTCTCTCTCTCTTTCTCTCTCTCCTGCGCAACGTGGTAAGTCGCCAGTTTCCTTTTAGCCCCAATATGTCTCGTCCATCTTACAGGGGATGCACTGCAATAACTGCTCGTATTGAAGCATCCTGCAGCGAGCACTGCTTGCCTCTCGCATCTCCCTCTTCTGCTTTTATGTGTCTTTCAAATGCGTCCTGGTCGCTCGATGCGTCCCGCGCTGCAAATGTGAAGCCGAGGGAGCTTATGTCCAGAGAATATGTGCACGCTTCAAAAACAAGGCGGCGTTTCTCTCTCTCTCTCTTTCTCTCTTTCTCTGTGTGTGTTTGTGTCCCGTCAGTCCATTGTTGCCTCCCTCGTCGGCGGTGCAGCGTAGGATGAGCAGAGAGCAGATTCGCCCTCAAACGCAGTGAAACGGTGCTCGGTGTCGGCGGGATGAGATGCGGTCGGGCTCTGGCATGCTGTCTCTCTCCTCCTCCTCCTCCTCCTCCTCCCAGCCTCCCCTCTCTCTCTGTCAGGGAGGAAGAGCCGCCGCTGCGTCCTGACGTTCCGAGGCACAATCATGAATATTCACGAGCTGTGTGTTGTGCTGCTGGATAAAATAAACAGCACGACTATATGAAAGCAGCAAATACTTTCACTTGGCAGAGCAGCCTTCTCCCCGTATCAGTTAATGAGCTGTGAAGATGTGTTAACAGATGTTTTTGCTGTTGTTGTTGTGGAGGTTAACAGTTTCCATCTCACCTCTGATGCCACTGCCAGGGGCGACTCAAAGTTTTCACGTCCGTTTTTTTTTTTTTTTTGTTTTTGTTTTTTGCACATACGTTTTCTAATTTGCATGTTGCGAAACGGCCCTTGCATGCATGCATGGTCAGCTTCAGAAGTATGATGATCATTTCACCAATCACATGCTTGGATGGAGTTTAAACTCCGTATCAAATTAGAACAAACACACTGTGCAGAATAAATGACCTGTCTTTTAATCAGCGGAGGACAGGTAGGATTCATTTGTTAGTGTATCTGAACCACTAGATCATCTTTTTTAAACCACTGTAGCTCTCACTGTATGCTGATCCCTGCAAAGTGCCGTGCAGAAAAAGATATTTAAGGACATCTGTTTAAAATAGCAATGCTGATTCCAGCCATCAGTCAGTTTAAATGACTCCCTACTCCAAGCTGTAACCGGTCTCCTGCCAGTGCCAGCTCCTCATCTCCAATTCTGAATGAATTATGGCTCAAGTAAATCACATACAAAGAGATCCAGTCTCACTGTGTACTTTTACTTGATTAGGCAAACCCAGACATGGCTGTGAAGCCCCGAGCACTTTGATCCCACTTCACGCCCACAAGAGCATCTCAGATTTATGCTCGTTGCTTTGTTTGTTGCTTCACTACAATCAGATGGTGACTGGAACTGTAAAGCCTTTATAGTCTGCCCAGTGCTCTGTCAGAGGGCATCTGGTACAAATGTGATCTTGTAAGTGCTCTCGTACCTCTCCGAATGCCTTGATGGTATTTCTGGTTTGGGTAGTTTTATGGGAGCTGTTTCAAAAGCTTTTATTTTTAATGTTTTCAGAGATCAGCTTCAAAAAGCATGACCCCATCATTCTGTCAAGGCACAACCTTACTCAGGAGAGGTTCGGTGGTTTCCATGCTTCACAAAATAAATCCATCCATCCGTCTGTCCATTTATTTTCTGCTGCTTTTGCAGGTTTGGCTGCTTGTGCAGCAGGTTAAGGAGGGCCTTCCAGATGTCCCTCTCCCCAGTAATGTTTTCCAGTTTCTCCTTAGGGATCCCAAGGTTTTCCCAGGCGAGATGAGATATGTAATCCCTCCAGTGCCTATCCTAGGGTCTCCTCCCAGTTGGATGTGCCTGGAAACCCTCCAAAGGGATGCGCCCAGGAGGCATCAGATGTGCAAACCACCTCAACTGGCTCCTTTAGACACAAAGGACTCTACAGCAAGCTTCCTCCAGATGTCCAGGCTCATCAGCCTATCTCTAAAGTTAAGCCCTGCCACCCTGTGGAGGAAATTCATTTTGGCTGCTTGTATCCACAGTCTCATTCCTTCAATGATTACACAGCCCTCATGACCGTGAGTAAGAACTGGAACGTAGATCCACTCGTAAATCAGGAGCTTCACATTTCCTGCAATCCAACATGTGTTCTTATTAGGTCTGGGACTTTAATGCGTTAATCACAATTAATTAATTACAGAAAAAAGAATGCATTAAAAAGAAATGCATTTAATCGCACCTTTCTCAGTTCCCTAATTTCTGGCACACCAGTAACGCTGATGCACACTCCTCCCAGTAGGTGGCGGTAATGCACCTAAATTCTGTTTGCCAGCTGCAAAGAAGATGCACAGGACTCACTGAGTGAATCAGCAGAAACATCAGACCAACATGACAGCGTGGTCGCAAACTTTCTATTTAAATACGAAAACTGTTCAGCAAAAAGTATTTCTGAAAGCATTTGAGGCAAGACAAAGCACCTGAATCTGTCCTTGTTTTAGTTCAACGACGACTAGTTTAGACGTTGAATGAAAGTTTCGCTATGACCTCCACTCCCCAACTGCATTTGCATAAATGAACTACTTTATGTAAATGAGCTCCGGAGCGACACACCATACGTTAGCTACAACAGTCCTGGTACCAGCAAATGTGTAGCAATCCCATAGTAGACCATTTTTCAAGACTGAGTTTACAAAAAGTCTTAAAATGTTGAATATAATCGCTATAATTGCACTTTGAATTTGCAGTAATCTCTGAATGTAGTAGACAGATGAAAAATGCAGATTAATATAAATGAAACATAAATGATTTTGTTGTTTAACATCACGTATATGTCTATTCATCGATTCCAAGCAAAATTTATTTGAATTTAAAAACTTTGCTTATTGAGTCAAATATTGCTTTTTGACAAAAAAGCAAAAAAGAGATTATTCACGATTAAATAATTGCAAAGCCTGTAATTAATCAGATTAATTTCTTTAATCTCGTCCACCACTGTTTTTTCTCTGAAGCCCCTCACCAGTCCTTGATTAAACCCCTAAAAACTCATCTCTGTGTATCAAAATTACATTTACAAGGGTTTCCCATGAAAATAATTCATCCATGTCCATCTCCATGCACCGCTCTACTATTTGCTGTAGCTCAAGCACACCAGCTCACCTGTGCTTCTCCTCAAACACCGTAAAACTACTCTATACTACATAATGGCAGGTTGTTACATTGGAGTTATTCAGGTACATGTGTTGGAATTGGAAACTGATTTTGAAGAATAATGACACAGAACCCCCACCCTGGAAGTACTGATTCTTTAAATGTATTCCACATGAAACCTCACAAGTCTAAATCCCTGTTTCTAAGACTGCCATCTGTACATTGCAGCGTAAAGGTAGAAAGTGTCAGCCATTGCACTGACAGCTAATTTCACTTAGATGTGTCTTGTAACATATATTTAAAAAAAAAAAAAAAAAAAACACTGTATGGGCATGTTACCAAGAGAGAACTTGATATTCACCAGAGGGGGTTTTGAAGGCGATAAAATAACTTAACCGAGGATCACACTGTTCTCTGAGTGGTGATTATATAGTGCTTTTACTGTTATCACCTTTGGTATTTTAATGACAATGCAACACATACTTCCTCTCCTGCTCTGCCAGTCTTGTGTTTCCTCGCTCTGTATGACAAGTACATTGAAAATAGTTCGTTTTGTATGGAGCATTTAATTAGGATTCCTGCTGCACATGAGTCCCATTACAAAAGGTGCTGATTTGATTCAAAGTCTGCAGAAACAGACTGTGGGGAAATCACAGTTAAAGCCACCTCAGCCACCGTTCAGGCTCCAGCACAGCTGCTTATACAGCAGCTATACTTTCACTGCCCCCTACGCTCCTCTGTAAGACTCTCTGTAGACTTCTGTTGGGTTTTCTGCATTCAGCACCCAGCATGCCTCTGTGACTGTAGACACTGGCACTTGAGTGTTTTAACCATATTAACCTGGGTCACTGCCAGCTGCACCTTAGTCATCCCACTCAGTGCTTCTGCATAAGCCACTTGAACATATTCAGTGGGAGGACACGGGCCAGATAGAAGTGTGTGGATCTAGTACTGCTGCAAGACAGCCAGAAATAACTACAGCTACATATTCATATGATCTGTGCTCACCGGAAACATACAGTAGTAGGTTCATAAGTAACTGCAGTGTAGAGAGGGGAACTCCCTAAAGACACCCTTGGGTAAAAATGAAGCTGTTTTCATCTTTTTAGCCTGGGCATATGGTGTTTTTATATGCTAGAAAACATATGAGGGTAATAAGCAGTCAACATCATGGCTGAGTATTTCCATCTTCCAACCCAAGTTTACCAATGACAGTCTCAAAAATATGGATTCAGATTCCTAGGGTTTCATATGTTAACAAGAAAAGCACTCAGAGGGGAAAGTACTCTGTTTGCTCAGTCATTGTTTCATTTCCAAAACAAAATATACATAAAAATGACCTTGCGGTGAGCAGAGGTGTGTGTTATGCATGTGTACATTATGTATTGATACCGAATTGCGTGACCTTAATATATAGAGGGCAGCGGGAATTGATGGGACTTGAAAACACCCCCACAATTTAATCAATTGTTCCTTGTATCATTTCCGATGAACAAGTCCTGATAAATCCGCAGCAGTGGATTTGTAGTAGGATCACAATCATGTGATCAACAGCAGGCAGCTGACGTCTTGTTCACTTGTAGTCATAGTTATGGTGACGCCGTGCCGCTATCTCGCAATGAATGAAAATCTTTAAACAAATCTGTGGATCCAGACTATAAGCTGCATCACTACCAAAATCATTCTGACCTTCTCTGAAAATTTCATCTAAATCTATTTGTCCATTTCTGAGTAATGTTGCTGACAGACTAACAAACAGACAGACGGACAAACGGATGCCGATCGTCACATAGCTCCTCCACGTTCCTTGGAGGAGAAGAATGTCAGCATATAGGTTCGTGCTTTCTGTATTCATTATTCTTTTAATTTTGGTTCCTCAAACATGTATGGCTGAATCACTCCAATATTAAAGCTTGCCATTGTGTAGAATAGAGTAGTTTTACAATCCGTTTATAGGTGAGTTGGTGTGCTGAGATGCAGTGAGTGGAGAGGGATGAGTGGAGATATAGGTACGGACGTCACAGATCAGCACAGTCCAGAGAAAGTGATGGTGTACAGTTACATGTAAGCCATTTTAATCCTCCTGGCACCAAAAAATATTGTTTCCTTTTATGGTAATTTATTTTTTTTTAAATCCCCCAAATTTGGCAAGAAAATTCTTGTAATATTTTCAAAAAATGAGTAAAAATCTTACAAAAAAATCCTAAAAATGTCTAAAGTGATTACACATATATCAGTAAAACTTCTAATGTTTTCTAAAAAATTAAAAGGTGGCATTTTTTGGTGAATGTTCTTAAAGAAACATTTTTAACATTTCTTTTTTTCCACCAAAGAATGCCCAAAAATTTCCCAAAAATGTTGAAATTTGTGGACATCAGAAGTTTCACTGTGAAAATTTTTTTTCTCCCACATTTTCAAACTTTAAAACAGGTCAATTTTGACCCGCGGGACGACACAAGGGTTAAACTGGAAAGGATTGTTTTGACCTTAAAAATCAGCAAATAATCTATATTAATAGATATTCTTGACAAAACCACATTAGTAGTCATTAATAACTAAAAAACTAAAAATGAATGAAAACTATTTTGCAAAGTGATTTTCGATTTGAGATATGTATTTTTAGTATTGAGATCAGTCATGGATAAATCCTAAACACTTGTTTAGTCCACATTCTTCTGAGCAATGCGATGTATCAGTGGAAACTCCATCATGAAGTTTCCTGTTAAGTTTTGACCTTTTTTGCTATATATCCTACTTAATTCTAGTGAACCTTTCCAGTGGTGGATATTTGCTACAACGGTCTGTGCTATAGAGCGAAATATTAACCAGAAAGCATCAAATTTTAATTTAATGCATTTTGTCAAATTTTAGTCTCTGCAGTGTAAAAAGTATTGGCTTCACAATAAAGACTGTAAAATTGTTGGGTTTTTTTCTGTGCACATGTCAAGTGACTTGCAAGTTTCACATGACATGAAAAACGATATGATCTAACTTTTTTTTTGTAGAACACCACCTGAAAACATAAGCGTCTTGTAATTTTATAGCCTTTTTAGTAAGAATAATATATTTTGCACAGTGGACCAAGATACATAATTACATTTTTACATTTAATATTTTTGAGATATTGTGTGAGTGCATATTTTTGTCTTCATTTGCAAACAGCTGCCTATTAGTGCATCAAGCAAAATGTTTATCAACATTAGCATTCACTGATATCAGTTTTGATGCCCTTACAAATATAAGAAGAAAAGCACTCAGAGAGCGCAGTACTCCGCCAAGGCTGTTCATTCCCTCATATGGCACTGTCAGAAATGTAGCATTTGCTTATTAGTTATTGATGATCAGTAATCACGGCAACATAATATGTGGTCATTTAATATAAATGTACCCACAAACAAAATAACCTTGCATTGAGCACAGGTGTGTGTTATGCATCTGTACTTTATGTATGGATACCCAATTGCGGGACCTAAATATGTAGCGGGCGGTGGGAATTTATGGGACTCGGAAACACCCCCACAATTTAATCAACTGTTCCTTGTATCATTTCCAACAGATCAGTCCTGATAAGACTGCAGTGGTCAGTTTATATTAGGATCGCAATCATGTGATTGTAAGCAGGCAGCTCACGTAGCATTCACTTGTCATAGTTACAGTGATGCCGTGCTGCTGTCTCGCAATGATACAGAAATCTTTAACAAATCGTAGATCCAGACTATAAGCCACATTACTGCCAAAATCCCATGAGGCAGTCCTTGTGTCATGTCTGACCTTCCCTGAAAATTTCATGCAAATCCGTTTGTCCATTTTTGAGTTATCTTGTGCACAGATGGACTAACAGACAGACAAACATATGCTGATCATCACGTAACGCTGCCGCATTCCTTGACGGAGTAAATATCATGTTTCTTTAAGTTCTGTTTTGGTCTCCACCAGCTCCTGAGAAAACTGTCCTGCCCTTTAACAATTTAATTCCACATCATGCTCAGTAGGTTGGTTTGCTTCGCTCACTTTCTGCACTGTTTGAAACTAGGTGGTGACACCTGGAAATGAGGTAGGAGTGAAGCAAGATTTAAGTTGTGCAGCATCAAAACAACAAAAAGAAGTGTGCGAAAACAATTAGAGGCACCAAGGAACGGCACAGTTTGGTCATAAGTCTCTGTGGGTTCATCTCTAGAGTGCCACCTTTTAATTAAACATTTGATCTCCTGGAAATATAAAACACTGAGCAGTGCAGCTTTAAGAAGATGACATGCAAACACACACAGATTCATGCAATAAATACAGGCGGGTAAAAGCCCATAAGATCTCTGTTTGGAGGGTAGTAACTACTGTAAAACACAAGGTAGTAAGTGCTTTGTTGGGGACCATTTAGTTTGCTACACTTCAGTGATTTTAGTACACCGAGCTGAAGCTCTTCTTCACACTATTTGTTTCACAAGAGGCCGACTTGGCTCGGCAGAGTGATCAGACAAGATGCTATAAAGTAAGGACAACCATAAGTCAACAGATCACACACATCCACAACAAACATCAAATAACTTTTTCAGATGTTTTATTTTATTGTCTTTGGTACTGGAGTAGTGTTTATTTAACATTTCCTCCAGGCTTCAGTGAACCACAATGCCAATTCTGTGTCCTACTCATACTAACAAAATACCAAATGTACTCCAGGGTGTCTTCATACAATTTAATGAAGGAAAAACCTTGTAGTTTCTTTAAAAGTAAATCAGTTTGTATTCAGTGTAATGCGAGCTAAGAATTACTAGTCAGAATAGGGCTGATCACAACAGAAAATATGCAATATTCAAAAAGTAAATGATTAAAGCCTCATTTAAATTAATACCCTCACCAAAAGTACAAACTGTGTTTTCCTTGGAGAAAATAAACGCCCTCCATTTGTATTCTCGGTGCTTAATATGCAGAACATTTTGGCATAAACACAAACAATCTAATTTTCTCTGCAAGCTATATCAAGGTCAGTGTGACCACTGTGGAAAAGTGGGGAAAAAATGCAACTGACACAAATCTAATGCAGCGGGAACAGGGGTGCTCGTGTAGCAGGGCAAGTAATCCTTGTTTGTCTCTGATCAGCTGACGTGCAGACTTGCTGTGTCGCTTTCAGAATAAAGCACCCACTCTAAGACACTCATTGGTCACTAATGTAGTGCTGTCTGCTCGGCTGCCAGAGCTAAGTTCATACATTATCACTTTGACCCTGAGGCTAACAGCTAAGCCCCAGTTCTGTCTGCCTTAACTTAGCTCATTCACATTCCACCTCCAGCCACTTCTCCCCACTGCACTGCTGTGGGAGCTGTTGATTTGCCTAATGCCTTAACTAAATTAGAATGATAACCCTACGGACGAGAATATGCGCTGTTCGTGCTCGGGGCAAGTTTTTACATGTTTTTGGGTTTTGTGCGACAGAAACAAGGCAGCACTGGAGGCCGGCAGCAGAATGTTTATCAGAGTCGAGGCCTCATTAAGACACAATGTGCTCCTTGACCTTGGCAGACAAACTGTGGCTAAACCCGTCATGTATCACTCAGTGGCATCCCACTCACAAATGCAAACTGCTGGTTTTTTTATCCTCAAGTGGGGACACGGCAAATCTTGACCCTGCTAATAAAACAAAGAAACAAGCAGGCATTGCTTCTGTACACACGCTGCCAAGCAAAACGGCAACAGGAATTATCCGTGTAAGAACTACCAAAACATTCAGCTGGAGACTGAGCTCATCAAATATCAAAATGTCAAAATGAGTGATTGGATTTATCAATATGAACATAAGCCCCGCTTCTCAGTGTGTTTGTATTAATGCAGCAGGAGCTCTCCAGACGCCCCCAAATGTTTCTTGATTTATGGCAGAAGCAATTACATCTTGCCAGTCTACCGATGCTTGATGGGCGAATCGGTGCAGGTAATTAGAAAGAATAATGAAACAGGGAGTCGAGGGAATGAATCCCTGCATCAAAAAAACTAATCAAAGATAAATGGACTATCCATATTACCCAGTCATTATGCCGGAAAGATTATTGTTTTAAATCCCTGTGTGCAGCAGCTATGGACCCTTTCTCAAACAAAAGCCATTACTCTGCTGACACCTCTGACTTGTTTGCAGACTGATTGATATTCCATGGCTTGTGAGCATTCCTTCAGTTTATGTTTTCAATTTCTGGGTGAGACAATGGAAGAGGGAGAATTCGTACCAAGAGAAACAACTATTGATGGATTTACAAAAATATAGACAAATATTAGTAAAATGCACCCTAAAGTATACAGAGGAGCTCAGACACGCAAACACATAAAACTCTATATTGGTTAATTCAATCACCCCATTAAAGTGCAATGATGGAACAGTTGGGAGGATTTTTATACAATCAACAGTAAGGTTTTTGAAGCAGTCTCAGCTGTAATTACAAACACCAATTGGACCCATTGGACCAATCCAATGGGTTGGGAGGTGTGGAGGATCAGGGCTGAATGGAGGGCTGGAGCTCCAGGCCAATCACTCCTGATGACTGTCAGGTGGGATCTGGAGCTCAGTCTTCAGCCAGCTGTAAACAATATAGTCTCCACAAGCCATCCCAACACACAGAGGCTCTACAAAGTCCATTACCATCCACATGTCTAGCAGAGGACGTAACACATATACTTAATTTTTATGGAATAACTTTTTTATAATTTGTGTGAAATAGAAATTGGCAACAAATTACTGTTCTTTAAAATATTTTTGGACTAGCAGTGTTTAGGAGTTTTAGAGGGCAGGAGACACCCATCCATTATCTATATCTGTTTTATCCTGTGGAGGGTTACAGGAGGCTGAAACCTGTTGCAGGAGGCAGGATACAGCCTGGACAGGTCACCAGTCTATCACAGAGCCAGCAAAGAGATAAACAAACAATGCAAACTCCAAACAGATAAGCTCCAGCAGGTCCAAACCTTCTTGCTGGGAGGTGACAGTTCTAACCACTGTACTGCTCATGCAGGAAGACAGATACAAGCCAGAGGGTGCAAAGTTTTCCAGAAGGTTTTTTTTTTTGTTAGATTTGCTGAAAGTGTCTTCACATCCCATTATTATCAAGTCATCTAATAATATAAAGGAAAAAAAATACTATTCAACTAATTATGTATCTGCCTGCTTGAGCACACTCAGGCCATGCTGTCCTTGGGCATCAAAGGAGTCTTCTACAATGCTTGTCACACATAGCTAGAGCTAGTTTAGTTCCACCTCAACCTGCAACACCTTGCACTGCTACAAGAAACAAGAACAGTGGAAGAAAAGACAGAGACCAAAAGAAGTTTTCATAAAGCAAGAGGTTAAACCTTTTGCTTTATGTGAAAGGCTGTGGGTCTTTTCAGGTGTGTACTCTGAGCAGTTCTCTTGCTCTTGCTGTTTCTATGATCCTGCACGCCTTAACTTTAACCCTTAAGTGGCTCAAAATGGATGTTTTCTTGTACTATCTTTGTAATGAAAAATTTTTAGCGTTTCATATTCTTGCTATTCCTCAAAAAGCATGTTTTTATATCACTCCATTTAAATTTTTAAGTGACCTTTTATACTTTTTAAGAAATTGTAATATTTGTGCTACAACCGCCAAGCTCTTTATCATGTAACCCTAACCCTAAGCCTAACCCTAACCCCATAAGATGTACACAAACTTGGAGTGACAGAGCGTAGCAACAGCTGAAGGAAAAGAGCGGAAAAATGTCAACAAAATGGATGTGGACATTCTCCTATTGCTGTTCTGTGTAATATTCTTCTTTTTCAATTGTAAAAATGTTCAAAATCTGTTATAAAGTGAAAAATAAACACATTTCAAACATGAAATCATTCTTGTGTGGACAAAAATATAATACAAACAGTAATACAAGTGATTATTCTTAACAAAAATGACAAAAAATGGCATAAAAACGCATTGATTCTTATACAGGTCATTTTGGACCCACTTATGGAAGAGTGTAGGGTTCAATCACTCATGCATCTAAGGGTTAAAGTTTATACTTTAATATTTCTGTCATTTCCATTTTTAGATGGGATGATTGATACGCTAATGTCAGCATGGTATATTTTTTATGTATTGATTATACTCTCTTGTAGGCAGATGGACACATCCATACCAGGACACACAGTTGTTGTTATACTATTTTTCTAATCAGTGGGAGTCTGCACAGAGAACTCTATTCCATGCATGTGCAGTTGGTGGTATGTATGCATTCTGTGTATTCACACTATTGTTTAGCATGCGCTTTGTAGTACAGGTGCCCCATGGACACACATTTTAGAGTCTCAGACTTTAGGTGATGACAAAATTGACATCACCCTGGTAGATCCCACACATTTGAAGATGCAGAAACTATCATGCTGGCCTTAGCATGACTAGTATAAAGACTGAGAATGAGGAAACAGCCAACCTTTCTCTCTCCAAAGGTTAAAAAAATGCACTTAACTCTACATCTAAAATTCAATAATGAAGACTTTATACACTATTTATTTAAAGAGTCTAGATTATGGAGGGGTTTTTTGGTTTGTTTTTTCAGTTTTCCCGTTCCTCAAGGTGTTATAGCATTTACTGTGCATGTAAATAGTTTAAACAACTTTTAAAAGCCTCAAATCCATCTCAAAGGCAGTTATTCTTTCTCACAAAAACACTGTTCTTTAGTTCCATGCTTTTCTTTAATGACCTTCTTACATCACCATGAAACATATTTGCGTAACGCCTGCCTAGCAACTAGTCTGGCACACCCTTGGGCAAACAGCGAACAGCTTCCTCACAATCTGCCACTTTATCCTTGTTAGAGCTGCTTGTGTTAGAAATACATTGCTATACTCAAAAATCCAATGTTCCCCCACCTTTATCAGGCCACCTGACCAATCAGAGGAGGCTTGGCTTTTTAGGAGCTGGGGCCTTAAAGAGACAGCAGCTAAAACAGAGCGTTTTAGACAGAAAGTAAGAAAAGGTGCTGCAGCAATGTGCAATATGAGAAAAATAACATTTTTAAAACATTAAAGTATCTAAATATATTCTATACACATATCAACCTGTATATGTTCATATTACAGGCTCTTTAAACTGTATAAACACCAAAATCTTAGACACGTTGTTATATATGTATGGGTCATTCCAGAATTGGAAGACATTTGGGCTTCAAAAGTTTTGAAAAATAGACCTTCTCTTTTACAATTTTCTGCTACATTTTTGTCAATAATAGGTAATAAACTGTCAAAGACTTTATTGGCTCAGCTTACACATTAATGGTACCATTTTTATTCCATGTTTTATTTGTTGCACTCTAATCACAGTAGCAGGGTTGTTAATCCATGCTAATGTTAGCTTTTCTCAGGAGGAGAAGCCAGATATTTGGCTAGCTGTTAGGATAAATTTACTGATGGAAAAAAGTGAAGAAAAAGTGAAAAGAATTTGTCTCATCCTGATAATATGCATAACAGGGTTGCATGAGGTAGAGTGAGACATTCAATCAAGGCTAACAATGTAATGAAAATATGAAAAAAATAGAACAAAGGATATAGCTTTGCTCTACCCATTCTTTTGGAAAACAGTTTGATGATGTGAATTCCAGTGTATCGTGTGATTCACTGCTTTCTTCTTCTTCTATCAGCTAAAAAGGTTATACTAACAGGGTAGTTGTGGGAGACTCGTTCCATGTATAATAATTATGATTTAAAATATTATGTTGATTAAAAAAATCCCATAATGACGAGACATCAATGAAAAAATTATACAAAAAAAGGAGATTTAAATTTAATTTTAACTTTTCTATTTGAGATTCAATTTGGTCATCGGGGGGTTGGAACAAGAGAAAAATGTTATTTTAGGGGGAACTCCAGACTTACGCACGTGGACAAAATTGTTGGTACCCCTCGGTTAATGAAAGAAAAACCCACAATGGTGACAGAAATAATTTGAATCTGACAAAAGTAATAATAAATAAAGATTCTATGAAAATTCACCAATGAAAATCAGACATTGCTTTTGAACCACGGTTTAACAGAATTATTTTAAAAAATAAACTCATTAAACAGGCCTGGACAAAAATGATGGCACCTCTATAAAAGACTGAAAATAATGTGACCATAGGGACATGTTCAATCAAGGTGTGTCCTCTAATTAGCATCACGGATGTCTACAAACTTGTAATCAGTCAGTCGGCCTATTTATAGGGTTACAGTAGTCACTGTGCTGTTTGCTGACATGGTGTGTACCACACTAAACATGGACCAGAGGAAGCCAAGGAGAGAGTTGTCTCAGGAGATTAGAAAGAAAATTATAGACAAGCATGTTAAAGGTAAAGGCTATAAGACCATCTCCAAGCAGCTTGATGTTCCTGTGACTACAGTTGCACATATCATTCAGAAATGTAAGATCCATGGGACTGTAGCCAACCTCCCTGGACGTGGCTGCAGGAGGAAAAATGATGACAAATGGAAGAGATGGATAATACGAATGGTAACAAAAGAGCCCAGAACAACCTCTAAAGACATTAAAGGTGAACTGCAAGGTCAAGGTACATCAGTGTCAGATCACACCATCCGTCGTTGTTTGAGTCAAAGTGGACTTGATGGGAGACGACCAAGGAGGGCACCACTGTTGAAAACAAATCATAAAAAAGCCAGACTGGAATTTGCCAAACTGCATGTTGACAAGCCACAAAGCTTCTGGGAGAATGTCCTATGGACAGATGAGACAAAACTGGAACTTTTTGGCACATCAGCTCTATGTTCACAGATGCAAAAATGAAGCATATGAAGAAAAGAACACTGTCCCTACTGTGAAACATGGAGGAGGTTCTGCTATGTTCTGGGGCTGCTTTGCTGCATCTGGTACAGGGTGTCTGGAATCTGTGCAGGGTACAATGAAATCTCATGACTATCAAGGTATTCTAGAGAGAAATGTGCTGCCCAGTGTCAGAAAGCTTGGTCTCAGTCGCAGGTCATGGGTCTTGCAACAGGATAATGAGCCAAAACACACACAGCTAAAAACAGCCAAGAATGGCTAAGAGGAAAACATTGGACTATTCTGAAGTGGCCTTCTATGAGCCCTGATCTAAATCCTATTGAACATCTGTGGAAGGAGCTGAAACATGCCGTCTGGAGAAGGAACCCTTCAAACCTGAAACAACTGGAGCAGTCTGTTCATGAGGAGTGGACCAGAATACCTGCTGAGAGGTGCAGAAGTCTCATTGACAGTTACAGAAATCATTTGATTGCAGTGATTGCCTCAAAAGGTTGTGCAACAAAATATTATGTTAAGGGTACCATCATTTTTGTCCAGGCCCGTTTCATGAGTTTATTTTTTAAATAATTCTGTTAAACCACGGTTCAAAAGCAATGTCTGATTCCATCAGATAATTTTCATAGAATTTTTATTTATTATTACTTTTGTCAGATTCAAATTATTTCTGTGACCATTGTGGGTTTTTCTTTCATTAACCGAGGGGTACCAACAATTTTGTCCACGTGTGTATTTGGTATTTTTCAAAATATTTTCAAACATTCTTTTCACCTAATTTTTTTTTTTTTTAACATCTGGTCAGGACAAGTACATATACACAACAACTGCATACTTCAGTATTTTGTACATGGATTATTTGAAATTTGATGGGTGGGACATAAAATGTCCTCCAATTCTGGAATGACCCATATGTGTTCTGGTGCAGCGCCTTCTTGGGATTTTCAGTGATCTTGCCTGATTACTTCATGATGATGAGAAGAGATGTAGCATATTAATTACTGAGCCTTAGAGATGCTGTTTTTTTTATTTTATTTTTTTAGTTTGTTTGTGTTTTTTTTTAAGTTATCCAGGCTAGCTGTTTTCCTCTGCTTCCGGTCTATATGGTATTGTAAGGTAAGCTAATTACCCGCTGGCTACACATTAAACATAAACACATGAAAGTAGTATCAATCTATTCGTCTAACTATTGGCAGAAAAAAAATGTGAATGAGCATGTTTATTCATGCCAATGTTGAACTATTCCTTCGGAGGCTCATTTAGTTGCCTCTGAACCTGAAGTCTTTTTCATGCAACAACTAAAAAATAACACTATGAAGAATATCTTTCTGTCAGGCCTGCTCCTGCAGGCCGTAGGTAGAACTCTTCTTTTTCCCCTCCCTTTCTATCTCTCAGGTGTGTTTCTTCCACAGGCTGCGATGACAGGTGTGGCCAATCCTAATCAGCATCAACAGAGTGGGAGCAGGTAGAGCTGCTCCAATCAGAAGTCACTCCTCTGCAATAAGACTGGTCTCACTTACCATGCTGTGTCAGACAGTGATGAATTCCTTGTCAGTTTCTGCTCTGCTCTAGTTTAGCTCCATGCCTAGAGACTCTAGTAACCTGTACCTCTGCTCTGTTCTTGCTAGTCTGGGTTCCGTCCGTCCATGTCCACCTGCTCCCTTATCTGGATCAAAGACCTCCTGACAGTCACATACCTGCAGCTCCTGACGCACACCTGGATCTGAGACCACGTTCTCCACCTACCGCCCTGGCACTCACCTGGCGTCACCTCCACCGACCACTGGACTCCACTCTCCTCCATCGGGGCTCTGCAGCCTCTGGAACACCACCCCCCCACATCAGTCTTCTGCACTGCCTGCCCTTTCGCTCTCTAGTCAATCAGTTCAGCTAAGTCCCAGTGCGAGTATTCCTGACTTTTCGATAGTTCCGTAGACCATGGTTAAAGTCATATCTGTAGCGTGCATTCTGATTCTCCTTTCTAGCTTTTATTATTGGGTTCTCGTATGTTGCACTCATAGTGATTCGTTCTGAGTCAGTAGTTCAGTCTGTTGTATGCTTATTTGTAAATTTTGAGACTGTTTAGTCTTCATAGAATCAGTTTAGTATTATCCTGTTTTCGCCGTCCTGCCTGGGTGTTACCGAATGTGGGTGGTAGATTTATTTTAGGGCTATTGGATTATTCTTCAGTTTGTAGCTTCGGCTGCGTAGTCGCAGTTTTACCGCGTCATCGTTGTAGTCTTCCTGACACTTTTGTAGTTCTAGTTTTTCTATAGAATTCCGAAGTCGCTAGTATTGCGTCATTTCCTCTAGAAGCATTCCGAACCGTTTTGTAGTTCCGGGTTTCCTGAGTTCTGTTGTTGCTTTGAATTGCATCACTTCCTGTGTTATCCTCGTAGTTAGCTTTGTGCTACTCCTGAGTTCTGTAAAATAAAGTTTTTTTTCTGAGTCTGATCTGTCTCCATCCGTTTCTTGCATTTGAGCCTTAGTCAATCCGTAACACTTTCAAAGTTTCACCAAACTGTTTGTGTGGCTGGAACTGACAACAGGAGGATGCTGGGATCCAATTTTCACAAAATGACTTGCATAATAGCTGTAGATGTTGTTTCAACTTTCATTTCTGATGCTTTATTTACACAACAAAGAGGAGGCTGGGATGAGTTCAGGGTATCATCGACAGAAGGCCGTCGGTCTCTGGGAGGTGGCAGACTCACAGCTGCTGATTCAGTCCAGTTTCTTGTCCATTTGTGGCCAAAAGAATCAGCAGCCAACGCTCTAATCACGGACTCACAGCAGCAATCACAGGCAGAGTTGCTAATCAGCCAGCAACAACACGCATACACAACTAAGTCTACATGCACGGCACAAATGCTCCTGCACAGACTCACAAATGAATTGAATATATGTGGAGCCTCAGCCAATCTTTTGATTGTTACTGCTCTAAAGTTGTCTGATTGCTACATGCTACCAGGAACACACCTTCAGGGAATAAATGTTTAACCTATATATTTTGCATTTAAGTACACAGATCTAAAGTTGTGAAAGATCATTTTGGTCTAAAATGCTGTTTGTTTCTACACTTTGTACACACATAAAGGATGCAGTAAGTAAAGACATTCTGCAAAGTCTATTGTACAACTGATTCCCACACTCTCCTCACACAAAGTCCCTACAGCCACTGTTTCCTCCAAAAGAACAAAGTCGTCATTGGCAGTAGAGATCAAAACGTGCAGATGGCCAGACTGGAATTTTCTTTTGAAGCAGAGCAACACTCTGGCCTTTGTTAAGCTAGTGTCACTGCCTGAAAACCAGCCCGCCATCCAAGCTTTCACAATCTGCTTTGGACAAAGAGACCATGCTTTACTTCACATCGCTGCCAGAGAACGTGACAATGTGTGGTCAGAATGGGGCTGATATGTGCTCATGCTGTTATTTGCCAGCAAAAAGGAAAAAAAAAGTTGAGGGCTACAAGCACACATCATCAAAGCAGCATGTCTGGTCCCTCCTGTTGAAGCCCCCTTTTGCTTGATTGTAATTAAAGATAGAGGCGCACGCAAGCAGTATGTCTCCCAGAGAAGATAATTATGTGGCTCTGCCCGTGAAGAGGGCATGTGGGTGGTGTGGAGGCGAAGGAAAGGGGGGAGGTGGTGAATGGATGTTTGGCCGTGCAGTGGTTGAGGTGTGTGCAGAGGGAGGGGAGGCCACAGGGGACTGCAACTGCTGAGGTCAAAGAGGGTGCAGAAGACCGTGCATCATCACTCCTCATCGCACCGCTCTCCATTCAAAACCCCTTAACACACACATGCACACGCACACACACTCCCTGATGGCTGATTAGAGGGCAGAATGAGAGAAAGAGATAGAGGAAAAAGAGGCTGGGAGTAGAGGATGTGTGCGGTAGGGGTGGGGGGTCTTTTAAACAACTCTCCCACCAGAGGCAAGTCAGAGTGTAGCGTTTGAGGGAGAGGTAGGATGAAATTATAGTGCGCCAGTGAAAGCTGCATTTATTAGCACATCATGCAGCTGTGAGTCAGGATTCCGTGTATTTAATTTTTCGAGATCCATCAGCGAGAGGAAGTTTGTCTCTCTCGGCACTGCAGCAGATTAATATCATGCATACTGTAAAATCACAACACACACTGGAGCTAATTTCGTGTGCTTGTGGCTTTGATTTGTCATTGATGTTTTCGCAGCATAACAAGATCGTGGTCCATGACAGTAGCCATAATGAAAGTGCAGCCAGATAGTGATCCATGATGGTAAACAGCGAGCCAGTGGAGCAGGATGGTGATCCATCAAGCACGCCTCCTCCAGCCAGGATCAGGAGAGATTAGAGCTTGTGCACTTCATTTTGCATACTGCAAATATAAATAAGGCATCATAAACTCACACAGAGTTGTTGTAAAACGGCCGTGTTGACAGCACATTCCACTGCTAATTAGTTGTTATTTGCAGTTAGGAATTGTTTAGCATGAGTAGTTACAGGACTTAAACTGTAACGTTTCGATGCTCAAAGATGAGACTTTCAGAAAGGTTTATATGGACTCCAGTGGACGATTTAACAATTGTCAAAGCTTGGTACACTTGCTTTGACTTTAACTATACAGGACTGTTACCTTTACTCAACAATTAAATCAATTAAAAAGAAAACAAACTTCATCCAACAGCTCAGATTGTGTTAAACTAATTGTTCCTTTTTCACAGGAATAATAAGATATTTTTATGACATTTTTACCATTTTCTGCTTTTTTTCGTGTATAATTAAAGGCCCATAGTGATCTGCAGGATTAGAGAAGGTGATAATTACTGATTTCTGATTTATGTATGTAAAAATAGTTACTCCGCCAAGGAACGTGACAGAGTTATGCGATGATCAACGTACGTTTGTCTGTTTGTCTGTCTGTCTGTTTGTCTGTTACAACATTACTAAAAAATGGACAAACAGATTTGGATGAAATTTTCAGGGAACATCAGAAATGACACATGGACCAAGTGATTAGATTTTGGCGGCGATGTAGCTTATAGTCTGGACACATGGATTTGTTAAAGATTTCTGTATCATTGAGAGCTAGTGGCACGGCGTCACTCTAACTATGACTACGTAGTGAACACTACGTCAGCTGCCTGCTGACCATCACATGATTGCGATCCCTCTAAAAATTGAACACTGGACTTATCCATTGGAAATGATACAAGGAACAGTTGACTGAACTGTGGGGATGTTTCCAAGTCCCATCAATTCCCCCTGCCCGCTACATATTTTGATCATTTGATTTGGTATCCATACATAACATACACATGCATAACACGTGTCTGTGCTCAGCACAAGATAATTTTTTTATAAAAAATTTCCGAAATCCGTTGGAAATGATACAACGACCGAGCAGCCTTGGTGGAGTACTGCGCTCTTTGAGTGGTTTTCTTGTTGGTAACGCAGTAACGGTCATGTACAAGGCTAAGCTACTTTGGGTGGATGTAAACAGGAAGAATTTGAGTTTGGAATGATGAAGTCCTTCTTCAACATTAAACCCACTGACAGGTGAAGTGAATAACATCGATCACCTTGTTACGTTGTAATGTTCTGCTGGGAAACCTGGGGTTCTGGCATTTGTGTGCATCCATGTGGATGTTACTTTGACATGTGCCACTGACTTAAACATCGTTGCAGACCACATATAACCGTGTCCCATGGGAATGGCACTCCCCCAGTAGGAAATGTGCCCTACCAAATTTCAAAAGCTGCTCACAAACGACCCGAAGAACATGACAAAGAGCCCACGGTGTTCACGTGGCCTCCAAGCTCCTAATCTAACTGAGCATCTGTGGAATTTGCCTGATAAAAGCCTGTTGCATGGAGAACCCACAGGACCCAAGGGACCCACTGACAGCAGCTCAGTGCCAGACACCACATGATACATTCAGGGGTCTCATATCCATACCCAATGGGCCTCATGGTTTTAATGTTGTAGCAGATATTGCATATATTAAACTTAATATAATACCTAATTTCCCTAAAAGAGTGGACTCCAGTGACTAAATGTCTCTCTTCTCCCTGAATGTGCTGCAGTTATTGATATTACAAGTGATGTATGCTCCTGATTGTCTACTCCACCAGTCACTGTTAAATCCATTGTTTTGGTTTTAGGGTCCTGTGTTCTACGCCCTTTTATATCCATCTACTTGTAGAGATTAGATGGCAGGACCAGGAGAAACCAGTACTGAATTAACATGCATGTCAGGGTTGGGATTGCGTCCATTAGGTGAGAAATTACAAAATTGACTTATTTTGTGGTTAATTTAATTCTGTACAATTTCATTTTAATTCATGTCAAAATGCTTAAAGTGTCAAAATTAATGCATTTGTTCTATTAAAATATCAAATAATAATTTCTTAGGTTCACTGACTGAATTAAGCTTTGTGGCTAATGGGGCACTGCACGGCCACCCTTTATTGGCTGAGTGGATAATCTGCATCACCCTGCACTCTAGGTTTCGTTTATGTGACAACTTGGGAAATAAATATAGCAGATTTATGCAACTCTAAACCAGTTGGCAGTTAGCTTAGCTTAGCATAAAAACTGAAAATAGGACAAGACAAAAAAAAAAAACAAACTACAAATCACAGTTGTTCAAGGGTTATATGCCTAAATGTGACTTAAATCAAAGCTGGTAAAGGTCTAGAATGGATGCAGGTTTAAATTTAGCACAAAGCCAGATTTTCTGTTTCTCCATGCCCTGAGCTCTCATATTAAGCTAAGCTATCCAGCTACGGGCTAACCTTATATTTAATGAAAATATATGAAAGTGATATTGATCTTGATCCTCCTATTTAAGTCATCAGCAAGAAAGTAAGACTAAGTGCCGTTCCCAAAATGTTAAACTACTGCCTTAAATGCCTCTTTGGCTGTTCTGCAGTAAGAACAAAATGGCCATTCAAGGCTATGAAAGAAGAACAAAAGTGTTGCAGGTAAAAAATCTGTCAGAATCAATAACAGTATCATCAGATGGACATTTTGCTTTTGGTCACTGACGGCTGCACTAAAGTTAATGACAATGTCCAATAAAGAATTTCAGTGAGTTTTAGTTTTAGTCTTTTTCTGAAATACATACCCCTAAAAGGGTTATTAAAGCAGTGCTTAAAAAGTAAAAACAAAGAAGCATAATGGATCTTCAGAACTTACAAAAATCACCAATCATCCTCCCTGGTACTGAACCATTTGATATGCTGCCCATTGTTATGGAGAGCACTCATGAAATGAAAGCACCGCTGGGCCTTCAGATTGTCTTTTATCACTTTGAAACACAAATGAAAATTGAAGATCCTCTGTTGTTTCTTTCTTTCGACTGGCGTGACAAACCGTGTTTGAACTAGAGATTGCTTGCTTACTCCATTTTTCAGCCATGGCATCTATTTTATGCGCAAGGGTAAGAAAGTCAATTGAAAGTTAATTCCAATGTGTTTGATTAATGGGCACTGGAGGATGCACTCTAATCTGTGCACTGCTCAACTGTTCCATTTCAAGCCACACACAGGTAATTATTCCCTGCTTTCTCCTGGAGCAAATGTTTTTATTGCACATTCCCCTCCTCTGACACCAGTTGTCTTGTTTTAAGGCATTCTCCAAAGAATATTGGGTAAGTTATATACTGGTGGTCTAATGTGTTTTTATTCCATCATGATTATAAAATAGGGGAAAACTTGGTACTGAAAGATTTTAATTCATTTTTAGCAGTCAGTGCATGCTGCAAGTGATGCTGGAGCCTTGCTTATATATAATTTTAAAGTAATGTGTGATCAGTACCTGTACATTACCCAATCCACTGGGTAGTAGACAGCAAAACATTTTTATCGATCAGCCACAATCTACATTAAAACTACTGACACATGAAGTCAACAAAACTGATCCTCTTGTAATGATACATTGTTCTTCTCAAAACTTGGTTCCTAGCATTAACAGTCAGGTCCATAAATATTTCAACATTGACAGCATTTCAGCTCTGTACACCATCACAATGGATTTGAAATGAAACAATCAAGATGTGCTTTAAGTGCAGATTTTCAGCTTTAATTTGAGAGTATTTACATCCAAATCAGGTCAATGGTGTAGGAATTACAGCATATTTGAAATGTTCCCGCCACCTTTTTAAGGAGCCAAAAGTAATTGGACAATTGACTGCTCAGTTTTTTCATGGCTAGGTGTGTGTTATTCCCTCATTATTTCATTTACAAGGAGAGGATAAAAGGTCTAGAGTTCATTTTAAGTGTGGTATTTGCATTTGGAATCTGGTGACGTCAGCTCTCAATATGAAGGCCAAAAAGCCATCATTAGGCTGAAAAATCCAAACAAGCCCTTCAGAGAGATAGTAAAAACATTAGATGTGGCCAAACAACTGTTTGGTACATTCTTAAAAAGAAAGAATCACCTGGTGAGCTCGGCAACACCAAAAGACCCAGAAGCCCATGGCAAACAAGTGTGGTGGATGACAGAAAAATCCTTTTCCTGGTCAAGAAAAATCCCTTCACAACAGTTGGTCAGATCAAGAACACTCTCTAGGAGGTCTGAGTCAACAATTAAGAGAAGAATTAAGAGATGACCATTGGTGAGCTTCAAAAACAGGAAGGCCAGATTAGAGTTTGCCAAAAAACATTTAAAGATCCTATGCAGTTGTGGAACAACATCCTATGGACAGATGAGACAAAGATCAACTTGTACCTGAATGATGGGAAGAGAAGCATTTAGAGAAGGGAAGGAACTGCTCAACATCCAAAGCATTACCGCCTCATCAGTGAAGCATGACGGTGGTAGTATCATGACATGGGCATGTATGGCTGCCAATGGAACCGGTTCTCTTATATTTATTGATGATGTGACTGTTGACAAAAGCAGCAGGACGTATTCTGAAGTGTTTCGGGCAATATTTTCTGCTCATATTCAGCCAAATATTTCAGAACTCATTGGACTGCGCTTCATGGTGCAGATGTACAACGAACTGAAACATACTGCGAAAGAAACCAAAGACTTTTTTATGGCAAAGAAGTGGAATGTTCTGCAATGGCCAAGTCAATCACCTGACCTGAATCCAGTTGAGCATGCATTTCGCTTGCTGAAGACAGAATTGAAGGGAAAATGTCCCAAGGATGGCAGCAGTAGAGGCCAATTACTTTTGGTCCCTTTAAAAGGTGGACAGCACACATAAAATACATTGTAATTCCTACAGTTTCCACCTGATTTGTATATAAATACCCTCAAATTAAAGCTGACAGTCTGCACTTAAAGCACATCTTGATTGTTTCATTTCAAATCCATGGTGTACAGAGCTGAAATGCTGAAAATTGTGTCAATGTTGAAATATTTATGGACCTGACTGTCTGTGGATGCTACCACCCACCTTAAACATTTTTGTAAACCAAGCACAAAAATGAGGAACACAGTGCGAAGCCCAAGGTGCTGAAACTTCTCAGATACCAGTCTGGTAAAGCATCCATCCCTCCCTTTCAAACTGTTGGCCATTACCTTGAAAATCTCTGAAAAAAGTCAAATTGAATGACAGATAATAATCTGAATTGTCATTTAGTTTTGCTGATGCTATCGCTGTTATCCCATCATGCTTTTTGACAAGCAAAATTAATCAAGCCCTGTAGGGACTGATGGTATATCTCACTGCTGCAAGCTGTGCTGATGTTCCAACCTGCAAACAGATAATGGCTAAAAAAGGCAGCAAAGGAAAATGTCATAGAAGATTTAAATATTGAAAATATTTAACCAATATTCTAATAGAGAGCATATGAGCATTAAGGTAAATACTACTACTGAGTGATGGTATCTGTGGAACATTACATCACATTATTGAAAGCAGCCGTGTCCTTTACCTGTACATATGCATTTTTTTGTCTGAATAAGTAAAGATATGATACCCTATGAGTGTACAGCTGAGTTTGCTTTCAGAAAGATTGAAAAAGAAAATAAGATGTATCCATATACTGTAAATGTGACAGATGTCGGGACTGTAGAAGCAAATCCATGGTTTTAACAACTGTGCCTGCTGTGTAAATGTGCATCTTATGTTGTCTGGGAGGGAGTTCTGCTCAGTTCACATCCTCCAGGGTGTCCTGGCTCAGCTCTCCAACACAGCCTTGTCTTTTTCACCAGTTTGCTAATCCTGTCTGCATCCTTGCCCTTGATGTTTCCACCCCAGCACTCTACTGCAAAGAACAGAAAGCTGGCCGACACTGATTGGTGGAGTGTGGTGATGTGTGTGTATGTGTGTGTTCGCGGGCATCCTGAAGGAGTGTTTGTATGGACGACTGCAGCGGCTTGATGGTCACAGGAGTGAGTGATTGACCTTGGTTCTATTTAATTCAATCCATATTTTAGTCCAAATTTGTTTCGCAAATGTGATTTGAAATGATAATAAAACACATCAACCAATCCTTTTTAATGCATACTAAGTCATCTACTTGAAGTGGAGATAAATGAGATAAGTTCAAACTGTCCTCTGTTGGAAGGATCAAGTCAAATTGGCTCAGACTCACTAAACATCTCTCCAGAAATCTCTATTACTCTGCCTTTGCCTGGCTCACACCACTGGCCTTACTGGCTCTTTTCATCATAAGCCACTGGATGCTTTTATTGCTCAAAGCTTGAGTGACCAAATCAGACTTTAATAGAGAGCGCGAGCATAAATGATTTAATAACCCTGATTAAATAAGGTTTTCATTTTGTCACAGACATATGGGAGTTCATTCACCATTTGGCCAAAATCATATAATGCTATCAACAATGTTACAAGATATTTATAGCTTTTGGCTAATTTAATTTCCTTGAGTTGTTACCCTGTAAATGCTGCTGCGCTGTGTGGTGATAGCATTCGTCCTGTAGTTCATCACAGCAGGACACTAAAACATCAAAAACACATTTGTAATAAGCTTACCCTCCCACAGTAAAGCCATATGAGCCACTGTGATGCATGTCTAAAACATGACAAGTTGATTAATTAGCAGTGTGGCCTATATAATATGCATATGCAGCCTCTTTCCATTTTTTTTTAAAATTAAATTCAAAAAACAAACCTTATATGACCTTCTGGCATGAAGGATAGCTGACTGCTGAGGCACCGCTACCTCTTTGTGGAACATATTTAGAGATAATTGTTTGCTGCTACCACTGCGAGCAAACGGAACACTTTAAAGGCAGCAGCGGTAAATAATGTATGCTTTCAAACCCAAAAGAAAGGCAACTTAATCTGTGATATTTTTCCTTTTAGCAAATGTACCATTTATCTCAGCATGAATAGCTTAGCTTGAATTAGATTACCTTAAAATGTTTCTCCAGAATTAAAGCTTGATTAATTTTGATTTGTAGCACTGTTGGTAAGAGATTCATGCATCATGGGGAGATAACCACTATTTGGAAATAATTAGATCTTCTCTTAGGATGATTGCTCACATGAAAAAAGAAAAGAAAAGAACATTGCAGGGAAGCAGAGGTGGAGCAAGACGGGCGGCCAGCTGTGGACTGATTGGCCACCATTGGTGTTGCCCTCCCTCAACAATATAGATAGGTGGTTGTTTGTTAGCATCAGAACATTTGTGCCTATATGAACAACTGAGCAGCATTTTAGATGATGCAGATAGTCAACAACAAAGAGACACAAAGTGCTGAGAAACAATGATGACTGCAAAACAATTACAAACCAACCCACAATGACCACAGATGCAGCATCACAGAGATGTGAAAAGACCATTTTTACTCCATTTTTTTGGTCTGGGTTATTTGCTCCCATGTAGCAAGAGGTTGGGGGATTTTTACAGTGATGTAAAGAGAACATTTACAGGAGTACAGTATTTAAGAACAATTTTGAGTTACCGTAAATTACTTTCCATTATTTGCAACTTTGTCCATTTACCCCAGAGCCAAATATTGCACCTACTCCACTACACTTATTTGTTAACTTTGTAGATTTAGGTTATCCATCTATCATCTATACACCGCTTAATCCTCATTAGGGTTGTGGGGGGCTGGAGTCTATCCCAACTGACTTGGGGTGAAGGCAGGGGACACCCTGGACAGGTCACCAGTCTATCACAGGGCTAAAGATACAGACAATCACGCTCACACCTACAGACAATTTAGAGTTACCAGTTAACCTGAGTATGTTTTTGGACTGTGGGAGGAAGCTGAAGTACCTGCAGAAAACCCACCCATGCACAGGGAGAACATACAAACTCCATGTGGAAAGATCATGGGAAGGCCAGGAAGCAAACTGGGGATCTTCCATCTGCAAGGCAAAAGTGCTAACCATCAAGAGACTGTGCAGCTCCAGATTTAGTTCAATAATACAAAATATAATCAACATAAACAAGGCTGTTCATTCCCCTATGTAGCATTATCAGAATTGCAGCATTTGTTTATTCGTTGTTGATGATCAGAAATCACGGCAACCTTTTTCAACAGGGACTGCACTTGGTACATCTATATTAAATGGCCACATTCTAGTGGCCATTTAATTTATATATATATATATATATATATATATATATATATATATATATATATATATATATATTTTTTTTTTTTTTTTAATTGTTCATTGGTCATTTATTTACAACACCAAAATGTTAATGTTGCTATGAATATTGTATTATTAATGTGTCATTTACTCTTTCCAAGAAGCAACACTTTAATATGAGGCTTGTTTATAATTTATGAAATGTGACCCCACTCCTGACTGCGAAGGTGAACAAAATGTGCAATAATAGCAATCATTAAATGGCATATTGTAGGATCACTATGGCTTTGTGCTTTCGTCTCTTCCTGCTCAGACCAGGTCAGACGTGCAAGGTGCATTTGTGCTCTGTGCTATTTTTGTTGTTCTGCCAACTGACGCATTATGAACAATTTGACTTTGATATCAGCCCCTCAAGCAGAAAAGATATGTAAAGCCGACCACATTTTTCATGCTAACTAGATACAGATAAATGTGAACGTGTGCTTTGATAGTCATTGTCTGGAAATGTCAGGGATGGTGGGTGATCCATTGTTCTAGCAAAACTGCACCTGTGGTCTGAAGGCAGTTCAATCATCGGCTCATCTCATTAAGTCGTTCCTTTTACGGAAAGTGGATTAAAAAAATAAGGTAACCAGATGTGTTGCCTCCTCCCAGGCTAATTTAAAGTGCTGTATAGTGTTTTCACTCAGGGTGATGCTGCACCTCCCACACAAGGAAATCAGTTTCTTTTTTGGAGAAGCTTTTGTGACAGATCTGTTCTGCACTGTGTTTGTTATGGGGAAATTGTCATACCACTGTGGTGCAGGGACATTTTGACAAGTATTGTATTTGCTGCTAATCCTGTGCACCCACACTGGAAACTGCAGACTGAGTTTTGCACCATACACCAACGTGTGTGTCCTCAATATTGGTATTAACTGTACATTATTTAAATTGAATGATTTAAAAGGCCTATAAATGGATTGGGTTGTTTTTTCTGTGTCCCAAATAATTTCACCTTTTTGTGTGAAAACACCTAAAGTATAAAATGGATCTTTTCATTAATGTAATATTGGACAAGTAAGAATAAGCAATACTGAGGAGACTATTGCTGAATAATCCGCTTTTAAATCCTTTGAAGGTTCAAAAATGACAATGTTAACATTAACTGATTACTTTACAGATTACAGATTACTCAGAATTCTAGCATCACAAACCTTCCAAGACAGCAAAAATGGTGCAGGGGTAAAACTGTCAGGGTTGAGAGTAGATTGAACTAATAAACCTTTGGCCAAATAATAACTTATGCTCAAAAAATTGGAAAAAAATAAACCCATAATGTCATTCAAAAGCACTAGAGGTGCTGCTTTGTTCAAATTTATTAAACAGGATTAAAATGACCGGAGAAAAATATTCTACTTCGATAAAATAAATGTGCGGCTGAGTGATATGGTAAAATGTAATATTCCTTCAGTCACATTACTGATGATTCTGTAGCCTGCCCTCTGAAATATAGCAAGCAAGACAGGAATTAGCATAAGCTATCAATATTGAAGCTGGAAGGTATTTTGGCTTCGGTTGTAAGGTACAGTGGAGTGAATACTTTAGCTGGTTGGTCAAGAATGCATAATGCCTACTTCCCCACACCTCAGAGTGCTGTTTGTTTTGTTAATTTAAAAATAATGTTAGATTTGATATGAAGTCAGTTGCCCCTTTGATACATGAATTCCTTCCTGTTTATCTGATGGCGTCTGAGTATGTCAGCTTTATGTCTGAATCAACAATTTGATCACTTTTCCATAAAACTCACACAAATTTACAAGGTTGGACCAAGTAACATTAATATATCACTCCAGCAACCATCACTCCTGTGTTCTAATGCTACATTGTGTTAGCTAATGGTGTTGAAAGGCTAATTGATGGTTAGAAAACCCTTGTGCAATTGTGTTAGCACATCAATGAAAGTGTAAGTTTTCATGGAAAACATGAAATTGTCTGGGTGACCCCAAACTTTTGAACAGTAGTGTATATATAGACTGACGGGAACATGTGCATACATACAATATAGTGTTTATTATCAACTATTCCACCGTAAGGCTCTAAAACAAAACAAAAAAATCTCCATAATGTAACATGATATTACAGAAAAACACTTGGCTTTAGTTTTAGATAAGTGAAATAGTACTCAGTCTGAGGACAAATGCTATCTAACGAAAAATTTAACTGCATCATATATACAGGGACTCTATGTGTGACATTTCACATATTTGAAGTGAGGGAAAGCACACAGTGTGTTTTGTCATTAGATCATGAGATTCTGCCTGATCCTGTTCTACATATTGATGAGCTTGCTCTTAGTTTAGGTTTAGCCTTCTGTTTTTTTTCATAGCTCATTACACCTTGATGTACTGTCCAGTCTTGTGTGTAGACACAATCAGGCACAACATTATGACCACCTGCCTAATATTGCGCTGGTCTCCTTTATGCTGCTGAAACTCCTCTGACCAAGTGGGGCATGGATTCATGCCCTGCTGAGGGTAGCAACTGGCATCAAGGACTGCTGTTGCAATGGGGGGTTGAAGGGTTGTTTAACCTGCAATGTTTAGGTGGGTGGTACAAGTCAAATGTCCACATGAATGTCAGGACTCAAGGTTTCCCAGCAGAACGTTGCATTATGACAAGATGATTATTGTTTTTCACTTCACCTGTCAGTGGTCAGAATGTTGTGGCTGATCAGCGTATATTGTGTGTATTGTGGTTGCCTAAATTAAACACTAGAGTGACTGAATGTCGTCACTTTTACAGACTGATGAAGCCAGCAATGTTACATATCCCATGTTTAAAAGGGCTAATCATTCTTAGTGTCATTTATTTGGGCCTAAATGATTTCTTTAACAGTGAATTAGTTTCTTATGGTTTTATAATATTTCAGGATCGTACCTAATTTATGTAGAGCTGAGAACATTTGCAATCATGCTAACAGCTTTTCACTGAACATTTTGGATGCACATTATTACATGTAATAGGTGTCAGAACCCGAGCTGACGAGTTTGTTTTTGTTTGCCTCTTTTCTGTGTTCATGGGTATGATCACTGTTGTTAGAATGCCTTTTGTCATCTGATGTATAGTTAAAACCAACAAATACATGTTTGTTAGTTATCAAGCTATTGATATTTATGCTACCCATGCTAATTCCTGAGAAAAATATCCAACTCTAGCTGATAAATACTAGTCTCTAACTGTGTACTATTTGGTGCTGGGCAGGTATTAGGTGGGTATGTGGAGCTTTTAGCTAAAAACTGCCTGTTACTGCTGAAAAAGGGGGTGAGAACAGAGGTGAGGGACAATAAAAACAATAAAATCGTGGGCCATAAAGGCAAAACAGAGCTGAATATGCTAAAAAGCCTTGTAGAGCTGAGGGGGATTGCAGAGTTGGGTGATAATTTGTCTCTTTTTTTGTGGGTTTGTCTCTTGCAAAACTACACCTTGAAAGTGTGAACACAACTGCAGTATCAAAGCGTCCCCATGGGGAGCTGAGCAGCGTGAGCCGGGTTAGGTCTCTGCAGACCACAGCTGGACAACAACACTCTCTCTGTCTGTGCTGTGTGTCCCCGGCGGAACCCCCACAGTCAACGAGGTAGCAATTGAAACGGCAGTTGGATGCCCTCTCAAGCTGATTGTGTAAAGCTCATTATCTGCAGCCGTCACAATGAATCCATTTCATCAATGCAGCAGCTCTCTATATCAACTGTCGCAACTCATCTCATCCAATTGAATTTCACACAGCCCCTTTTTCACGCTGACAACCTTGATGTCGCCGCAGTCTCTTTTAAGCAGATTAACTTAACAATCTCATGAAACCTGTTATGTCGTCCCTATTGTGGCCAGACTTAATCAACTGACCGTACAGAAAAAAAACAGCCTATGGGACGTGACCTTTGAGCGAACAGTATTCATGGCATAAATAAAACTGAAGTACTAAATTGTTGTAAGAACTAAGCTTAACCTTGCACTCATGTCATGGACAGAAGCTGCAAGAATACAGCTAATTTCCCCACTTGCTCGGTGATATATTGGACAGACTCTTGCCTTGTTGTTTTACCCTGACAAGTGACATGCATCCAACCATCCATCCACAGGAGGGAACCAAGCAAAAGAGTGCTGGCACTTTTTCATCTCTCTCCAGGGCGTCCCATGGTGTTTCCAACTGCTGCTAGAGATAATATAATAAGCCCCATGTGAGTTTCAGGTCCTCCCTGAGATCTCCTCCCAATTCGAGAATGTCTCCAGAATAATGCATCATGCCTGAACCACCTCAGCTGAGCAGCTCTACTGTGAAACATTTCCTGCAAGCTGCACTTCCCTCCCATACCTAATGACAGAACACGACATCTAGAAAAGAAACACGTTTAGATGCTTGTATCCTTGAGGTGTCCTTGCGGTCAACATACCCAAAGCTTATGACCATATGGAGAGCAGGAATGTAGAGTGCATCAGCGCAGTTCAGCACAAAATCTACATAATGGCAGTGACTGTGCCCATCTGCCTGTGAACAAGACTGTATGATCCTTCAGCTCAACTCCCACAACTGGGGAAACAAGTCATTCCCAACACAGTCCTGGGGGAAACTGTAATTATAGCATGAAGTCTACACATTTCTAGGACCCAACTCTTCTTATAGTTTAAGAGCTCATCAAGCTGCCAACTGATTTACATTACACATTCAGTAAAGGCTGGCAAATGTCATCTGCCATCAAACTGAATACTTTAGTTCATGACAAACAACATAGATAGGCACTGAGAATATGCTTGACTCCATGAAAACCACAATTTTCATCCGCACTCACAGTATACTATAAAGGCCTAGTCACAGCAGATATTGCACAGTGAAGGTTTTCACACATCCTCAAGAAATAGGCTGGAAGATATCGGAGACAAAGCTCTTATGCCCTTTTCAGACACGTCCTCCTTTCCATTAATCTGATGGAATCTTAATGTGTCGGCTTCATGTTTGAATGAGCACCCTGCTTACTTCTCTGTAAAAATATCAATGACAATCTTACCAGGTCGGACGTAGTAACATTTACGTGTCACTTTCAACACGGCACAAGTCTGAAATACATGGATTTGCATTAACAGAGAACACATGCACAAGATCATGATGTACTGATGCTAGATGTTGTGTCATATAGCTGGCGACATGACAGTGACGGTCTAAAAGCTGCAACCTAAAGCTGCAGATCTGACTGCAACAAACGATTGTTTCTGTTTTCCCTACATATACGACATAAGATCCAATCTCACTGTCATGAATAAAGGAACACTAACATAACACTGATCTGTACTTAAATGACAGAATGCTGTCACTTTAACAGACTGGTGAAGCCAACAATGTTGCATAGCTCATATCTGAACAGGGCTGTAGTCTGTAACGGACTGTTCTTAACGAGCTATTAGATATTAACATGTGAGCCACTGGGAGCATGCTCGCACTAGACAGTCATGAAAAGCTCTCTGAACCTTTTTCTATGTTCCCTCCACCCCAGGTCCCTCTTGGCATTTTTTTTCTCTGGATTGCACATCAATTCAGAGTAGAGTATTAAAGCAATTGGTGCAACACAGCAAAAAAGCTAATTAGCATCCTCTCTTCTAGACTCTCCAACTCTAAGTATTGTCAGGCCCATCGGCTTTTGGTCGCCACAGTGAATTTGCATGTCAAAGTGCAACTGAACTCAACAGCAAATCTACTAATTGCAGCCATTTCAATGAAATGAGCTGATTTTGCCATTTTAAATCTGGATGTAACAAGGTTGTGGTTGAATTGTCAAAAAAATTACACCCTGTCATTTGCTAAATGCTTTTCCTTAACTTTCATATGAGGCTAAGGGCCGATGTCAAGGAAATTTCAAAAGGAAATAGGAAACGAATGGCTAATGGAATCTGATTGTACCTACAGTAGGTTACATAATTATGCAGCAGTGGATGCTGTTAATGGAGTTCTATCACAGCTGCTGCATCATTTGCGGTGCTGGTGCTGTACAGGGTGGGGACGACATTAGCTCTTTTATCTTCATACAATATGGACTAGTGTATCCTATGCTAAATAAGATAAGAAAGGAAGCACTGAAGCACCTTTCCCTAGCATTTAAAAAAGTTCACCAGCTCTTACCATACCTGTCACTTCGATATTCCAAGTTATTTCACAGAGTTAGGAACCTTCCTAAGCAAGAAAGACTATTAGACTGCAAGCTTGTTTTAAGTGCACTCTGAGTCTCTGTGAACATATAGTAACAAGCGTGGGTATTATTCTAGAATCTTCGATTTTTTCTTCTTTCTTTACTTTCATTGCTTTGTTACTTCTATTATGGAAATGTTTGGCAATTAGATCTGTAAGGGCAAACTGCATTAAACCTTCTTCATCAATATACAGTGAACTAAAGGCTAAACATTCAGGCAGCTGCCTACATGTAATCTGATTTGTGTAAGTGAATATAAGTGCTAAAATGGATGAACTGTGTCCTTGGCCACAGGAACCACTAAGTTGAAATGCTGTTTTCAAAGCGTCATAAACAGATAAATATTGATCTGTGGATGCTGGTGCCGCCAAAACCAAATGCAGGCAGTGTTGCCCTTGATCGATCCCTTGTGTATCACAGGCTGCAAAGAGGTGGTTGTCTTTCGCTATCACTTTGCCTTTTCTCGCTCTGACATTGTCCTTACAGGAATGTGTTGGGAACATATGGGTCCTCCCTGTCAAGGCATTTGTCAAGCTGAATCCAAGATCCATTTACCCTTTGATATAGATATACCTCTGCAGTCCTCAGGGTGATGCAGCGTGATGCAGAGAGGCATCTCAGGTTTCCATGAAACTCATGTATCATCATTATGAGTAGGTGGGAAAAGAACAGCTCTCAAACTTTATTTCATACAATGCTTGTGTTCAATGGTGTTCTTCCACTGAGTTCAAAGAAAGTTCAAAGAAAGCAAACTCATGGGTGCAACTGAAGGTATGACTAATTCTTTAGTGAGGACTAAGTTGTTGAATCACTATGGCATGAATCACATGGCCTTGTGAAAAAGCTGAATAAAGGAAAAGGATTTTAGAATACTCACAATGTCATCCTACAGTAGCTGTGATCAGATGACTTCTAAAAATTACCAAATTCATTACCAGTTTTCCAATTACAGCTCGGAATCATTTCCTCTGGTCCAGGAAAACAAAGCACACTTTATGAAAAATGTGCCAGACACTTAAAGCATGTTGCTCAGAGGCAGTGTCATTTCTTTCTACACTTTCTCCATCTCTGGTAGTTAAATGCTCTTTATCCACCCAAATAGAGACTGGAAGCATTAAGGAGGCAATGCATAATGAAAAGCAGCCTAGGATTCCTTGATAGCTGGGGAACAAATGCCCCTGCTGGGCTTGCTAATGACTTTAACTTGAGTGCTCAGCCATTTTTCTTCCTCTTCCACATATTAATTTCATGCAAATGGGTATTTGCCACAAATGCCCCTGTGAATAAGAACACAACATGCTTCCTGCAACTCCAATTTGCTGTTATCACATGGAAACACTGGCTGTCCATATGTCACTTGGCATGTGGTGCTGTAAACCCAGTATGCATAAGTCATAGATGGACAGCCAGCTGATTTTCTGCAGTCTGGCTGAATTCTGCCTCATCTGTGACCCGAGCCAGTGACATGTTTTGAATCTCACAGCCAAGCTTTCTTTTGACATGGGAGAGTCTGAAACTGGCCAAATCCAGATAGTTCCAGGCTGACACAGAACTGCATGACCCTTTGTTGGATAATAATCACGGGATAATTTACGCCTCTTTAAGCGGTAAGTAGTCCTATTCAAATCAATGTAGTTTTTTACCGGTATAGATGTGTCTCTATCTCAGTGATAAAGCCTCTGAGCTATAGAAAGGATTTGGCTCTGGAGGGTAAGATCAATAGCCCGGGAAAGCCAATGGATTTCTCTAAGCCTCGGTGTTGTGCTGGGCCTTTGATTGGTTTGTTTTATGGGTTTAGCTGAATGAGGGGTTGTAAACTAATAGCTCCAAGCCGCTAAAATATTACAGGGAAAGACAGAGATAAAGACTTTAAGCTTCAGAGCGCAGATTCAGCTGTGGATGGCAAGTGTCCACTGAGCATACCGGGGCGTTAACACCACCATTCATGGGTGGGTGAAATGGAAACCATCAGCAACAATCTACAGGAAATTATATCCAGCGAAACATGAGCTGTAATTGTTAGCCAAGGAACCATCTATCATATACGAGTTCTTACAAAGTTGCCTGAGGCATAAAAACACCTCTACCCCAGTGGAGGCTGTATACTTCAGAAGTATAAAGCACTAGGCTTTAGTAAATGAATCAATTTGCTGTAAAGATGTGAAGAGAGGGCTGTGTTCATGTGCTTGATGACGGTCTTGTTTTTTTTATTGAGGCATGAAAACATTCAGTTTCTTCCGTCACATAGTATTTATGCCAACCAGTGTTAGTCACTGTCTCCCAAAAGTGACATTCCTCGACCATTTATGACTCAAACCCCAGTCTACCTGGTATGAGTCTTGTCAGAATATGCCACCACTCGTCTATCCTTCTTATGCGGACTTTGTGGCACTTTGAAATTAGAAACATTTGCCACAATGCCAGACTATTACCAGTACAGGAGAAAACCTTTTTTTCTTTTGAAAACCTAATTGATAATGCAGTTTAGTTGTCGGAATGTAATTTCTGGGAGACAGTGTTGCACCATTTATAGAGCTGTAAAAAAAAACTGGGTACTACTTCCATTTCACTGTACAGTCATTTACTTTTACATTTAAGAAATGTATGAGTTTGAGTCTTGGAACAAATAATAAAATAAAAAGTTTTAGAAATTGTCTTGGAAACACATTTTTTACGGGACTTTTTCACTTGTATCCTATACTATACCATGCATAGTACATTTATCAGTATGGTTAATAAAATATACTCTATTACATAACTTCATTTGGATCTGAAATGGAAAATTGAAAATGGACTATGATCAGGGTGATTTATACATTATTTTTATTTAAGTGTGCTAACTTCCTTAATTTCATCGTGAACTGTGAACTTGGTGATGTTTAAAGAACTACACTATCATTCAAAAGTTTGGGGTCACCCAGACAATTTCATGTTTTCCATGAAAATTCACACTTTTATTCATGTGCTATTATAAATGCACAAGGGTTTTCTAATCATCAATTAGCCTTTCAACACCATTAGCTAACACAATGTAGCATTAGAACACAGGAGTGATGGTTGCTGGAAATGTTCCTCTGTACCCCTATGTAGATATTCCATTAAAAATCAGCCGTTTCCAGTTAGTATAATCATTTACCACATAAACAATGTCTAGACTGTATTTCTGATTAATTTAATGTTACCTTCATTGGAAAAAACGGCTTTACTTTGAATAATAAGGACATTTCTAAAAGACCCCAAACATTTGAACGGGATTATATGTCCCTCAAAAACTGTCAGCTTTTCATGATCTAACAGAACCAGCCCTGTGATACTGCGCCACCAAATGAGAAGATGGATGGTTTCCAAATTGATGTCGATGCAGCGTGACGTGCTAACATGTTAACTGAGGAAATGGAGAAATGCCAGGTAGAATTCTCCCTGATGAATTCTTTCTGAATGTCTCTTTTACAAAGTCTTGACATGTCCTCATAGGCAGGCACTTAGTAATATAAGGTAATTTTACCTTCACCAAGGCACTGGGAACTGGAGCTGCACTGCAGAATGTTCAACTCCCACTACAACATGAAAAGCATCATCATTTATTCAGCTTTTCATGAGCTGCTATCACAGCCAGTTCACAGCAGGCAGCAGCTGAGTGCAGCACTCTGCTGCTGAAGACATGACAAGAGCTTCCCCGTCTACCTGATCTTAACATTTTTTACAGCCAGAGAGGAAGAAACTAAAGCAAGGCTACACTTACATATCCTGATCTTCTAGTTTTACAGAGAGATAAATAAGAAATTGCTTGTGATGTGTCATTTTTACTTTGCATATTAGAAAGATGAAACACACGTTACTGTATATGTGTGTCTGTTTTGGCTCAAAATACCAAATCTTTTTCAAGAATTAGTTGTGGATAAGACAATTAAACATTGAGGATGGATGAGAATGGTACCTCTCTCATGTCTGTGCACTAAACATGAAGCTCCAGCTCAAAGATCATTAGATTAGCATAAATAAATGAGTAATTACAAACAGTATGAAGGGATGCTGGAAGCATGGCAAACAGCTTGTTCAACTATGCAACAAATAGAACTAATTTTTTTCCAATGTTCAGCTAAATTTAATTTTCATATTTAATTTTCTAATATGGTGATGTTATCATGGGGGTGCAAAGAGAAGATGAACATTTCCCAGAATATCTTTGACTAGTTGTATCTTACAAAAATTATGTTCCAATACATACAAACTGCATTCTCATTCTACAACTAATTTCTACTCAAGAAGTATGAATGTGATGTTGTAGGAAAACCTTATGGTCTGGAAGAGCCACAAAGTCCACATTAGGAGGGCATCAGGTAGGTAGAGGCTTACATTTATTAAAACAGACTTAGAGTTTCCTGTTACTCACTGTTTGGTTTGGCTGAGCCACCCACTAGGATCAGCTGTGTGTAACAAAAATAACCAGATGTAATTAGTTTAGATCAAGCAATTTATTGCTCAGTGACAAATTAATGCGAAAGAACAGTAATATTCCAAGGAAAACAGGGCTAGTGGATGCTCCTAAATCAAAGAACCAAATAGAACCAAACGAAGGCTAACAGTTTGAAACTAGCTAAACACAAACAAAACAACTAAACTCCTTAGGCAAACTTAAACACAGTAGCAACACCCACCACAAACAACGGAAACTAATACAAACAAGTGCTGAGTGCACATAATTAACTAAATAAAACTGGTGCCTCAAACACACATTTCTTAATGCACAACATGCGAAGACTCAAGATACAAGTAGCTTCTCACCTAAATTAGCAGGCTGTTATCATTACCAGTCTTCACCAATGGCAGCTCCTCACTGAGAACATCAGTCGCTAGCAAAAACTCTAATGTCTGTAGTCAGCCCTCAGTGGCTACGGAACCTACGGACCACACAGGAACACAAACAAAACACAAACAGGCACCAGAGTGAACTGGTCACATTAAATCCCAGCCACCCCAACTGAGAGTTTGATTGTAGATTTATGTCACAGGTGTTGTGATGGTTGGGATCTTGTGGGAGGAGGAGTTGTGGTGGTGGACTAATCTGACGGGTTGAGAGGTGTGGAGGACAAGGGCTGAGTGGAGGTCTGGAGCTCCAGACTAATCACTCCTGATGAGTGCTAGGTGGAATCTGGAGCTCAATCTTCAGCCAGCTGTAAACTATGCAGGCTCCAAAAGCTATCCAGACACACAGAGGCTCTACAAAGTCCATTACCATCCACATGGCTAGCAGAAGACATTCACCACCACACTTAGTTGGTTAGGTTTAGAAAAATACCATGGTTTGGGTAAATGACCATTTCACAGCATGTTTAGGGTGATGAGTCCCACCCATATCTACTGTAATATATGATTGGTTGGCTGCAAATAAAACAAAAGCCAAAGATATCCATCCATCATCTATACACCGCTTAATCCCCATTAGGGTCGCAGGGGGGCTGGAGGCTTTTTCACCTGTATACAGTCTATGATTTAACCTGACTGGTGAAGGTAGGGGTCACCCTGGATAGGTCACCAGTCTATCACAGGGCTACACATAGAGACAAACAATCACACTCACATTCCATTCTACGGACAATTTTGGATTATCAATTAACCTCAACATGTTTTTGGACTGTGGGAGGAAGCCGGAGTAGAAAAACCCACGCATGCACGGGGAGAACATGGAAACTCCATGCAGAAAGAGCCCAGGTGCAGGTCGGGATGCGAACCGGGGATGTTCTAGCTGCAAAGTGATGGTGCTAACCACTGAGCCATTGTGCAGCCAAAGCAAACGATATATTGATTTGAAATGTTTTTGTAAAATGTCACAAACTAATGTATTTCAGAATAAAATATGTTTCCCTCAGAACATAATTTAGAATGCAGAGTGGTACAGAAATGCCATTTTTAGAAGACGGGCGTCTTTAGGAGTAACAGTTTGAAGCAGCAAATTTGCCTATGTGACTTCATGACCTGTTCATGCTTTGCAATTTTTTCACAGTGAACTTCATCTCTTCCCTTACCTATTTTCTTCAATTATTCCAATGTTCCAATATGGTAAACTACACTTAAAACGTAAATGGACACATAAAGCAGTGAAATCAGTGATGGAGGTGAGATCAAATGCTGAGCAAAATGCTGTCTGACCTGATTTAATTAGTGGCTGGAATTTTAGTTCACTTTAGTATCTCTCAAGTATTTTGTTGCTTTATCATCACGTTTTGCTCTTGGATAAATTATGCATTTTTTTCCAGCAGCATAATATTAAACTGTATTTATACATTGTATTCCTCCACTACATGCCTGCAGGTGATCGACAGCAGAACATCCTTGTACAAATATCCTCCCACAGGACAAATGGACAACCTGGGACCTGCTGCTATAGACTTTGTTCAGTGGTGCAAGAATTCATTTTTGAAGCTTAGCATCAGGATGTGTTGATCGATTTCAGATGCCGATGTTGTCAAGGGCCAAGTGTGGAGCAGCTTGACAGATACAAATACCTGGGCATGTTTATTGATGGCAAACTGAGCTTTGACCACAAGACAGAGGATCTGCAGTAAGGGACATCGCATATTATTTGTATTACATGAACTCGGCCACTCTTCAGTCGATATCAGCGTCATGACTCATGTTTTGCACAACTTTTATCGAATCCAATTCTTGTCAGCTGGATGTGAACTGCACACGAAAACAGGCTAAATAAGCACATCGAAGTTGGCACTTATCTGTCTGGTTAGACAGGAAACTATTTTGTGCACTTTGCGAGTCATTTATATAATCACTGACTCAATTCGTTTAACCTTCAATTAACACAAACAACAACATGAAAAACGCAACCTGCTGAATGTTATGTGGAAAAGAACAGTTAGCAATTGTTAGGTGAGGATCATGATTATACAGAGGTGCTAATAGTTACACTTTGTGAAGTTGTTTTGCCTTGAAAATCCATCACATATGCTGCTGACACATATATTTGCATATTCAAATCGATATTTTATATTCCTTTGGTTAGTAGAGGTGACTTTTAGCAAAGAAACTGCTTTGTTTAGGTGTTTTTTTCTGAATCAAATAAATGCTCAAATCAATCACTTGTCATTTCTTGTGCCTGTGATTTGGTAAACATAACGTATCATGTGAAATGAATAATAAATAAAGCTTGTGAGTAGTACAAAATGCCTTTAAGCCATTGTCCTGATGATTCTTTTGTAAAAACAACAACAATGCGCTATTAAATAAACACAAAATGTATACATACATAAATAATAATAATACATTTCCCTGTAAACAACAGCAGTGGTAAAGTATGGCTGCAGCTGAATAAAGCATTTTCACTGACAGGAAAGTAGTTTTAGCTACTGATTTTAACATAGTTGGTAAGATGCTGAATAAAACCAGTAAGAGCTTCTTGTGACCTTCACCAATGAAAAAGTATTGACTGCATGTCACAGAGGTTGTCGGTTGTTAATAAACATATCCGGATAGATATTACTGCATATCCAGGATTCAAGGTCCCAGTATTTTGGTGTTTCTTCCATTTCCTAGATAAAACAGGTTGTAGTCTTGTAGCTTGGAAATTACAATACTTGTGTAAGGTTAAGGAATAATTGTTTGAGTGTTAACTGTAATCCTGTGGAGGAAGAAGGTCAAACAGCATGAAAGATTCACACACCACATGCCCTCCACACCTTTACTTTCCATTTGATCAGATAAAGGACATGCTTTTTACTGCACTAGCTTTAGATTTGTAAAGTGTAGAGCTGTTGGTGAAGAAATTTCACTCTTAGTCCTTCAAAGTTTGCTGTAGTGGGGTGTTTATTGGTATTCCGGCATACAGTGGGCTGACCAACACAGAGCATGAGTCTGTGAGTCCACATTTTATAGGGATGGTCAGAGAGTAGGGAGGGGGGCTCTATGTAAATACAAGGGTAAATAGTGGTTAATTTGCATATGGTTGCTCATCAGTAACAGAGGGTATGGCAAAAGAACAAAGAGTAATCGAATCAAGGGGTCTGGCAAACATTTGCAAATAGCAAAGGTGTGACAACAAATGGTAAGAAGGGAGGTCTGACAAAAAAAACAAACAAAAAAATATGAAAGAATCGTGGATAACCATGGGAAATGGAATGAAGGGGTGACACGTGACACTAGAACGTATCTGTAGCAAAAGGTGTGATATTTTCGTCATCACTGTCCACAAAGAATGATTTTTTCTTGCGATACTGGGCTACTATTCCTGCCATTTCAGGAGTTATTATTGGTCTAATATAAGTTAAAGGTTTAATTTAATTTTATCTATATAGCGGAGATTCCCAACATATGCTAACTCAAAGCACTTAGCATAGTAAGGTACAGACCTTGCAAATTACAAACAAAACCCAACAATCCAATGTTGCCTTTGGATTCCCTGAGTAACGTTGGGAAGGAACGAAAAAAAAACCTGGGATAATTTTTAAAAAACTCAGACAGAACCAGGTTCAGGGACCAATTGGGTGAGAGTGGATTTGAGGGGGGTAGGGATAGCAGGTTCTCTATGAGACATTCAGAACCACTAGAACACCAGTGTCTCAGACCAAAACAGGCAGGGTGTTACTTTCATCTTTCATTTAGAACCAGAAAGGTTGCATACACAAGGGCCAACACACAAATTTCAAGCCACAACCAATAGTAGATTGATGATGTTCATTATGTCATCTAATTCTATCAGATTATCTTTCTTTTTTCCTGACAAATTAGTAAAGGTGAATTTTTACCTTGATGACATGTTTCAACTGCTGTCTGCAGTCTTCTACAGAAGCGTCATTTGACGTCATCTTACTTGTACACCCCAAAGACAAAATAAAAAAGGACAAAAATGTAATGTCATTTACGAAATACCATACAAATCATGTGAAAAAAAACATACATGGGACAAAGAGGAAGATCATTCTACACAAATAAAAAGGAACATCAGACAGAATGTGAAAAAGAAACAGCTGGATGACTCACAAGAACAGTAAAAGGAAAAACTGAGCAAGAAATCTTAAAATCAGCCATCAAGGACAACTGCAAAAGAAATAACCACATTATGGACTGGGACATGGGCAGAATTATAATGTCGGAGGCCAACAAACATAAACAGTGGATAAAAGAGGCCATTAAGATGAGGAAGCAGGCCAACAATTCCATGAACCAGGACGAGGGTGTCAGAGCCCCCTCCCCTTTCTCTGCATCTGCCCCCACCTGACCTCCTTTTACCTCCCTCTTCCCCTCATTCTTTTATTCTCCATCTTTTTCTCTCTCTTTTTGTTCTCCTTCCCTCTCCCGTCACCGCTCTGCACTCTCCTGTTACTAATCAATCAGTTAGATCATCAGGAATTCCGGACAGCTGTGGATCTGCATACCTGCCTCATCATGATCCCCATAAAACCTGGCTCTTGACTCCACTCCCCACCAGATCGTAGCATCAGCTTCGATGTCAAGTCCGTCAGGTCACTTTGCATGTTTTGCAAATTCTGATAAAATCTGTATGAACTTCTGTCTGTTCTGCCCAACTCTGCCCGACCCGGACGGTAAACCTGACCACTTGTCTCCTCCATTCCACCCGGCCGTCTGTCGGTAATCTGGACCCTCCTCTCAAAGAGGGCCTGAACCTCTGACTGTTCCATCTGACCCAGTCGCTTGCCGGATATCTGGATCCCCGGCCCTGATGAGGACCGGCTTCATCCCTGGTTATCACCTCTGGCTGCCGCTGATTTCTGCCACACATTCTGCAGCGCTGCCTGAGCCCTCCGAACCGACAGTCCTCAGGAGCCTGTCTTCCCCACTCCCTCTCCATAGTGAGTCTAGCCTTAGTTAAACTTAAATTAATTACTAGTTCATATCCTGGCATTAGTTTGCTTTGTTATTGTTTGCTTAGTTTAGTGTTAGTTCATAGCTTTGACCTTAGTTATATTACTCACCCCCAGCTTTGTTTGCACAGTTATCATTTTGTAATTAAACTTGTTTAATTTTGACCTGTCTCTACCTGCTCTGTGGACTCTCACTTCGGGTTCACCACCTGCGCCGTGACAGAGGGGGCCTCCACCCTCTTGCACATCTGGGATTCCCTCCTCCAGAGGCCATCGGACGGTGGGCAGCGTGATCGGGTTGACAGATTCTGACTGATCTGTCAGGCTGGTCACCTAATAAGACATGTCAGATGACGCTTCTGAGGAAGACTGCCGACAGCAACATGCTTCTGAAACATGTCAGCAGGGTAAAAACTCACCCTTACTAATTTGTCGGCGAAAAAGAAACGCTATTCTGACACAACCATTAACCAACATTTTTTGTAAAAAGTTGTTGTCAATATAATAATATTAACTTTATTTGTATCTGCTTTCTACTAATGTCTGCTCCACTCTGAGTGTGTCTGTTTCCATAATTTATCCTACTGGAGTGGAAAAGACAAAAGGAGAATCAGATTACATTTTATTACTCCGCCAAGGAATGGCAGAGTTATGTGATGAGTGGCGTACGTTTGTCTGTCGGTTTGTCCGTCTGTCTGTCTGTCTGTCTGTCTGTTAGCAACCTTACTCAAAAACGGACTAACAGATTTGGATGAAATTTTCAGGGAAAGTCAGAAACATAACGTACACATGCATAAGACATGCCTGTGCTCAGCACAAGGTAATTTTGTTTGTGGGTACATCTATATTAAATGGCCACACTCTATGGTGCTGCGATCTCTGCCACAAATTTTTTCAAGATTTTAGCCGTCAGTAATGATATAACGATTGAGCAGCCTTGGTGGAGTACTGAGTGCTTTTGTTGTTTTTACATTTTTTGGTTTTTAAGGTACTGACTCAACATTCCCCACTGCACTTTTACTCTTACATTGTGATGTGGGAGGCCACTGTCAGTCTGTTTCTTTAACTGCATGGAGGGGAGGCTGTTTCAAAGGGAGGAACTCACATGCACTAACACATGTGCATGCCCAGACCAGCTGCCACATGAAACAGAGAAGCTCATATGACAACACATATAGATGGAGTGTGGCTTCTCTGCTGGCACCATTACTTCTCTAGATCTTTACATAGCAGATAGTTGCTTGCTGTTATATTAATGCAATATTTTTGTTCAAAATCTTAAATATTGAATCTTTAAAGATTTTAAACTACCATAGCAAATTTAACTCCTTGAAACGAAAGCATGGAACTCTGTGTCTTAATGATTTCTTTACATTAATGTGCTGATTTGCATACCTTAATCTAATGTCATCTCATCTCTCCCTTTCCATCTCTCTCTGTAGGTGTAGGTACCAGTACCAGGCTGTCATTCCTCTTGTGTTCCTGCCACTCCAGTTAAATATATGGATATGCTAAGACACTATAAATCACTTAGGTAATCATAGAAAGTGATGAAATGGGGAAATCCAGGTATATCCAATCGATACCAACTCCAAAGCACGGTTTTCCTGCCTTAGCATTTGGTGGGAGACAAATCATTGTGGTTCGTGGGATCTATTATGTGTGTGATGTGAAAAATAGAAATGATTTACCCCCCGTGGCCTCTGTGGGTGTATTATTAATGACAGTGCACAATTTGGTGTGTGCACGGTTGTGAATATACAGTATGTGTGAAAGCTCTACAGCGCTCTGTGCAATACCAACCACACATAACATGATTCTCATGGAGCATATGACAGTTTTTGAATCTATCCTACTTTTATCCTGCTACATCCTCCTCTTCACCAAGTTACATAAAGCAAAACTGAACAGGAATATTGAAGAACAAGTTTTTTCAATCACCTGGCTGCCAGATCTCACCTTGTATCATCTGACAAATAAAACAAAAACAACATGCATTTTCCCCCCAATCATTTCCTCTTGGTTGGGGAGAGAAAAATGTCACATTCAGTCTTTTTAAACTACAGTAATACCACAACGTCTACAAAATCACTATTTTAATAAACTTAATTCATCAATATATATCCACCTCCTCTGCATTCTATTTTTTGTTCTCCTGCAGTGGCTGTCGTCTTTTTTTGATTGAAATCTTTGTTACAGAAAATGACATGTGCTTCACACTCTACTCTCTGGGGACCCTAATAGTTAGGGACCGCTATCAACAGCAGCAGACATCAGTGGGGGTGAGAATGACTGTCTGTCTGGTAGCTGTATCACAGACACTGAGGAATCCAAAACCAAGACGCAATTCTTTCAGACAGTATCTGGGATTGATGGGTCACTGTTATGGCTAAAACATGTCTGTGTGTGTGTAGGTGTGTGTGTAGACCTAGAATCGCACACATGAATACTCCCATTTTGACACATACAGGTGGACATGCACACACAGACCTGATGCTGGGACTTTGAAATGAAAGACAACATGTGTGACAGGTGTAGACGGATGGTGACAAACACAATGGCGCCTTCACAGCGGCCTGGCAGTTGGAGACAGGATGTCTGGCCACTGGGCCGCTGCTCTGCAAAGAAATGGGAAATGAGGTTGACATTTCAGCCAGTGTGACTCTGGCTGACTCCGTAATTCACCTGCTATTCTAAAAGCTGCAAAAACAAATGTCATAATGTAACTTAGACCCTAATGCTATTCAAATACTCCACCTAAAATGAACAATGACTTCTGAGTTCCTCTCCACTGTTGCCAAGTAATTGCTCAAAGGACATCTTTGGATTCATTCGGTGTCTGTGTATAATTTTGTAGTGTGTTAACCTTAGTTTTTAAATCAAGTAATTATATAATATATAATACTGTAGGTACTTTTTGTATTTAAATTAGTCTGGTAAATTTGTAGTATACATGCACAATATTTAACCTAATTATTACCCTAAATATTTGAACTTGTTCAATAAACTTGTAATATTAATCTTATTTTTCACTTGGAAAGCACTTTGGGCGAACCTCTGTGCCTTTATAGTGTTCTATATAAATAACAGTGACTTGAACTGACTAATAAATATTGTATGATTTACTTTAAAGCACCACATAAGATTCTGTCTTCATCTACGTATTACATAGTTCTATGCATACCTCATCTTTCCCTATGCATGTCATTGTGCCATTTTTCTGTTCCCCATTCTTATGCTTCCCATTGTCTCCTTCTGTCTGTTGTCTCCGTGTCTATCCCTGGGCGCTGCCGCTTCTTCCTCTTTGCAGCCAATCACCTGAAAATCATCCACTAATCACCAGCTGCTGTGCTTAAACCTCAGCTCATCATTCCACTTCCCCCCAGACTGTTGGTGGCCAAAACTGTCCTTTCAGCATTTGCTTCCTTGTGTTTGCTGCAGTCTAACCTGTAACTTCAGATTTAACAGCCTTTAGGCACCGTGCACTTCAACACTCCCATGCCAGCCATTCACCTGCAACAGCTTCCCTCTCCTGGTTTCCCTTTCCATCACAATGATTGTTTTGCAATACACCTTTTAAAACTGTCCAACTGACTCTGTGTTCTGCATTTAGGTCCAGAATGGTAAGACAAAACATTGTAAGTCAGTTAGGTTGTTAGAGTCACAGATGACAGTCAGAGAAATGCTCATATTCTTTACTTAACAAAAAGTATCTTCTATGTGAAGTTTTAATGTTCTGTCACACAGCTTAGGAAGTTTTTACACTCATCAGGCTCGTCAACATTCTGACCACAGACAGGTGAAGTGAATAACACTGATCATCTCTTCATCATGGCACTTGTCAGTGGATTGGCTATATTGGGCAGCAAGTGAACACTTTGTCCTCAGAGTTGATGCATTAGAAGCAGGCGTAAGGATTTGACAAGGGCCAAATTGTGATGTGGCAAGATGACTGGGTCAGAGCATCTCCAAAACTGCAGCTCTGGTGGGGTGTTCCTGGTCTGCAGTGGTCAGTATCTATCAAAAGTGGTCCAAGGAAGGAACAGTGGTGAACCAGCGTCAGGAGGCTGGCCCATGTGGTCTGATCCAACAGACCTGCTGCTGTTGCTCAAAATATTGAAGAAGTTAATGCTGGTTCTGATAGAAAGCTGTCAGAATACACAGTGCATCACAGTTTGTTGCGTTTGGGAGCTGCTCAGCTGCAGACCAGTCAGGGTGTCCATGCTGACCCCTGTGTACCACTGAAAGCACCAACAATGGACACGTGAGCATCAGAACTGGATCACAGAGCAATGGAAGAAGGTGGCCTGGTCTGATGAATCACTTTTTCTTTTACATCACGTGGATGGCCAGGTGCGTTGCTTACCTGGGGAACACATGACACCAGGATGCATTATGGGAAAAAGGCGAGCCGACGGACGCAGTGTGATGCTTTGGGCAATGTTCTGCTGGGAAACCTTGGATGCTACCATCCATGTGGATGCTACTTTGACACGTACCACCTACTTAAGCATTGCTGCAAACCATCTACACTCTTTCATGGAAACGGTATTCCCCTCATGGCTGTGGCCTCTTCCAGCAGGATAATGTGGCGTGCTACAAAGCAAACATGGTTCAAAAATGGTTTGAGGAGCACAGCAACCAGTTTGAGGTGTTGACTTGGCCTCCAAATTCCCCAGATCTAAATCCAATTGAGCGTCTGTGGGATGTGCTGGACAAACAAGTCCGATCCATGGAGGCCCCACCTCGCAACTTCCAGGACTTAAAGGATCTGCTGTTAACATCTTAGTGCCAGATACCACAGCACACCTTCAAGGGTTCAGTGGAATCCAGGACTCGATAGGTCAGGACTGTTTTGGCAGCAAAAAGGGGACTGACACAATATTCAGTAGGTGGCCATAATCATAATGTTATGCCTGATCGGTGTATGCTCAGGAGAGCAAGAGATAACTCGTACTCGAAAAACAAAACAAAACACAAAACAAAACTCAAATGAGACAAAAGTTGCAGGTCAAGGTCAATATAAACAACCTCCCCAAAAAAATCAAAGAATAAGAATGTTGGCAAAGTAGACATGTATGTTTACAACTATTAATTACTTATACTTTATTATACCTTTAAATTTAAATACAAATGTCAGGTTAAGTTAATGTGGTGTTGGTCTGGTTGTTGCATTTTGTTAAATATTCATATTATTACTGTGTTGTCATGCTTAATTAGTAAATAAACATACAGATATGGTAACCTCACATTTTCTTTGCTTTAGAATGTATGTTGTATCTCTCCCTGACATGAAAGTATGTGATACGCTGGTCTATGCTGGTGTTTCCAGCAGGGCGACATAATTTTTCTGCAGTTTCTGTGATTGTAAACATGACAGTTGTGTTCACTGTAAAATTGGCACCTTATAAACGCAGCATGCTTAATCAAACAAGATTGGCACATTTCCTTCACACACACTGTTGTGTTCAGTGAAGCATATGAGGATGAAAAATGTAGGAAAAGCATGAAGCTGTAAAATGCATAATCGTTTGTTACACTGAGTTCATCAGCTGCAGGTATAGCCAGTAATATTTAATTAGGTGCAGTGCATTTAAGGAACACCTGGGGGTACAACCAACCTACTGTATCTGCAGCATCACCCAGGTCTGTTCAATGAGCCCGTTAAAATACTGGCTGTAACTGCATTATGTGAATGAGGAAACCTTTATTGGTCCAAGGGAGTAACTTTATATGACAGATTTTATAAAATAAATAAATGAACCAGAGTTTATTGGAGATACGTGTGATTTCAAAGGAAAGGCATGAGGTGTTCCACAGAATTGTCTATTGCAGTGTCATTTTTATTAGACCAGGTACTTACACCTGCAGAGTACTTGCTCACATTTCTGTACATTTATAAGACTTTTCAATCGAACAAAGAGTTTCCAGACTTTATTTTACTTCTTTTTTTGGCATTGATTCAGCTCGCCTAACGCTCCCAATACGATGCCTGCCACTCCACTGCAGTCCCACACTCTCCACCTGCTGGGTCGTCTCTTTACCAGGAAGGTTGGAGCCTGTCCTCGTCACGAACTCTGTTCCCCTGCCCAGTCAGCTAAGTCCCTAATACCGAGCTCAACCATAGAATAGTTATTTATGATGAACTAACATTCCTTCATCGTTAATTTCTATTTTCTGTATAGTTGTTAATTCCAGCTAAGCTTAATTTATGGGTTTACATCTAAAGCTGTTGCTGTGCATTATTGGGTTTTGGGGATTCCGTTAGGATTATTGTTAGTCAGGGTTTTGTTTAATTTTGGGTTTTCATTGTATTCCTCACTTGGTGGTACCAAGCCGGGGTTTACATTCTTTATTTTTTAAGTGTAGTTAGTCTTCCCGTCCTTTAGAGGGGATCTCATTCCGTCCGTCTTTGGCAGTAGAGTTGTTGTTTTGTATAGTTCCGGTTTCCTGTTGTAATTCTGTATTACATTCTGCACTTTGTAAATAAAAGCATTCTAAAACTCTTTTGCCTATGATCTCTATTTCCTGCACCTGAGCCTCTGACGTCCACCGTAACAGATTGTGGTCATATGCTTATTAACAGTCCTTTTAATGTGCCTATCCATGAATGTAAGAAAGTGAACACTGTTGGAACCATTGTCCTTTCTATGTGCACAAATTTGTCATGCATATTTTGTGGATTGTAAAGTATGTGTGCAATTTCCCTGATCATCTGAGCTTATTACATATGACTTTAAGCCATTGATAAAAGTCTGTTACAGATAATTACATTCATCATGGTGCTTTATGAGTAGAACTGTCTTCCACAGCTGCTGCCTACACACTCATGACATCCGTGTTGTATTTGTACTTTCACTCTGTGAAGGTATCAATATGGATAACGAGAAAAGCACTCAGAGTGCAGTACTCCACCAGGGCTGTTCATTCCCCCACATGGCATTTGTCAGAAATGCAGCATTTGTTTATTAGTTATTGATGATCAGAAATCACAGCAACATAGAATGTGGCCATTTAATCTAGATGTACCCACAAACAAAATGGCCTTGCGCTGAGCACAGGTGTGTGTTATGAATGCGTACGTTATGTACAGATACTGAATCATGTGGCATAAATATGTAGCAGGCGGCAGAAATTGATGGGATTCGGAAACATCCCCACAATTTAATCAATTGTTCCTTGTATCATTTTCGACGGACAAGTCCCGATAAATCCACAACAGTCAATCTGTAGTAGGATCGCAATCATGTGATCTTTAGCAGGCAGCTGACATAGTGTTCACTTGTTGTCATAGTTACAGTGACGCTGTGCCGCTATCTTGCAACGATACAGAAATACTTAACAAATCTGTGGATCCAAATTATAAGCTGCATCACTGCCAAAATGTAATCACTTGGTCCTTGTGTCATTTCTGACCTTCTCTGAAAATTTCATCCAAATTCATTGGTCCATTTTTGAGTAATGTTGCCAACAGACAGACAGACAGACCAACGCCGATTGTCACATAACTCGGCCGCATTCCTTGGCAGAGTAACTATTTTTTGTCATCATGAAAATGTACATAAATCAGCTAATATCTTGCCTACAGTGTTAATTGTTGTCTGTGTACATTATGTGCAGCTTACTTCACATTGACAAAGACTTGCCTTCTGAGTCTTTTTTTCTCTTTGAGTTGAGGCTAATTGTTTAAATTGGACACAAAATGAATCAACCATCAGTTCCACTTCAACAGAAGAGGCATTATTTCTCCCCAGACTGTGCTTTAGTTCCTACTTTTCTCACTGGGAATATTTCAAACATAGTAAATAAAACATAGCACAGCTGGTGGGTAATGCCTAGAGAAAAAATATTCTTAATGAAAATATTATAAGTAGCAGGTTGTATTTTGCTTTTTTGTTGAGTAAGAAACATCTATGCTATGCAGTTACACACATTGATGTTTACCTGTATTCATTTGTATTATATTTTTTAGAGAATAAGACACATCATCAGATACTGTTTTTGAATAGAGAGAACCAGTGTAACACCGTTTTGTATGATGCATCAGGACTTATTTGTCGTCTTAACGTTGCTCTGCTAGTAAGTATTTTCAGTTTGTTTATTGCGAGTCTTTCAGAGTCAGTCAGCTCTTCTGGTGTTTGGCTGTGGAAGTGTAAACTGCAGGGGGCTTGTATAATGTGGTTTGCTCCCACTGAGGAAATATACCTGAAACAATCTGAAAAAGTGACTCTGACAGGAGAGAGTGTGAGTATGTTACTCAAAGACAGTAAAACAAAAGAGAAGCTGTTTTGGTGTCAGAATAAAAACGCAATTTTCTGACAATTTGAAAATGAAAACATAATCTGACATTCCATTTTGGAAGACTTGCTGTGCTGTAAAGTGAACAATATTCAAATGCAATAAGCAAGGCAGCGTCCCCAATCTATCTTTGCATGCACATGTAGCCACATTTATTTGGTGTCAAAATGAAAATGCAACCTGTCAGCCTGCTCCTAAAGGCCTGCTCATAAGACATCACTTCCTCATGCAGCATTTTGTTTTCAACATTTACAAATTCTATCTGAAACTAGGGCCTCATGGAAAAAAAAGTAACGTTGCAATATTTAGTTTTTCTACAGTATATACTGCACCATTACAAAATAAAGGAATTTTGACCAGATGACTTGCATAGATAATTAGAAAGAATAATTTATTAATACTCCAAGGAATGCAACAGAGTTATGTGACGATCGATGTACATTTGTCTGTCTGTCTGTTAGCAGCATTACTCAAAAACGGACAAACAGATTTGGATGAAATTTTCAGGGAAGGTCAGAAATGACACAAGGACCAAGTGATTAGATTTTGGCAGTGATGCAGCTTATAGTGTGGATCCACAGATTTTTTAAAAAAGATTTCTGTATTGCGAGATAGTGGCACAGTGTCACTGTAACTATGACAACAAGTGAACGCTACATCAGCTGCCTGCTGATGATCACACAATTGCGATCTTACCACAAATCGACCATCGACTGGACATGGACTTGTCAAGATTTATCCGTCTTAAATCATACAAGGAACAATTGATTTAATTGTGGGGGTGTTTCCGAGTCCCATCAGTTCCTGCCGCCTGCTACATATTTAGGTCATGTGATTCGGTATCCCTACATAACGTACACATTCATAGTGCACGCCTGTGCTCAGCGCAAGGTCATTTTGTTTGTGGGTAAATCTATATTAAATGGCCACCTGCAACAGTAGGTCCTTGTCCTTAATGTGCATCCTTACACCGCAGCTCTCCCTTCTTTTTCTAGACCTTTAACCTTTTATTCTCTGAAATTTTACTTTGTCTCTGCGCTCTCTTCTTTAGCTAATTTTTGTCCCCTTTTTAGTTTTGCGACATATTTAGACACTGCTAACTTTCATTACAAGCCTGAGCTTATATGTTTTAATCTTCTTTTCAATAAGAAATAATAGAAATTATTTAATTTTTTCTTTTTCTAAATTTTACCACGTCTTCGCACTCAGTTTCCACCACCCTTTTTTTATATATTGCTTGGCTAATGCCAACTGAAAACATAACGAGAGCTACCATTAAACAAGTTATTTTTCATCAACCTTGAAGACGTGCAGACAGTGCACTGAACACCTGACGCTCATCTCCTACATGCTGACCTCAGACGTCTGTTGGCAGACCACCGACTACGCTGAGAGCTCTGATAGCAGAACTCGCTGCCTAGCAACCACACGACGCTCTGAGACAGAGAGCTTGGGCGCCTTGTCAGGACGTTTCCGGCCTCCCACTGGGTTCCAGCCAAAACGGAGGCTCCAACCTGCACAGCGCTACACAAAAGTAGGAATGAGCTAACTTCTATCTGTTCCTGATTTGGGCTGATGCCATTAATAACTTGATGATTTCAATTTAGTCACTCTTTAGCGTATCGATCGTAACCCAGATTACAGATCCATTGTGTTAGATCATCCGCTGACTGTCCTACTTCACCATAACCCTCTTCCTTGAACCTGTAAATCATTCAACACACACACACACACACACACACACACACACACACACACACCCACACACACACACACACACACACATCCTAGCAGGATCTGCAGCGCATACAGACTGTCTTCTCGCTCGTCCTGCAGGTGTGGGCGGAGCTACAACACATCCGGATATTTCATCCATAGAGCACAAGTACGGAAAAGTATGCATATTGAGAAGCAACGACACATGACGTTTCATTCACGTCAAGATGGCGAAGAGACTTCCACCTTCCTTCAGCTCTCCATCAAAACTTCCACAAGTAGAGGGTCAGCAGTACACTGGCCTCAGGGAGAAGTTTATGCTGCTGGCTGTAAGTTCTAAGTAACTATAAAACTACATAATTTTTTTCTGACTTAGATTGATTTCTACAATGGTAGAAAAACGTTTTCAGACAACCCATACATTTGTAAAATATTGCATTAAAAGTCGCTCTTAGGTCTTCAAGTGTAGTTTATTTTAGTACAATCACAGCCATATTACTAGACAAATGCATAAAAAAAACTTAAAATTGATTGATCCGATAAAAATAAGAAGTTTGGAGTATTGAGTCATTTGGTGGAATTTAGTTTTATTTTTTTGTGTAAAGAATACATGGAAAATATATCATTTGTATTTGTTTGTGTCTGTCTAATGCAGCCACACCTTTTGAAACAGACAAAAAAAAATTCCACAAATATGTCATGAGAATATTGGAGATTGTAAAATTTTAAAGGTGTCCAAAATCTTTTTTCCACCACTCTACTGCTAAAGCTCCATTTACAACATGAAAATATTCACAACTAACACATATGCTCCTCTCGTACATGTTATGTATACATGTCAACTGTAAGATTTACTAACAACCTGAAAACTGACATGTTACCTCTACTGACATGCATTAACCTGTACAAATAGTTATCATGGTAGTAACAATATGTAATCCTAAACTTTCTTTTTACAGTATGCTTGCAGGGATGAAAATGTGACCCGCAGGAACCTGGCAGCACAAGCAGTGGCTGTAGCCACTGACGTAATAACTGAGCTGAACAAAAATGACAAGATAAGACAAACTTCACTAAAACAGCATGAACAAAGAAAGAAAAAGAATAAGGAGGATGGAGAAGGACCGCTGCTACGACAAAAGTTAGTACTAGCTAACAATGGGTGTGTATATATATATATATATATATATATATATATATATATATATATACTTTAACACAATTGCACTAACCATTTGCTCATAAAAACTGTCTTATATCCACACAGAGTGAACTCCCCCAAAGGCCGCAGTGGATGATTGACCATCACAATGTATATAGTTCAAATTTCCACCTGAAGTTCCAAAATAAAAATGTTATAACTTGACTTTTGCTTGCAGCTGAGTCATTCTAAGATGCATAGAATAAACATGTACACTGATGCAACAAAAAACTTCTTTCCATGTGAAAAAATGCTGTTTCTATATAATACACTATTCAGTGTCTAGAGGACATACTCAGTCCAAACCTAACAGATGCTTACAGCAACTGTTACTACATAGTAACTACACAAGGACATATAATGACACTCTATACACATTTTTGACTCCACAATCTCTTACTTGCACATGACATAGAACACTCCACATATACAGCACAGTAAATCTGACTTTCACAAAGCTTGAAACATAAAAACAAAACAAAATACAAAATACCTATATTATTCAGTACTCATGTATGACTATTCTAACTAGAACTGTGGTTGATGTGGACATTTAATTGTGAGCAATTAAACTGAGTTTGAGCTGTTAAAGTAGTTGTTTGTTTGCTGAGGAACATCTCAGGCGATGGGTCGTCTGGTTGGAGATCTGCCAGCCCAGCTTGGAAAGACAACTGCATCAGCAAACGGAGCCAAGTGACAAAAAAGCCAAAATCTTTTCAATAACTTGTCAGTATCAACTTGTCTATTGTTGAAGAAAAGTGGTATTAGAAGACACAAGTGTCTGTGTGCAGCCAGAACGGTGAAGTAGTATACGATGAGGGCAGTTTGGAGCTTTTTTTTCTTTGTTTGTTTGTTGAAAACGCTTATCTATTGACTATTTTTCTCACTAGTGCTGTTGTCCTTCCATGCTGAACTGTGTGGCAGACCCTGAGAGGACCGACTGCCTGAGATATGTCCCAAACTGACAGTAGTAAACCCCAGCAGATGGTGGGACACATCCCACAAATCACCATTAATCAATAACAAATACAACTTTACTTCACAAAATCTAAACAATTTCCTTATGAGTTTAGGGATATTTCTTTGAATATACACTACCACTCAAAAGTATGAACACACCTTCTCAGTCACTGGTTTTTATTTCATTATTTTCTACATTGCAGATTAATACTGAAGACATCAAAATTATAAAAGAACACATACGGAATTATGTTGTAAAAAAACAAGTGCTAATCTTTAGCATTAATCTGCAATGTAGAAAATAATACAAATAAAAGGATTGAATGAGAAGGTGTGTCCAAACTTATTACTGGTAGTGTACATTCCTCTTCAGGTAAGCATTCATAAGCATTCATAAGCATTAGAAAATGTATGAATCCTTTTCTACCTTTTAAATTTTTACTATCCTGGAGTTCGGGCAGGGCTGCACAGTGGTGTAGTGGTTAGCACTTTCACCTTACAGTGAGAAGATCCCTGGTTCGTGTCCCAGCCTTCCCGGAATCTTTCTGCAAGGAGTTTGAATGTTCTCCCTGTGCATGTGTGGGTTTTCCTTGGCTTTCAAAATGTCCAGTCCAAAAATATGCTGAGTTTAACTGATTATTCCAAATTGCCTGTAGGTGTGAATGTGAGTGTGATTGTTTATATATGTAGCAACAGACTGGTGATCTGTCCAGGTGTCCCCTGCCTTCGCTCCAAGTCAGCTGGGATAGACAACAGCCCCCCGCGACCCTAATGAGGGTCAAGCGGTGTATAGATGATGGAATTCGGGCAATTATGTACAAAATTTTAAATAATTTGAGTATTTAAAGTGTGAACAACATTTAATTGTTCATTTATTTATGGAGGGCTGCACAGTAGCAGTGGTTAGCACCGTCGCCTTGTAGCTAGAAAACCACTGGTTTGCATCCCAGCTTGGGATCTTTCTGCATGAAATTTGCATGTTCTCCCAGTGCATGTGTGGGTTTTCTCCAGGTACTCCGGCTTCCTCCCACAGTTCAAAAACATGCTGAGGTTAATTGGTAGTGTATAGATGATGGATGGATGTTTTTATAAGTTCATTTCTATAGATCACATTACCAATATCCACTAACCCAGCACCACCTACGTAAAGGTCATACAGTACGAGCTTGTGGTATGCAGCTTATGAATGAATTGTGGAACCTTGTTGAAAATAGGCCACTGTGATGGCCTAAAAAGTTATTAGGTCTTTATGTAAAAACCTGTTAAACTGAAAGTAATTTCATTTTACTGAAAGTACTCCTTTTATTTTCAGTTAGCTGTTTATTGGTCAACGGTTGAAGGTCAAGTTGTTTTTCTGTGGGGGCATTGGTCGGGGATGAGGAAGAGAAATAACAATGGATGTACGTTGGAAGAAGAGGAAACGAGATGGGTGAAAAGGACTTTATAAGCTAAACAAGTTGTTTTAAGTACAAGTATCTATTAGTTATATTTACTTAGTAAATCTTTTTTTGCCTTGCTAGCTGTGTGTAGTTGAGTTTTGCTGACCGTGGACATCTTCCGTGGACTGCTTCCTGTAAATCACCATGGGTTTTCTACTCTGCAACGGGACTACGGCAACCAGCTGAAGATCAGCACACAGGCCTGCAGTGTTTTGGGGTTGGTATATAATAGTAATAATAATAATAATAATACCCATTATTTAGTGCGAGGTTGTTTTATGTTAACATATCAGAACATTTCTAGCGACATATTTGAAGTATTCCTTTGAGCACATTTAAGGTACCCTTAACTATTTTAAAGGGAATGTTTTGTGTCAATTATTAGTTTAATTTCAAGGAAGGTACTTGTTATTGTGATTTCAGGATCTTCTCACTATCCAATGTTGGGATGGTTGTTGTGCTGTTCAACTGCAATGTGTTCGGTCAGAAACACGAGGAGATGCCACTGTAGTTTGACGTCTTTATTGAGCACTGCCTCACATATAACACATTCAGCTGAAGTCAAAAGGTATGTGTGTGTGTGTGGTTCTACAAAAGAATAAACCAAGTGTTAACAATGAAATAATCTCACTCAATATGTATACAGTAACATAAATTAAATAGCAACTTCTCTGTAAACTAGCCCAACAATCTAAATAAATGCTCAAATTAACAAGGTTACAGCCTATAATAAATTCAAACATTTAAACTCCAACACAAGAATACAATTCTACACAAACAGTCATAGTTGACAACTCAAGTGTTTCAAGAACGCACACAACTCCAACTATGCATATTCTGTGCAGCTCTGTATCTCCCACAGCTTCAGTCTCCTCTCCACTACAGTCAGATACACTGCCAATAGCTGGAACATCCTATTGGCTGTTGCCTGAGGTGCCATGAGGGGTGAGCATGTCACTCACACAGGAGAGAGGATGCAACCTGGCTCACAACAACACTGCAATGAATCCTTTTTACAGTTCTGTTTTGAGTTATATTGTGTTTAAAAAATTATAAACTTGAAAGGAACATATTTTTTGCCATTTCATTTAAAGCATTTAATTAAAGTGCTTTTATTTTATTTAACTACAACCAAGTTGTCTGGGGTCGGTTATTCAAATTAGCATGTATTAAGTGTGGATAGATCTAAAGGTTTGAAGTTTTGTAAACAAGGTAAGTCTAATCCACATCAGGTAAACCTTAGGGTAACTACCTTAGTAGTACGACCCCAAACATCCCAACATCCTAAATTACCATTACTCCTTAAAAGGCATCATAGTCTTAAATTATGGGTGCTGGGGTGCTACAGTCACAATACAAGAAAAACTACACTAATAAGTCAAACTAAAATCTTACTTCAGCTAACTTTGTTTCCAGGATTGAAATGTTATGTTTACACGCAGGTCCTCGTCCTGTTCAAAAAAACCCTCATCTGAAACATAGAGGCAGAGGTACTATTTAATCCTAACAATGAGATGAACATTTTTGCTGTGCACTGAAGCGTTATGCTACGTTTCATTTTCATGAAGCCTGGAACCACACAACTGTTGGAATATATACTCATTAATGTTTGATAATATTGGATGCTTACTGCTAAATTGCTTATAATAACCAGAAAGATGTATTTGCTAAACAGATATACAATGCTTATTATACTGAGTGACACTGATTCATTTCTAAACATAGAGTGCCCTTGTCATTTTTTCAAACAGCAGTAGAAAAGTAGCTTTTTTTGCTGTGCAGAAGTGTCCTTGTTTTACAGGAAAACAGAAGAAGAACCAAGGCCATGGGAGTGAGTCAGCAGCACATCAGAGAAGAGAGGAACCGGAACTCGCCCAGCCGCCTGCACATCAACGCTTAGATAGTCACACAACTCTGTTAGATTATAAAATACTGGGTCAGGGAGAAATAGCCAGTCTGATTCTGCTCAAACTGACTGAACACTTGTTGTCTGTTAGGGAAAGGCATTCGGACCCAGAGCTCTGTATTGCACATTCAATCTTGGTGTAACAGACTCTTTTTAACCTGAATTGAATTCTCCTGACTACTCCATCAAAAGAACCGGAGGAAACAGCCTAACACATTGTTTTATTCTTTTATGATTAATTTCAGAATAGGCTGATTTCCAACACAACTCAGATTGGAGGTTCTGTCAGTCTCCAAAATCTACACTGGATCTAAATTTGAGAGGCAGAGAATCCTGTTAGCATGTATCTTTAGACGTTTCTGTGTGCTGATAGCATAGATGTGTTAGAAAGATGACGTAAAGATGACGTAAGTCCTGCAGTCTCCACTGGAGTCAAGACTCAAAATAACTGGCAAAAAAGGAGCTGCAGCAACTCACCTGCTGGAAACTGATGTCCCCTTCTGACACCAGGCCTGTTCAGGGAATAGTATGAGGCTGGACCTACGACAGAAACCGGGGTTGGGAGCACTGCTAGCTAGCCGGCAGGCGAAGGAGATATGGATAAGGGCATGTGGTATACTGGTGTGAACTATACTGAGGGTAGTTACATTCAAACACCATGATATACAAAATACACCTAAGTTGAGTTGTTACTGCGATTTCTAAAAAATTGCATAATTATGTGTCTGTTTTTAAAATTGGAGTTTTTACCTTAAAACAATCTCTCTGAAAAAGTCATCTATTGTTTTGAAGGCAAAATCCATACGCTATAATAACCCCCCATTACCTCTTCAGAAACTTCTTGCATGCTGTCTCTCTGTCCAAACTTCATTTGGTCTTACAGCCAACTTTAAAACCCATATGAAAGCAGTCAATGTTCGCAACTCAAAGGTGTTTTAAGTGTTGTGGGGCAGGTGGAAGCAGTGACCATTGACTGGCATGCAGACACCACATACTGTATAGATACTGTCAATGGTCCAAAACGTCAGCAGTTCTTTGAGTGCTCAGAAGAACCCATAACAACTTCATTCAAAAAGGGGAAAATGCACATTGAGTTGTGAATTGTTTGTCATACAGTGTTGATTTCAGTTGCTTTAACCCTTTAACGTTCTGCTCAACCATTTGGTAGAGCACATTTTGACTCACTATATCTTATTGAAAAATATGTTCTACTTAATTCTACCTGTTTCAGCCATCTCTACCACTCAGTTGAGGTACATTATACTAAAAAAAATTCAGTAGATGTCACTGTGTTTTGAAATAGCAGGCAGAGCAAGTTAGTCTGCTCACAGGAAGTTCGCACGAGCAAAATCACTCCTCATGTGAGGCCTCTGTTTGCTGTGATTTTCAAAGGTAAAGCAATACTTTTGACGTATTATAGTGCCTAAGGAGTTGCTGAACACAACTGTGTCATTTGAAATGGGAAAAAAAAGATTTAAAAGGGTCAAATAATTTCTCTCAACGGTTTGGTAGAGGTCAGTATTTTAAAAACTGCTGGGTCTCATCATAAAAAAACATTGATTGTTGTTAATAGTGCCCCAACGAGATAAGAAATATAAAGAAATTGTTTTTTCGTTGTCTTTTTCTTGGTGAGGATGTTAAAGGGTAGGCTGGGCATAGCAGTTTGATAGTTGTGTATTTAACAGCAGAAACAAATGCAAATAACTACTGCTTACTTTCAATTGCAACAATTGCGTATCTTTGGCATTCCAAGCAAAAAATTTGGGGTTTTACTCTTCACCATTGCTGCTCTTCCACTGTGAGTCCCTGTGTTTTTCCAACTATAGTGACTCATTAAAATATGTTAAAACACATGTTTCATATTGAATAAATACATAAATAAGGAACACCTCTATACCTGTTCTTATAACATGCAAGTCTCTGTTGTTGCTGGGTTCTCTTTTATCTTGCGGAGAACACGTGTCCCTTAGGACCTCTGCATTTGCTTTGCTTGTTTTTTTCATCTGCCAATGACCTGTTAAAAAGTAACAAAGATGTTATTTATAACAAACGACCCTGCGGGGCCAGCTGGTGGTGATGCAGGGAGGGTCATGTAGATGTCAAATTTGGTTCCATCCTCTTGACGTGTGACTTTAAAACTGTCGGTCATGACAGAATGTTGGGTTCCAGCATGGAGACGTACACGGTGGAGAGGCATTCTGTTCTCAGTAAACGTGCAGGAATTTATCGACAATGTAGCATAATCCAATGATAATAGGTGTCGTAATGTTCACATGCTTTTTAAATCGTCTGACTGTGGTGTCCTCTGAATGTGATGATGACTGTTGCAGCCTTCCCAGGCTGACATGGACACAATTTCAAAAATAAGAGCAGCTGATGAGCTGCCAAGAAACACCAAGGAACATACTGCAAAGTCAAAAACAGACAACACATACTAAGCGTACTAAAGTTTGTGGCCAGTTTTAAAATAATATTTCAATTCTGATGGTTTCTGGTTGAACACATTTAAATATTTAGGTATTAAACAGATCGTGTAAGGCACTCTATATTTTTGTTCAACAAGATATATGTATGTACACTACCGTTCAAAAGTTTGGGGTCACTTAGAAATGTCCTTATTTTTGAAAGAAAAGTTGTTTTTTTCAATTAAGATAGCATTACAATAATTAGAAATACAGTCCAGATATTGTTAATATGATAAATGACTATTCTAGCTGGAAAAAGGCTGATTTTTAATGGAATATCTACATAGGGGTACAGAGGAACATTTCCAGCAACCATCACTCCTGTGTTTTAATGCTACCTAATGGTGTTGAAAGGTTAATTGATGATTAGAAAACCCTTGTGCAATTATGTTAACACATGAATAAAAGTGTGAGTTTTCATGGAAAACATGAAACTGTCTGAGTGACCCCGAACTTTTGAATGGTAGTGAAATACTGTATATATTTATATATGCCATCTTTTGTACAGTTGAAGCTTCTTTCTTAATCCAAAATCCACTGACTTGCTAGTGTAACTTCTTGATAGATATAATCTGAATAAAACTGTCTATAGTAATGAGTACTGCTGTTTGAGAGATAAAGATCCTTCAAGCATTTAGGAGTAGTTTGGAAGTTAATTAAAATCTACATGTTTGAGAATTTCATTTTTCTTCTGTCTGTCTGTCACAGGACACAATAATTCTACATGTTAGTCCTAGCATAAAGATGTTTGCAACCCCCTACTCCAGTTAACATTTATGTTGTAACTACATTTCAGCTCTAAATATTACCAATACTCCAGCCATATTTTGGCCTGCTGATGGCAACAGGGTTCACTGAGCAACCTGATGTTAAAGCTGGGGTAAGCAGCAATTGTTTGATTTGAAGTCCATACTAATGTTTCAACATATGGTAAATTTAAATGTGAGAGGAAACTTGGCTTCTTTAATTCAATTCAATTTTATTTATATAGCGCCAATTACAGTCAGATTGTCTCGAGTCGCTTTAAAGAACCCATATGCCTGACCTCCAGAGCAAGCCAAAAGGCAACAATGGCAAGGAAAACACCCTTTTATAACAGGGAAAAAAACCTCGAGCAGAACCCAGCTCTAATGTGGGGGGACCCATCTGCCTGCTGGCCGGGAGGGTTGAGAGGGACAGAAGAGGTAGAGAGGTAGAGATAGAGGGATGGAGGTAGAGGGATAGAGATGGAGGGGTAGAGGTAGAGATAGAGGGATACAGATAGAGGGATAGAGGTAGAGAGGTAGAGATAGAGGGGTAGAGATAGAGGGTTACAGGTAGAGGGTTACAGTTGGTGGGAGAACAACCACACATCTGAAGCATCCAGCATCCAGCTCTGGGACCAGGGACACTCAGAGAAAGGACACAGGGAGAAACAGAGTGAGTGTAATGCAATAAGGGTATATATAATAAATACATAGGTAGTTATAATAAATACATAGGTAGTTAGAGAAGGGCTCCCCTTGGCTCCATTTTCAGGTTTCAGAAAATCTGGATTGTGCACAAGATTTTATCCAATCACCAGCATCTTCTACCAGAACAAATGAGATATTATGAATAGCAAAAAAAAATGGCAGTGACAGCAGGATGCGGTGGCTCAGTGGGTCAGATAGTAGAAGTTTATTCAGGAGAGCAGAGTTATGAATCCAAGGTGACACAACAATGACAATGACAACTGACCAATAGATTTAGAAAAGTGCAATGGTGTCAGAACTGTCACTCCAATAACATGCCCTAGACGCGTGGAAAAATTCCACCAACTCTCACAACATAAAAGACAATGCACATTTGAGTATCTCTGGTTTTTCTTTGGGGTGCTAATCACTTCTAAAAACTACTCTTGGATTTTCTGTTGACAATAAATCCTGTTGCCTCTGAATGCTGACTTCTCCTGGTGATTCTCTGAAGATCTTTAAAGAAGTTTTTTAAACATTTGAACACGGTCAAGTCTTAGACTCTGGCCCATGATTTGGGACTTAGTTTCCACCTGAGAATCGAATTCCTCACTTCAAACATGTTACACCAGTTTCCAGACAACAGAGTTAGGCAAAACATGCCAACTTCTGCATGGGGAAATCCTGTAAACCACACTCAACTGGCAAACAACTGTGTCCACCATTAGCCAAAGAGATGACCCCCATTGTATGTGGCAAGTAGGCAGGAACAGTTAAACTTGGTGCAACTTTTGAACAACATCATCAAGAAGAACAAGAGCCATGTCAGATGATGTCAAAAAAGACATTAAGCACATTAAAAGTCGCTAATAATATTCCACACAGCCAGACGAGACCACTGAAGTTGACGATTTAGTCAACTGGCTGGTATATGTGGGATGTGAGGACCATGACATGCACCTCCAGAGGACTGTTGTTCTGCTGTTGTTGGACTTTTGGATAAAGAAACACAACAACATGTCTGTAGGGGAAAGGTTTCTCATTACCTGAGATCATAAAAACGAAATACTGAAGTAGGATGAATGCGGAGCCAAACCTAATCCGGAAACTGACGTCTGTTGACCCAGACATCACAGGAAGCAAGCACACTCTCCTCATTAAACTTATGTGCATTGTGAGTATTCACCAAAATGGTGTGTGTGTTTGGGGTACAGTTACTGATGCTCTCATTTGCTGTGAACATGAGAATGAGAGTATCTAAATGACATGCATGAGTGTGTGAGAGAGTTTGAAGTTGTGGTTTTTGTGCTACCCAGTTTTGTACAGTGTGGCTACAGCCAACAATGTCAAGAGTAAATAGCGCTCTTATTCAGGATATTTTTGCCTCTTGCAGGAACTGTGCATAGCTGAACAGGCATTTTAACGTGGGTCATGATGGTGGTACTTGGAGAGACAATTTCTGAGGTGCTACTTGGTGTAAAAAGTTTAAGAGGAAAAGTCAATTTCTGGGCAAAATGCTAGCATATTTTAGGAGATACAGGGCCAGTATGCAACTTTAAAAATGTCAATGTAAGAGGAAAGGTTGTAGGGTCATTAAAATTTTAAAGTTGCATCCCCAAGGCAGCAGAATGTTGGCAGTGGTGGTTATAAGAGGTCATGCCTTAGAAACATCGAGTATGTTTTTGTTGCTCTCATCACTTATGAATCTGTATAAAAATATTTCTTAGTCTAGAATCAGTGCCACAGGATGGACTTGTAGCAGCTTTGCACACTTGTGAATGTTTTTGTGTTTGGTTGCTAAGTGTGCTCTGCCAGGGGGTTTCTATTTGTCTACCAACAGCAGAAGGGCACTTGAGGTCTAAGTACATACAGTACATCTGTGCACAGTATTGGGCAGCAGATATGTCTATCTACTGTACATATGGAATGTCTCAGGATTTAGGAAAATACACAGAAGTATAATCTTTCTACAATTATTGACATTTATTAAACAAAAAATATATTACTATATCAACAACAACCCATATACAGGAAAATCACTGAACACAAATACAGAATTCCAAAGCAATCCTCATCACCAGAGGCAACACTTCTCTTTCTTCTTTTGATCAGCCAATCTTTTAAACTCATCTGGCACTGCAATTATTACAGTGATAAGGTCACGACTGAATCCAAACTGAAGCTTCTCCATCAAAAGTGAAAGGAAATAGCAATTTCCCCTTCACCGATTGCAGAATCGTCTGAAATGTTGCGAGAGTTTATGATAAAATCAGCACGTTTCAACATGTATGTCGAAAGCTTAAATGGATTAAGTTAACGTATGGTTTTGTATTAAACAGATTCTTGTTCCGGTTGGTATCCAAGTTCCTTCAAGTGTTAATTAAAAATCAAGGCTTTACACAACAAAACTGACATTTTACACTACCAAAAGTTTGGGGTCACCCAGAATATCACATGTTTTCCATGAAAACTCACACTTTTATTCATTAGCTAACATAATTGCACAAAGGTTTTCTAATCATCAATTAGCCTTTCAACATTTGAACACAGGAGTGATGGCTGCTGGAAATGTTCCTCTGTCCCCCTATGTAGATATTCCATTAAAAATCTGCCGTTTCCAGCTAGAATAGTCATTTACCACATTAACAATGTGTGGACTGTAATTCTGATTCATTTAACGTTATCGTCATTGAAAAAAAATGCTTTTCTTTCAAAAATAAGAATATTTTAATTGACCCCAAACTTTTGAACGGTAGTGTATTGTCATATTTCCTTGACAGACAGATGCCAAATTACACTGCCAAAAAACATGTAAAAATAGAGATGCTCAATGCTCTGCTTTTAGCCAAAGTGGAAACATATGCATCACAAACAAAGCCAGCGTTGTGCTCTGGACCACTCAGATGCTATATTTCCCCAGCTGAGCCAGGGTTTTAGGATCGGCTGCTCTCCAGTGAAGCACCACATACTCAAGTAGCCGTACTCCACTGCCATTTGTGAGCACACACTGTGTGGGCTTGTAATATGCCGAGATGATGGCACCAATTATGAAATCAAATATGTGCACAAAAAGAAGGAGTGCTACTAAGCCTTGAAAGGGCAGTGTAATATTAGCATTGATTTTAAAAGTTAAAGTACATGTAAAGACCATAAGAAGAGATGAGCAGTTCACAATAACTCACCCTCCTGCCGAACAACTTCTTGCTGTTTAATGGATGCTAATATTTTCCTTACATTGTCCTCTTCAGAGCTTGTTGGAATACAACAATGTCTTGCTTGATGGTGGCAATTTTTTATTATATTTCTTCATCACCTGTTTACCTCTATCACAAGGTCAGGCATAATCATCCATTCTGTTGTACAAGAAAAGAGCATTCCATAATGCAGGTCTAATGTTTCATTCATAGGTAACTGTAAACATGAAAATGGACAAATACACACAAGTATGCCTTGCAGCATTGAAAGAACGTACAGTGGGAAGGACACCTTTGATCTCAGGGACTTCTTTAGACTAATGAAGGCTTGAGGACTAGCAATGCTCTCCATAGCCCTGTTCTGTCTCAGTACTTTTCTTCATCTGTCCCTGGTGTGGTGTTCAGTCTGTTATCTTCAGATCTACACACCTAGAGGCTGTTAAGAACTCAAACTGTGGCTCTCAATAGATATCTTCAAACATTCCAACAGTACAATGTGATCAAAACATTGGCGACACACTCATAAAGCTACTGTAAATGCTATTAAATATCTATTAGATATTTAATAGATCTAATTTCAGTTTATTTTACCATGTTTGCTGTTGTACTGATGTTGCATTGACTACAATGGTAAAACAGTCTGATCCTTGATGCTAGACTTCTCTGTTCAGAAGTTTGTAGTTGTTGTGTGATGTTAAGGCCCTGGGCGGCTGCACTAGTCCTCCTTCTGTTGTAATCATCTATGTTGTATACAGCTGCGTGTCTGTCTTACACCTTCGTCTGTCCGTCCCCCATTGTCTGGTCCTACCTACAATCTGTGGAGCTGAAGCTGAAAGCCAGTTGACTTTTAAAAGGTCCATTCATTTGGCATTTGGCGGCAGTTCCTCTTTGGAGAAGCTGGTGAACTTTTGGAAAATCTAAGCCACTGGTTGGTGTACGTGTGAGGTAAAAGGCTAGCGAGGGACCTTCGAATTATTAAGCAATGAAAATAGAGTAGCACTGTTAGTTCTAGTTTAGGGGTGCTACTGTGATGTATTTTGGTTTTGAGGAGTGGACAGTAAGGATTTTTTTTTTTTTTTTTAAATTGATACTCTTTTACTTTGGTAATAATTACATCAACTTGCCCTTTTGATTAAATCAATACTAACTGGCTGATATTAACCCTTGGTAATCGCATTATGAAGACAGCTCAAACTCCTGCGAAGTGACCAAATATCTGATTTCTTGACGTTTTTTTGCACTTGCAGAATAAGTTGCAAACTCTGTATTATGTTAGAGTGTACCACATATCTAAATAAAAATACCTAGCCTTTCTGAAGACACTAGTTATTTCTTTGCGTAACAAAGCATTGGCCAGTAATCCAATTTTGAAATGACAAGACATTTCTTCATTCTCAAACACAGCAGGGTACATTACATCTCACTTTGTATGGAAGATAAACAAAATAATGGAGTTACTTTAAATTACAACAATTACATGAGAAGAAAATTAAAATAGTTCTTCAGGAATTGTTTTCAATCGAGAAGTTGTAATTACTTTTTTATGTCAGCTGGTATTAGACATGTTTCATGCTGTCCAGAAATTGAGGGAATTAGAAAGAACAGAAACAGCTTGTACATTAAATTTTCTCTACATCAGAACTTAATCAAAAAATTTGTTTCTGTCTGTTCTCCCATCTTTATGAAAAAGTCAAAACTCACCTTAAGCAACTGTAAATTTGACTGCTTGCTAAATTGAGTATTTATTTATTGTGTTCATGAAATTGTTCTAATGCCATTCTTCAAAGTGTGCATAAAATTACCTAATAATAGTAACACGGCCATTACATTAAATCATTAAGGCTCTGTACTACCGCATTTCACCTCTCCACAGCTATGAAAAGATATCTGTGAGATACATGACATATGCAATTTCATGATCCCAAATATTTTTCCCTTGATATCAAGGCTAACTGCAGGTAATATACCAAAGGATGGATGATCTGGAGAGCCTAGACAGTTCTAATATAGACAAGATACAGCATGTACGGCTAGTAATGGTAATGATAAAGGGAAGAGCTTGAAAGTAAAGGTAGTGAAAAAAGCCTTGGCTTCATACATGTGCACGTTATCTGAGAAACTACATTTCGCATGAGGGATGAATTTACATGAAATCTTGTTTGCAGATATATTCCCCTGACAGAGATATGACAAGAAGAACCCCTCAGCTGCTTGTTACATAAATCTGTACATCTCAATATGTTGTTAAAGGTCCTTTTCACATTCCATCCCTGTGATGAGAAAACTGGCAAAGGTGTTTATTAAAGCAAAATGTCACTAAACTATAGGGATTTTTGTTATTGTTGGTAAATGCCACTGGCAAAAATTCCACCAGTCACTCACTTTTCACAGAGGTCAGTGTGACCTTCTATCTCCATCAAAATCCTTTTTTTTCTCTTTCTCTGCAGTACAGGCATTTAATTAGTGGCTCAACAGCAGATGACAATGCCTCACAGAGAACATAAAATTACAGTGAAGATGTAAATAAGTGAGAGCAATTAGAGAAATCTGTGAACCGAACCACCATGTATGTGTGAAATTACCGACTGATCGTCAAACGAAGCATGTTAATATGTACGCATCAACAAAAAGTTATCTTTAAGTTTATGCCTTTATGAAGCACACTTACAGAAATGATTGCGTTCCCCTTCATAGCTGCTCCAGTGGCCATATATTCAGACAACAGGGAATCCTTGGCATTTGTCTGCATCAAGAGTCATGCCGCAGTTTCTCTCAAAACTCATCTGAAGAGCAGTGCTTGTTTGAAGCACATAAGATGAAGAATATGGTTAAAAAAGAAATACACAACATTATTTCAGTTAATCAATAATTGTAATCTTAAATGATCAATTCTTAATAAAGACCAGGAGAGAAAAGGGGAAACTACTTTATTTTCCATTAAAATTTCTTTGTCAAGGCTCACAGATAATAGCTTTAATATTAACAAAAGACTAAAAAAACACTAAAATATATTTATACGAAGAAAAGAAATGAATGAAAAACTTGCCTGTCACCCATGTAGACCTTTCACTCTGCTAAAACACTGTAGAAGGATTCTACATTATATGTGGCAAGTTGAAATATTGGGAGTAATTCAGCCATGTATGCACACCATTCTTATATACACTGCCTATCCAAAAAAAAGTCACCACTTGAAATTAACTAAGCAAATAATTAAAAGCCTTCCATTGGATAATTACTGCAGTGATGAATATGTTTCAGCAGCAACAACTTATTTAACCCTAGCTGATGCAGTGAGGAGCTTCTCATTTCTTCAAACAACCATATAGGAAGACATATCCTGTGGTCGTAGAAAGGATGTTAATCTGTCTCAGAAGGGTCAAATTATTGGCCTGCATTAAGCAAAGACAACAACTAAGGAGATTTATGAAACTACTTAAATCAGGTTAGGAACCGTCCAACGCATTGTTAAAACCTGAAGGATAATGGAGAACCATCATCTTCGAGGAACAAATGTGGTCGTAACAAACTCTTAGATAATTGTAGGAAATCATCAGGTGAATTCACTGCTATGTTTAATAGTGAAAGTAAAGGCATTTCCACACGCACAATGGGGACATAACTCAAGGGACTGGAAATAAACAGCTGTGTAGCTCTAAGAAAACCACTGTTCAGTGAGGCTAATCTGAAAAAAAGGCCACAGTTTGCTATAGAGCATAAAGATTGTACTCTGGAACAATGGAAGAAGGTCATGTGGTCTGATGAGTCCAAATTTACCCTGTTCCAAAGTGATGGGGGCATCAGGGTAAGAAGAGAGGCAGATGAAGTGATGCACTCATCATGGCTAGGAGCCTACCAGCCTGTGGGGTTTAGGGTTATGATCTGGGGTTGGTCAGGTTCAGCAACGTTATGCTCCCAAAGAATGAGGTCAGCTGACTACCTGAATATACTGAATGACCAAGTCTTTATATCGATGGAGTTTTTCTTCCCTGATGACATGTTCCAAGATGACGATGCCAGGATTCATGAGGCTCACATTGTGAATTAGTGGTTCAGGGAGCATGAGACATCATTTTCACACATGGATTGACCTCCACAAAGTCCAGACCTCAGCCCCACTGGGATGTGCTGGAGAAGACTTTGTCCGACTCTACCATCATCAGTATAAGATCTTGGTAGAAAATGAATTCAAATCTGGACAGAAATAAATGCTGTGACACTGCAGAAGCTTATCGAAACAAAGCCATGGTAAATGTGTGTCATTCTCAGAACTAAAGGCGATCCAATGGAATATTAGAGTGCAACTTTTTTTTGGACGGACAGTGTATATGAGTCAGTAGGTCTGTCATCCAGCTTCTAGTGGGTCAAAAGTTGTATTATCATCCACTCTGCTCACTGACAAACAAAGTAGGGCACATGACCTCTCATGATCATGTGAATCAATCATATAAAATCTTTGTTTAAGTGTAAAAACAAATGTAGCAATGAGACTTAAGTCACCCTCAAGATGTGACTCAAATTCAAAATCTCCAGCCTAAAAGCCTGCTGGCTTATACTCCCACCTACAACTTCAGCCAAATGTCTACTTTTGTTCCTCTTTATTTCTGAGTGTAAAATCATTGTGCTACTGCCAATTGTATAGCAGGCAGCAGAGCAACAATAAATGGTGTGAAAATAACTTTCTGAGCCTACTGAAAGGTGGAGAATGTCCCTACTGGGCTATATGTGTGGGAATGATATCTGATAATGTCCGAAACCTCTGTGTTCAAACAAGAAACAAAGTCTAAAGAATAATAATGACACATACAGCTCCAGAGGTTTGTAACGTATGAAAACCCTGAAAGTCTGAATGTGTTTTCAACTTTTTTTGGTGTTATTTCACAGCATTTTGCCCAACGTTCTATTAAACTATTTATTTATCACCCATAGAGATTGCTATGGTATTACCAGGCAGGCCTGGCGCTGACCTTTACATACGAGTGTAATATGTGAGGTGAAATATGGATCAAGCATAATATTAACCCCCATCTGTCGCTGTCACTGTATAATATGAATAGTCACTCATGCAGAGTTCTCTATTTTGCTGTGAATTTACAACCTGCTCTTTTGTTCCATTTTCCAACAATGAGAAACCTCATCTGTTTCCACGAAAGGTCATAAGAATCCTAAATTTAGGTCCATTTTTTTTTGTTACCGCAGTGCCATGGTTTATGTGATGGTGAACACCAGCATGTGATTTAATTCTCCTGGTAACAGGGGATCCAGATGTAGGACAGGTAGTCAGGAATGTTTTTAATTCAGTCTGACATAGTAGCCTTTAAAGTCGTTAAAAGTATGTGAGTTTTTAGTGACACTTTTGCAAGTTTAAAGCTGCAACTACCCTTTATTGTCTTTATCAATTTTTTTTCAGTCGAGCTGTAATCTTCTCAAAAAACACAATATGCCCAACATATTGTGGCACAATGTGTGATAACTGAATAAAATAACTAGTTTTGTCCATCCAACAATGCAGAACCCAAAAAAATTCAGTTCATATTGACATAAAACAGAGGAAGTGGGGAATCTGCAATTAATTTCAGCATTTGTTTGAAAGTGACTGAAGTCATCAGTTTGTTGCAAATTACTGTTCTGCCAATTACTTTAGGTCTCTAGCAATATTTTGCTTGGTTTTAAACACCCATTGTTCATTCAGTTCCTTTAAACAAATGTGTCTATTCGAAGTCAATAGAGAAAAAAATATTAAAACTACAACAAGGTAGTTTTTCTGTTGCAGCAACAATAATCTGATGCTACTTTTCATCCTCCTGGCAGCATCTATCTCCTTGTCTCAGCACGCCTCACTATCCCTTCCCACTAATAAAAGTCTGTCAGAGGCAGGGCAGCCAGCCAGTCCACACGGACCACCATGCTGCTGAATAAACCCCGCTTATTGATGTGGTGGGGGAATTGTGTTTTTCTAGGCCTGTTGTGGTGGGGGGATGACTGTGGAAGCCGCCACTGGATTAGAGGTGGCAGAGGGTTCTGTGAGAAATGAAATCGGATTTCCTGCACTGTTCAGGGGCTGACTATCAGGAATATTTCAAGCCAGGAGAAACAATCTATCTGTCTGGTGAGTCTGAGGGCAGGAGAGCCACACTGAATTCTTTTTCAAAAGATAAAAACGAGGTGTTCTCACGTGATTTCCTACCTATCAATGGCATACTTCAAGGTTCAAGCCTTGCTGGCTGAGAGGTTAAGGAATCAATTTGTGTAAGGGTTAAGATGCTATTTGATTTGGAATCTCAAGGGCATACTACAGGGCTTGTTCCATCTTCTCTGTGCATTACCCAGAGTGCATCAGCGTGTCATTATCCCTCACAAGGGTAGAAAAAGGGAAAAGGAAAAAAACAAAAGAGACAAAGAAAGAAAGGGAAACAGGCTTTCAATTGTAAACCCATTCGTGTTGGAATTCAAGTCACCACAGAACTCAATGCTCATAGTGAGAATAGAAAGGTGAGAGAAGAGTTTTCCATCTCCATCTCACCATCACCGGACCATTAAAATCTAGCAGGAGCTTCTGTCCTGCCGGCTCAGCTTCAGATGTCCAGATGATGAGCAGCTGAGGTGGGTGGGTGGGAGGCATGTGGGTGGTGGGTGGGGGTCGACCCAGGGCAGGGGGCAAGGCACAGTGTGAGAGAAGGCTGGTTGCGTTGCAGAAAAATCCTTTTACACCTGACTGCTTCAGCCTACACCACCTTGATCCCACCCAGCTCGATGTGTCCTTCATGGAATCACGCATGAGTGAGCAGTGCACCATGGGAGGCCGGCATTGTGGCAGGTGGCGGGCTCAGGCATCCTTGGTTTCCAAGGACAGATAAATATGACCTGTTTTCCCAAGTGTCAGCAGAAGAGGAGTTTTTTGTGTGTGCATATATATATATATATATATATATATATATATATATATATATATATATATATATATATATATATATATATATATATATATATATATATATATATATATGTCACTCATTCCTGAGAGTTGGGACAAAACATGTACATACAAAAGCCTAATTTACATTAAAAATCAAGAAATTCATTATCATTGTCATACTTGCAAAGTTAAATCTAAAGGAACTGTGTATACCTTAATTATTTTTTAGCAATCATTTTAATCTTTTTTGGGACATTTTCTTTAATTGTATGGTCTGTCTTTAGAAGGTCCATGTTATTGTATTTGTCCTCAGCAAGGGTTCACAATAGTGATTTGCCCCAAAAAACATTTAAAAACTCTAACATTGTGAATACATATATATATATATCAAATTAAATTGATGGGTTCTAAATATGTAAAACAATGCATGAATTGAACGTCAAACAATATTTTCCATAAAAAGCTGTTGCTCAAAGTTGTGTCCTCAGTTTCAGTCAACTCCGTCAGATTTTTTCATAAACCCCATTAAATCAGGCAATAGCATGGTCAGCATATCCCTGAAGACCTCTTTTCATCTTCCTGGCTGTGCTGAATGCAACATTACCACACATACTCTGGTAAGTTTTAAAAATTCTGTCAATATTCCTATGGTCACAGCTGGACCAAGAGTTCCTGACTCTTACAAATAGTGTAGTTTTAACGATTTTTTAAAGACAACATGTCTTCCAAACCCAATGGTGCGTTTTGGGATTCAGAGGATTAATAGACTTGACAGACCGAGAACTGCTAGTTACAGTTGCTAAGCTATGATTGGACAAGCCCTGTTCAAGGGTTCTGTTAGCAATCATTCAACACATTTCCTTGTGTCTGTTAATTTTTTGTATAACATTTCTTTTTGGCAGGATTAAAAGAAAGATTGCCTGTTTGAGTTCTGTTTCCACTGCTACCTCATTACTTTATATTCAATGTATTATTGACCTGTTACAAGCACAGAAAAAACCCAAACTGGTGTGAAGTGTTCAGTTGTTACAGAGAATGAGTAACACAAAACTACACACAGATAGGTAACTGTGTAACAAACAATTGGTGATATGTATATTTTTTTTATTTATTTGTTTTCAATGACACATTGTCTTTGTGTTTATAGTAACCAGGTGCATTGGAGGGGATAGCTTCCAGCTCAGCTTTCAGTCCGTGGGTTTAAACAACTTATCATATCTCAGGTTGTGTGCAGCTGGAAGAATGTCTCTCAGTTGCATCAGTACTCTTTGTACTGAGGCTCCCAAAGCCTGTGGAGAAGAAGAAGAATTTCTCACATGAGCTGAGGGTTCAGTCGAGCTAAATGATAATAACAATAAACACACTAGTATCTCGAGATACTGTTACAATAGAAGGTGCTTTGCAACAGGCTAAGAAAGAAAACCTCTGTGAAAGCTGCTAAATTAAAGTAAGAGGTATAAAAAACAAGGCCAGAAACATAAAAGCAAACCATCAAAGCAAGGTTAGAAATGATTGGTACATAAAAGGAAATGTGCTTAAGGATGTGTACATCTGTAGCTGAAGCAGACAATAAGTCTGCTAAACTCACTTTACTCACTTCTTTTTTCAAAATTAATAATTTACCGCCTTTTTCTGAAGGCAGACATAAACCTTAATTGCTTGAGAGCATAGCTGATACAACATAAAGTATTTGTGTGGCTGGTTGGTTGTTTTATAATGCTAGTTTGTTCTCTTTGGAAATGATCACAATATCTCTGGACATACAGCCAAGGTGCATGCAAAATCATTGTCTATCAAATATTAAAAATGTCTCATCACATTACACATAAATGTTGGATTTGAATGTTCTGTCCTTAACAGTTTTACTGTTTTGTGTGAAATACTTACATCAGCCCCAAGACAAAACCCTCTATGTAACAGTGAGTAGATTCCCTTTGAGCTCTGACTCATAGCAGCATGGATGCTGAGTGTGATTGTTTGTCTCTATATGTAGCCCTGTGATAGACTGGTGACCTGTCCAGGGTGTCCCCTCTCTTCACCCTAAGTCATCTGGAATAGACTCCAGTGTATGGATATTGGACGGATGGAATTTCGATGTGTTAAAATGCTTAATCAAAGGAGATAAAGATGTCTGATTGTTCTTGTTGAGGCCAATACCCAGGTAGGGAGAGTATTAGACATAAGGAGGGACTTAAAGTTCTTATATTTGCCCCAAAGTGTTCAAGGAAAAGAGCATTCTCTGGTTCCATATTATGTAATATTTATGGGGCTTTACTACAATATTTTATTGTTCTTACTGTCTGCATGATGAAATGTTTATGTGAGATAATTATCTAACATTACTCATTCTCAAATGTCACAAATGTTCTCAAATTAGACAAGGAGACAGGGCAGGGAGGAGTAGTGGAGATAGGTGTTGCAGGACATTGAAAACTAAGATTAACGCAGGCTATCAGGCTGACCACCCATGACTCTACCACATGGATCATGGTGACTATCCAGCATTACTTCAAATCATTAAATTTATCATACTCCATGGTAATATTGTATGAACAATAATGAATACTCTGACTTTGGTCTTTTCGTTGATTTCATGTTTTTTTTAACTGCCCGTGTACTGTGTACACACCAGCCATGTAAAACAAAATCTTTTCTACCCACTGCTGATGAAAAATACTAGATAAAACACTGACCTTATTTGATATTTATTTAAAAAATGCCCTTGAATTCCTGCGATTTGATGTGTGGCCTTCAGAGCTCTTCAGTATGCATGCAGCAAAACCCTATGGGCATTTTCTTTTCACTCCTCGTTAAGTTGCTCAGCTGCAAGAGGCTGGGGTTTTTCTTACTGTTAAACATTTTATTTTCACCTGGAGAGCAAATAACAGCAGGCTTTTTTTTAGTTTGTTGGTATTATTCTACTTGTGTTGCACTCTTCTGCTGTCAAAAAATGTCTATTGATGAGATTTCATGCTTACTAAATGGAATATCAACTGGAATGTGCTCAAATTTTAGGTCATTATCTATTCTGGAAAACTTTTGAGAGTGTTGCTTTTGGCAAGGATGCTCATTACTGTTTCAAGAAGTACCAGTCAGAACTGAAGTCTTCTTTTAATTAATACAAAGTGTGGCACTTGGGATAATATTATGCCTCCGAATGTAACCACAGATCAATAACATGAAGGGCTAGCATTTACCATAGCATTAAGTTTCTCCAGAGATTAACAGAATCTTCCTGTTGTCTTGTTCATGGTCATTCACCTTCAGTCTCAGCAGTTTTTATTATCCTGTCACTGCTTATCAGCTCTGTAAATTATATCCATGCAGGTCCTCAGAGGCTGCCTTTCAGCAATACGAAATTACACAAAGTTCCTCCGACCCTTTATTTGTTAAGTTGAAATTAAAACATGTAGCGATTTTTTGTTATGGCATTTCCCCTCCTTTGGTTTCATTTGCATCAATGTCTTTTGCTTCAGTGACCGCATGAGAAGGAAAATCCAAGGTACAAGTTGCAACACATCCAATTATCAGGGCAGAAGTGGCAAAAACCATTGAAGTCATTGTAAAGTCAAGACCACCATAATATAGTTGGTCTTTACAAGTGTGTGGAACATTTTGTCCATGACTGTAATGGTTTAGCATAATAAAAAAAAATGAAAATCAACAGGTTTGACATAGGTGCAACAAATAATCAGCATATCCAACAAAAATCAGGGACCAAATTAGTTGCTAAAGAATTTAATTGTCATTACTTGTTTTTCAATCTCCAGGAGCCATCAGGCCAAAGGACTGGGGAAAATTATTTTTAAAACCAATTACAGTGGGGCGGCTCAGCTGGAAACATATGATGGTTGAAAGGCTACCAGTGACAGGTTGATGAAGCACACCCTGTTTTCTGTAAATCATCACAGAAATGATGGAAGTCACCATAATGCTGACATCAGTTTGTCATCGTCTACTGGCCACTGAATCGGTGGGCTGGTGGACTGCCAGGGTCAGTATAAACTTTATGGATGTTCTGTCTCTCTCTCTCTCTGTGTGTGTGTGTGCCACTCATTTGGGTTGCATGGGATTTTTTTAGTCCCAACTGTCAGGTTTAACAACTTTTCAACATAATGTAATCATGTGTTGTAGCAACAATTCATACAAATAGACTAATATTCCAAAAGCACATAGCCAGCATCTTTATTATCATTGTTAATGTGTGTGTTAGCACGTGTCTAAGATAATATTCAAGGTTAATTTAAAAGCTACTGGCTTAATATGTAATTGTGCAGTTCACATTTCCCAATGGTCAGTTGTTTATTTCAGTAACTGACAAATTATTTGACTATCGAAACAAGAAAAGCACTGCGTCAAGGCTGCCCAGTAGCTATATAATTTCTGATGGCTGAAATCTTGAAAAAATTTGTGGCACAAAATCACGGCACTATGGAATGTGGCCATTTAACATATATGTACCAACAAACAAAATGACCTTGCGCTGAGCACAGTCCTGTGTTATGCATGTGTACGTAATGTATGGATACAAAATCGCATCATCTGAACATGTAGCAGGTGGCGGGAATTGATGGGACTTGGAAACACCCCCACAATTTAATCAATTGTTTCTTGTATCATTCTCCTGATAAGTCTGCAGCAGTTGATTTGTAGTAGGATCGCAATCATATAATCATCAGCAGGCAGCTGACGTAGCGTTCACTTGTTGTCATAGTTACAGTGACACCGTGCCGCTATCTTGCAATGATACAGAAATCTTTAACAAATCTGTGGATCCAGACTATAAGCTGCATCACTGCCAAAGTATAATCACTTGGTCCTTGTGTCATTTCTGACCTTCCCTGGAAATTTCATCCAAATCCGTTTTTGAGTAATGTTGCTAACAGACAAACAAACGTACGCCGGTCGTCACAGAACGCCGCCATTCGTTGGCAGAGAAATGTCAGTGTCAGTGTTTGCCAGTAGCTGCTTTAATATTCCATCAATGGTAAACTGGTGCTGAGGCAAGTCACTTAGCCTAATTGTGGTTTTCTGCCTCATTGTACAGTACCATAGCAAAGTTTCATTTTTTAACCAACACGCTCATCTCCTTCCTAACCAAGCTCTGATTAAGAAAATAAATGATACTCTGTTATTTTCCTGTGTGGATTCTCAGTCATCTCGGTTATTGCTGGGAACTGGAGTGAAGCGTGCCCCTACTTAGGATTACTCTATTAGTTAGGCTTTTAGAGAAGAAAGGCATATTTCTAAATAAATGCAGAGGACAGGGAAGGAAACACATGCAAATTGTTGATTCACATGGCATGCAAGTTGCATGGACACAGAACCTAATGGCATCTGGATTCTCTGTGCTTCACATTTCACAGAGCTGGCAATTAACAATGTAGGTGAAACTGCAAGTCTTCAAGCCACTGCTCATCAATGTTACAAAGAGGCCAAGACTGAAACAGTGATGATTGGCACATTTGGAGAAAAGGGTGTTATCATTTTATGTTTTGTTTTTTTCATGAACACACAAAAAAGGACATTTACTAAAAAAAACAAACAAAAAAATAAAAACCCGTCAAAATTCCACCAAGAGAATAATGACACTACACCTGCAGGTTGCATGAGTCACAGGTGTTGGAGCACAATCTCATTCTACCAGGAAAACAGACTATGTGTGAGATAGCTCCTGCGCATTCGTTGAATGAAGCGATAGGAGAAGGTATTTAGATCTCATTAAACATGTTTATTTAACAGCAGATTGAATATAGTACAGAGCTCTGGGTCCAAACTTCTATCCCTGACAACAACAGAGTTCTTGTCAGTTCACGAAGTCTGACACACTGTTCTTCCCCTGACCCAGCCTTATATCTAGTTTCACAGGTGCATAAGCATTCAGGGTGTGTCTTTCTGCTGGTTGGTTGTCCTCTGTGGATCTGACCCCCTCCTTTGCGTATGAGCAGCCATCTTGTTGTCCCGATCTGGACGCTCCGAACCTCACAGCCATGAAGATGGTTCCCCTCTCTTTGTGGGGGAGGATGAAACCTTGTTCTTATCTGTGGAACAGAGTCTTCCAGCACAACCTTGAAACAGAGTCTCCATCATAACTTTTCACCTAGTAATTTTCCACTCTTGCATACCTCCCTCATCCAGTATTTTAACATCTTCATAGACAGTGTAAAATATCCTCATAAACAGTGCAAAACATGAGGAATATGATTCTATAAAAGCAAGCAGTTAATATAAAAACATATGATTCTATAAATGCAAGCCATTAGTATAAAAATGGGTATAAGAACTCAATTTAGAAATATAAAAATCCCACAATTCCCCCTTTTGGTCTCATCTAAATGAGACTAACACTTAAACCCTCATGTCATCCAAAGCCATTGGCTCCCGTTCCTCATCTGACTCCAACCCGTCATCGATTGTTCCATCTGCATCGAGCAACGGCATCTGGTACGGAGGAAGCTGTTTACCCTCTACTGCTGTGGTGATGATCCTGAGGCAAATAGATCTGATACAAGGAATACAACAACATTCACACAAAACTAAAGCAGTAAGCATACCTAATATAGAAATAACAATAGATACAATCATAGTTTTCCACTTTCCAAACGTTCTTTCCAACCAGTCATGTTGGTTTCTTTGGCAGTATTAGTTACCCATTCCAGCCATAGGTATTTATCCCCATAACCTGTGGCCAACCTGACTACATCTATGGCTGATAATTTGTTATAATCTAGTGATTCCACCCTCTTTTTATCTCTTGTACTGGAATTAGTTTGCTGCGCTTCTGTAGCTGTGTTATTTGGCTTATGTTTTTTTAGGTTGATTTTTATCAGAAATGTGGTTAGAAATATCACTAAAATCCCACACAGGCAAAAGAAGATGGTGAACTTTCATTTTAGGATTGTTGTGTCTTCAGTTTTTGGGCACCAGCACAGTGATGTAAAACATGCTTTTCACCGTGTTTGTGTATCTTTAAGTTAACATCTGCAGACTACAGCAGAATATATAGCGAAGAGTTACTAAGCAGCCACCACCGAATAATTTTTAGTTTAATGTTTTTCATGTTGTAAAGCACTTTGTGTTGCATTTTTACTGTATGAAAAGTGCTATATAAATAAAGTTTTATTGATTGAGTACTGGCAAAATGAATGCAGACAGCATGATCAAGCCTTTTTGATGGAAACTACCTGCATTGCAGAGATCAATTAAAAAAAAACAAACATATAGACATTTTTAGACCCATTTTTGTGTGAAAGGGAACAGCTTGTTTATCTACTTTTTACAGTTGCACAGTGGATCTCTGTGGCCTGATGTTGCAAGTTTCATAGACTGTATTTTAAAGCATGGTGATACAGCAGCTGGGTCGTGAATGATCTACATATGCTACGTGCCTGATGGTGAAAGAGTGATTGTGGTTAAAATTTGACAACAGAACTGCACATATTGCAGTGACAACACATTTAACACAGTCTGCCAACAGCCCAAAAGTCCTTCCTGAGCCTCCCAATCTCCGTCTGTAGCATCTACCAGGTGTAGTAGCTCCCTGTTTCAAGTTACTCCATTTCCAACTACTTGAGGAGATTGGAGAGAGCAACACTCCTTGACAACTTCTACCACCGTCCCATCACATTGACACTGAGATGCCACATAACAGTATTGCACTTAACCTGCACCACTGTAGACAGAAAACACTCCATAAGTGGAATGAAAATCACTCTACAAATAAATCACTACATCAAAGCTTTTAAGATTAGAGAATATTTACAGCTGCCTCTAGAAATGGTAAGCGGTTTGAAGTCTGTAAATGGATGTCTGTATGTTCTCCTTCATTATGGTTTGCAGTACAGCATGCTATACTTAGTTGTTTCTAACATGTTGACTAACACTTCTGGTACTGCGACTGTCACCCAGGCAACTCACCTCTGCTGCGCTGCACACCACGTCCACATGCACTCACTGCATCTGTACACATTACTATGTTCCCGACAACAGTGCTCAATTGCTGTTAGTCTCCTACTGTTTGTTATTGTTGCTTTGGGCTTTCTTTGAACACTGCTGCTCTTAGTTTAATATTGCTGGTACAGATTCATTGCACTGTAGCTCTGCTGAGGACAGTGCTGCTAATAGGTGATATCACCATAGCACCAACACTAGATTGACACCAGGCCTGTATAATAAATGATTTGTAACGGCAATAGACATCTCATCAATAGCAACAGGAAATTGTTTGCCAGAATATATGATAGTTTCACTTAAATACATGAAGTGCAAACTGCCATGAAAGCAAATGACAAAAAAGCAAAGTTCCGTTGCTTGAGAAAGGTTAAACATGCTCTCTCCCTGCCTCATAACATGCTATCATATCCCTTCATGCTCTGTAAAGCTTCCATGCAGGTCTCCCAAGGATCGCTAGTCTGTGGTTGCCTATGTCTCTTGTCACTCTGTACACTTTTAGGTTTTACTCAGTTCCTTTATTTAATGTGTATGAAGGTGAGGTCATTCCTTGTGCTCATTCCCTGTGAGTCAATTGATATATTTGTATGTGCCATTATGGTGTTTACATTAAAATTCATACTTGTAGAACTTAATAAATTGGCTAAATCGATTAAACTGGAAGTAAAGTGGTTAATTTAATTTAAAACTTTTCTTTGCTAATGTTGATGAATATGATCAATAATCAATGCTATTTATCAAAATGAAACACTTTATCATCAAATATGGTGGTTGATATATATCACTAAGCCTTAACTGATCTTTTAAACACTTACTGTTTACTGTTTGTGTCTTATTTAACCTTGAGCTTTAAGATAAATACATTCTTCATTAGTAGTGTTTTGTTGTTTGTTTGCCTAAAATGTTCCACATTACTTAGATGTAATACTCTTGTTTGTTACTTATACGTCTGGCAAAGACAGCTGCAAATTTAATCTCACCAAAGATGATGAAGGAATCCTGAGTGTTCCTTCAGTTCTCGCTCCTATCCTGCATCTGACATCGGTGGCAATACCTTGACAGCTTTTCTTCCTTCCCCTGTCTTTGGCTACTGGAAATGTGCTCAGAGTGCAGCCTCAGGGGCTGAGACGAGGAAGTGTACTGCAGAAACTCACCTGGGAAGACATTTTGTGTGTTTGTGTGTGTCACAGTGGGAGCCACAGACAGTCTCTGGTCAGATGTCACCGAAGTCAACGCACATCTTCTCTCTGGAGACAGCAGGATAAAACGAGACAGGGAGAGAATGCAAGAGACTTAGAAAGGAAAGTGTGATCTGGCATTTGCCTCTGTCAGATCAAAGTCTGTGATTGTCCTCCCACACACACACACACACGCGCGCACACACACACACACACTCCTCATGGTTTAGTCATCATTGTGTGTAGATCAACACATGCAAAATAAATATTTTAAATAAAAATAATAATTTAAAAAAAAACTTAAAGGTGATTATTGGACCTGAAAATAAAATTGTCCATTTTAGTTTTGGGTTAGTTTGTGTTAAAGTTGTGTTTCTACTAGGAATGAACACAAGTTAATGTAAAGAGACACAAGTCCTCATCATTTTTAGACAGTTTGTATGTCATTTTGCACGTTTTGAGTCATTCTTGACTTTTCTTGAGTCACTTGGACATGTTTTGGGTAGTTTTTGTCAAATTTTGAGGCACTTTAGATTTTTGGGGGGTAGTATGAAACAGCTTTGAGACATTTTGGACAAATATTGAGTCATTTTGTACAATTTTCGAGATATCCTGAACAGATTTGAGTTTATTTGGACAAGATTTGGCTTGTTTTGGACAAATATTGAGTCACATTTTTTTTGACACATTTTTAGTTGTTTTGGGAAAATTTAGAGTTTTTTGTCATTTGGTCAACAGCTTTGAGAAATTTTGGACAAATTTTGAGTCCTTCTGAACAGTTTTGAGTCTATTTGGGCAAGGTTTGACTAATTATAGATATTCTAACAGTATTTTAGAATAATTTTGAGACATATTGCACAAATATTGAATCATTTTGTTCAAATTGTGAGTTACACATGTTGCATTCAAGACAAAAAGGGAAACCAACGTGCAAAATAACATGCAACATAATGTACAGTGTGTGTGTGTGTGTGTGTGTGTGTGTGTGTGTGTGTGTGTGTGTGTGTGTGTGTCAGAGGACTAATGCATGCATGGATGGTTCGGTGTGATCACAACAGCAGCACTTCAGAGACTTCAGGACCAATGAAAAAGTCAACAAACTGACCTTTAAAGGGTTAAAATCCAGAAAATTAATGAATATTTGGTTTTTAAAATCAGGACTGATGTTGGTTAAACAATAAGTTTGGTGTAATTTGTTGAAATTGTTGAGTTGTTTTATGAATTGTTGTCATTTTGGACAGTTTTGAGTCTATTAGGACAGTTTGTTTCTGGGCAAATTTTTAGTAATTTTGGGTATTTTTTGTAATTTGGTCAAAGGTTTTGAGACATTTTGGTCAAATATTGTGGCATTTTACTCAAATTTTGAGTCTTTTAGGACATTTTTTTTGTTTCTGGTAGGTTTTTGAGTAATTGTGGACATTTTAAAATAATTTTGGAATAGAGACTGTTTAGACAAATACTGAATCATTTTGCACAATTTTTTGATTAATTCTGAACAGTTTTGAGTGTATTTGGGCAAATTTCGAGTAATTACGGACATTTTCCAAATCATTTTGGAATAGCTTTGAGACAAACTGCACAAATAATGTGGCATTTGCACTAGTTTTAAGTCTATTAGGACAATTTTAGTTGTTCTGGGCATGCTTTTGAGTAATTATAGACATTTTTTTGATAATTTTGGAAATAGTTTTGAGACAGTTTGGGCAAATATTGAATCATTTTTGCACAAGTTTTGAGTCATCCTGAACACTTTTGAGTCTATTTAGACAAATTTCGAGCATTTCTGAGCATTTCTCAAATCATTTTGGAACAGTTTTGAGACATAGTGTGCAAATAATCAAGCATTTTGCACAGGTTTTTTGGCATTTTCGGCACTTAAAAGTTTTTCGGTTTTAAATCTATTAGTACAATTTTTAGTTGTCTTGTGCAGATTTTTGAGTGATTGTGGACATTTTAAAATAATTCTGGAATAGTTTTGAGACTGTTTGGGAAAAATATTGAATCATTTTGCACAATTTTCGAGTTATTCTGAACAGTTTTGATTCTATTTGAACAGGTTTTGAGTTGTTTGGGGGCAAATTTTCAGTCATTTTGTATATTTTTTTGTTCTTTTGTTAACAGTTCTGACAAACACTGGACTAATAAGTCATTTTGCACTAGTTTTGAGTCCATTTGGGCAATTTTTGTTGTTGTTCTGGGCATGCTTTTGAGTAATTATAGACATTTTTTGATAATTTTGGAATAGTTTTGAGACATGTTGGACGAATATTGAATCATTTTGCACAATTTTCGAGACATTCTGAACAGTTTTGAGTCTATTTGGACACATTTCTAACGCATTTTTTTCTTTAAGATCTGACATAAAATAATCTTTCATCAGAATTAATGTTGCTGCTAATCAGTGACAAATCCCAGACTGTGATAATGAAATTAAAAAAAAACAAAAACCTTTAGTATGTTGAAAATAATCACGTTTTAAAAAACAACCACCGCAGCATCATGTGACCAAACTGGTATTTAAAATCCTGAAAATGATTGAATATTTGGTCATTATGATCAGGACTGTTGTTGGTTAAAACATTTACTCAGTGAAAGTAGAAAATAATATTTACATAAAATATAACAGGACGTGTGGCACAAAACATTTGATAGAAACCGACATGTATTTTGTCGTTTTTTTATTTTGAGTTCATTTATTGATTTTTTCTCAAGTTATTTTTTAAAATTTGATTGTTTTATTTTTTTTAGCTTTTTTCTATGAATTTAATTAGTTTTGTTATTTTACTATAAAATTTCGTTATTTTACTATAAAATTTTCTGTTTAACGTTTTCTAACTTTCAAATTGGCTTGTTTTCTCACAGAGCTCATGTTGGCTTCAGGTGAATCACATGAGCGCTGTGAGGAGGTCTGTTCATCTAAGTGGGCCTACATTTTGAAGGAAACATGTTTTCGATGCTTCTTGAGCTGCTAATTTTTTTCCTTCAAACTACAAGGAGGAAAGGTGGAGATTGCATCCTGTAAATCATTCGAAGGCTCTTGTGAAGGCTCTTCCCACCGCTGACAAGAACCGGGCGACTGCAGTTTTCTTTTTTGGATGAGCCATCGCGTTCACATGCTTTTTAAAAATATTCACAACAATGTGATCAAAAGACGGATCTTCTGGTGTCAGTGCTGCTTCCATCAGCTTGTCTGCTGAGCCAAACACCCTGTGAAGATCTTTCACGATGGCTTTGGGTATTTTGTCTATCTTCTTGATTGTTCCGTCGCCTGGGATCTTGATGTCGTCCAGCGGCAGCTTTTTCAGGCGCTTCAGGACGGCCTGGAGGTCGTCTATGGTGAACAGCTTTCTGGATTTGGCCAGGGATTTAGTGATCACCATCTGGAGCAGAGCGCTGATGACAGGATGAAGACTTGACGTTTCAGCCTCAACCTCAGACTGAAGATCTGATGTTTTAGACTCAGGTTGAGGAGCAGCGATGAAGTTGGTCATTGGTTCTGACTCTTCATACACTGATGTCAAGCTGCAGAGAGACTCTGAGGGTCTGAGGGCTACAACTGGTGTAGAAACAACAGCCTCATCATCCCTGCAGATTGATGCAGAACCTGCAGCATCGCTGGGACCTGGACCAGGACTCGGTTGGGCTGCAGGAATCTGTGGTTCTTCAGGTGGGGTCGTGATTGTGATGAAGAGCTCTGAGATGTCCTCTAGAGCTCCGGCCACTGCCTCACTGTGAGCCGTTTCCAGCGACAGCTCTTGAATACAAAATAAGATATTTTGTAGGTATTTTCCCACGACGTCTTCTGTCATGGCGTACAGGACTTCAGGGCAAGAGGGAAGCTGAGTGCCGACCACCGGCTTATTGATCTTGGACAGGACGGTGTCGGACAGACATCTTCTTGGAGGAGCGACGGGCATGTAATATGTACGACCAACCATCAGATGATTGTATATTTTATCAGTCAGTTCCCTTGTTAACTTCCTGATCTGTTCGTTGAGTCTTTCCTGCACTTTTCTCTGTTTTCCAGCTTCGCCTGTCTGGTCAAAAATGTCGTACAGTTTGTCAAGAGCAGGTTCGATGGAGTCAAACTCCACTGAAGCCTGATCTTTACTGGACTGTGTTGGTGTGACGACCAGGTAGCTCGGTGAAGGTGTTGCCCTTGGAGTCAACCTGGGAGACTGTGGAACACTTCCAGGTAAAGTGAATTCTTCGTCAGTGCTTTGGATCAGAGACTGATCGGACCTCTGTTTCAGATCCACGAGGAACTCTGAATCTTTTTTCTTCCAGGCATTCTTCAGGTCTGAAATCATTTTTTCAAACTGCCTTTTAGCAGCCTTGGAAAAGTGACCGTGTTGTTTTTCGCGAGCAGTTATTTTGGTGCCGGCCGACGAAAAAAAGTTTTGGACCTTCCTGGCGATCAGGCCCATGTTAAAATGAGTTCTGGGAGATTTTTTAGGAGACGCAGCTCCACTTCCAGACTCACATATGTGCATGTCATGGAGTATAGTTGTCAGAATATCAGCTGCAACACGTTCAGCCGAGGGAGTGCTGCTGAGGGCCGGGGGAACCCCCTGAGCCTCTCCTGAGACCACATCTGACACTGAGGACCATTTCTCCAGAATGCCCTTCATAGAGTTGGTCACTGAAGGAACAGAGATTTTGGACTTTATGCTTTCGATGCTTTCGTCCAGGTGACTGTACCTGTACGGCTGTCTGCAGCACAATCTGCTCAGCCTCACCGCACATCTTCTCAGACATGCGGCAGAGTGAGACACTATCCGACGAAGGGTTTCAATGCTGAACTTGGTGCCGCTGACGTAAACGGCAGGTTCTGGAGGCAGAACTGGACTGTTGTTGGCCAGAGCCAGAGCAGAGTTAACCCTCTCTGAAACCTCCATCTCCACCAGCTCAGTCAGCTGTTCGGCACTTTCACACTTTTCCGACGGGACACCGAGAGCCCAGGCGATGCTGCCGAAGAGGGAGTCTCCCAGGGAAACGTAGAAGTGCCCGCTGTCAGCAGTCCTGGACTCTTCAAGGATTTTAAGGGTAATTTTCAGGGTCTCGGCAGCAAGACTCTGAATTATGTTGGTGAACACGTCGATCAGAACAGCGACCGTTGAAACGTCCAGCGTCTCTGTTGCTAACATGTTCCACTGAAGCTCAGAGATCTTCTGAATGCATCTGGTCACTATTGGCAAGATCTCCTCTCTGGAGAGAGTGATGGTTTCCACTGGTGGCTCAGTCTGGTCCACTGGATCCATTGGTGGTTCTGGCTGGACCAGCGGAGATGGATCTTTGGAAGATGTTTTGTGAATGGGAGGTTTAGCCGATGTCTGTTCTGTCGGTGGTTCTGGTTCGTCCAGATTCACAAAGAACACTTTTCCGAGAGTGTCGGTCACCGGTATTTTACATTTGTCCTCATCATCGATGTTCATTGCAAGGGTATCCTCTGATTCAGAGTTGGTCATATAGTCAGTCAGCCTCAATGCAGCCATTTCTTCAAAGTTCGTGTCTTTCGGTAAATCAAACTTGTCGATGGTAGAAAGTTCTTCTTCCTCTAAGATGCGTCGGTTCAAGGTTTTCTCTTGAAGTCAGCTGAGTTGTTCTGGAGGAGAATGTGATTGGAATCCAGACGTCGTTCTGAATTTATAGACCTTGGGACATCACTGATGACATCACAGATGACATCATTTAGAATCTGAGCATGTACAATGCAGCCCTTTGTGACATCATGTGAAATCACAAACTGGCCTCTTATGACATCACACACACACACACACACACACACACACACACACACACACACACACACACACACACACACACACACACACACACACACACACACACACACACACACACACACACACACACACACACACACACACACACACACACACACACACACTTCAAAGAAAGAGACCTGTGCCTCATAATCAAATGCAGATTCAATCTCAAACACACGGATACTTACATGAATGTGCCAACACATAATACAAGCATCACTGTATAAACAGCACATGTGTTAAAACCTAACAATAATCACTTTATTTACACTGATCTTCCTGTCCTTTCCTGTTGACTTGGTTGTTGCATTGCTTTTGCAAATGTAATGATGACATTTAAGTTGTTAATCTTGCTGATCAATAACGAACATTTTCCATCTGTTACTCCTCTGGCAAGAGTTAAGTCAATCCATTTTATTTTCTTGGGGCCTCTCTACTGATTTATTGAACTTTACTAATTGAACTTTAACTTGCTCACTTTAGCCATTAGCTAAAGGTAGGGTTTTCCGGATTAAGATACAACTCAGTTTGCCTTGAGAAAATCATTTTAAAAATGTCAGTGTGTTCTTTTAAACATAGAGTGGATTCCAGAATTATTCAGAACTCTTCACTTTTTGCTCACTTGTTTTAATTTTTGCCTTTGCCACATAGCCCACCGGTTTACACCCAGTAATCCATAATGAGAGGGAAACCTGTTTTTAGAACTTTTTGCAAATTTATTTTAAAAAACTTCAAATTCTTACTCTCAACATTAGCATAAGTCTGCCAGTCTGCCGGCTGGAGGAATGCTGTGGAGTTTGTCAGAAGTTGGTGTCATTTAACTTTGTTTGCAGCTAGGTGGCAGGTAAAGCCTTTCTCTTTGCTTTTTGAAGACCCGCGATGGTCTAGTTTCAGATCTCGTGTGGAGTGACGTTAGAGCATCTGTCGGGACTGTAGGAGTGTAAAAAACTCTACAACACTACAGAAGTAAGTATGTAATATGCATAGTGTACCACATGAAGTTTACTAAATGTAGTATCTGAAATGAAACCTGCTCTTAGTCTTGTTTAAATGTAGAAAACTTTAAGTTTAATGCTTGAAACTATATATTTCCTGAACCAAAATATAATCAAGACCATGCAGAAGGCCCTTACAGCCAACATTTTAGTAGAAGAGAGTGGCTTGTCAGGAATTGGTCCTCACAGGTATACATAAGCCAGACACCAACAGCATACAATCTGTTTTTTTTTTTTTTTTCCCCAGCTGCCTCCCCCTTCCCTCCCCTCTCCTCTCTCGCTTCTCTCCCCAAACCCATCAGCTCAGTGTAAGCCCTTCTCCAGCATGGAGCCAAAGAGTTCAGTGATGCCAAGCTGAGTCCCTTAATAACCCCACAGCTCTCTTGCCAGTTCCCAGCGCCAGCCCTGCTGTGAATGACAACTAATATGATGGTGGGCCCTGCCGAGACATGTGGTCCACTTCCTGTTTGACTGGAGGAGGTGGGACTGGTCAGATGTTTGCTATCAGTCCTGCATGTGGAGAGGAAAGTCACATGGAAAAGACCATGGAGTCTAATAGAACCTGACTGGTATATCTCTGAAAGGGAAATAGATATAATTTTTCTCACCCCACGCTACAAAATGACCATATTATTACTGTATATTTTAAACTATTCAAGAGTACAGAGAGCCAGGCTTTTAAGCAGCAGGCCGCAGCGTAATGTATGTTCTTCTTAAGCCAGGAAAGCTAAAAGCACAGCACTAATACCTTCCATTTCTTTGCATTAGGAAATGTTACTTCAGCACAAGATATTCCTGTCACATCTCTGCTATAATTAACTAGCTTATTCATTCATATTTTTTAATTGGCCCCTGGGGACAAATAAAATTTTCTGAATCTGAATTTGATTCTGAATACAAACTCTGATCTCATTATTAAAAATCCAAAATATAAGTTGATTCATTATAGGAGAGATTGGCAGGAATACCACACAGCATTGATCATTCACAAAGATAGAAAAATGCGCGAATTCAAGGTTCAATCATAACGACCAGTCAGCACTGTGCCCCACTGGTATGACGGCAGTTATTCCTACCACAGCTTGAAAATCTGCTTTTGTCTCATAGCAAATTGTACATCTGACAGGCGTGGGGGTGGATTTTACTTGTCAGTTTCAGGGTCAGTTGCAGTGAGTAAAACCCAGAATATAACCCGCCTGAGGAACTTCTCATGCACCAGAGAGAATGCTATTAGCACGTCTCTCCATAGAGAGGCTTACCATCTTGTGATGCTCTATATGTGAAGCTCTTTATATGCTAGTAGGAATAAAAATACCTTTTATAGAGGTATGAGAACGTCTGGGAAGACTTTAGTGTACTACCTATTGTTGCTAAATCGTGACTATGGGGAGCTACAACAGTTTAAAAATACAAACCGAAGGCTCTGTGAAGTTGAAGTTCTGTCCTCTATGTTCTCCTGCTCTCTCTCTCCTCCTCGTCCTCCATCTTCCAGTAAAGCAGCAGGGCTGTATGGTGATGGATAAGGCTGGAATGCCTTGCAGGCTCTGCGGGGGCTGATGAATTCGGCTCTCCTCCTCTGAGTCTGATCCGACCCAAGGCTCAGCATGAACTACTGCATCTCCACAGCCCAGAGCGTTACAGGCCTCCACACAGGAACACGTACTGTAGCCCTGTGGCCAGAACACATGCACCTCCTGAGGCACGCAGACACACGGTTGTTTAAATGGAGCAGCGTTTTAGACCCTTCATTTAACCTTCAGGCAGTCGCTCTGAGATTAAAACTGTATGTGTCGGACCATGCAGAACTTGAGAGCCATGTACTGGGTTGTTCATTGTGCTTGGACTTTGGCAGATGAGCGATGATAGTCGTTTGTGGCTTCTTTCTTGCTTCTGATTCCTATCATTGAGACAAATGGCAAACTAGTGTACAACCACACCTTGTAAAGTCAAACTGTGCAGTGTTTTAGAAAGCACAAATTCAATTATCTACTCAAGCTGCAGTGGCTTCAGAAAAGTGTAATGTTTAGTTTTAGTGTTGCCGAAATCATTTAATTAAAGTAGATTAAAAGGACCTTTGTCAGCATTTTGTTTACTTCAATTAAGAATGTGCTAAAAAGGGTTTGAATTAAACTGATATACTTTTGGTTGACCAACACGTATAATATATTTTTGTTTCTTTTTACATATATAAGTAATTTTCATTTTTTATATTCTAATATTTTGGTATTTTTTTCCATCTTTACAATCCCAGCTTCCCTTCAACAGGCAGTAAACAGTTCCTTTCTTTAGGGGCTACAGAGCAGTCCCAGTGATTTTATAGGTGTCTTTTAATTAGCCATTAATGAAGACAGAGCGGAAATGGTTCCACAGATCAATTGGGCACATAATTAGATCACAGGAATTTTACAGTGAAAGGAGTAGGAGAGAAAAAAAATGACCACATCTAAACAGACAGGTGCTGGAAGCCTACTAGCCGTCACGTTGTGCATTCAGCCGCAGCTCTGACAGATTCAGCAAGCAGAAATTCAGCTAGTATTTTGTCCCACATCCTACAACAGAACAGTGGTTTTTTTTGGGTTTTTTTTTTATTTTGCCTGTCTTTCTGGCCTGACTCCCATGCTCACTACCACCTCGACATAATGTCTCGGCAAGTCAGCTATTGCAAGGAATCCAGATTTTCTCAGTTATCCCTTGTTTGGTCATTCATGTGGAGCCTAAGTTATAATGCAATATTTCAGACAGTGCCTAGAGGCAGCCACGCTCAGGAGTCTGCTCACTGTTGCATGATGATGGGAGAGCTCCAACAGCAGCAGAGAACAATGAGGTGGCTAATGTTGGGATGACTGACGTGCAGGATGGAGAGATGCTGCCCCCTGCTGACCCTCACTGATTCGTTTTCCCTCTTTTCCATGTGCATTTAGTCTGCTACATGTAATACCACGTGACATCACTTGCCCTAAAGACCCACTTATATCAGTGACATTTCATGGGGCAGAGACTAAATGACTTACATGCAATATAACATACAATTTGATTAGTTTAATGAGTCATGACGCTGGTTGTTACCCAGCGTGTTGCCTTCCATCCCTACAGCACTAATTTTACCTGTGTATAATGATGACATGAAATCAAATTGATTGTGCTTTCAGTTTATTCTGTAAGCATTTGGACAGTGACGCATTTGTCATCATTTAGTACTTTAGGATTGCAGATATAATGATGATAAATGAAGGCAAAGTGCCTTCAGCTCTAATTTGGTGATATTTACATCCATAGCCCTCTAATTTTGCCTCCAACAAATAAAGAAGCAGTCAAAATAAATAAGGATGACTGATATTCATATGTCACAAATGATGAGAAATTACACAGTATCTCCATTTTCAGATTGTTTTAACATATTGCTGATACAGTATCGTGCAAAGACACCTGCACAATTATTTGGAAGTTTCTTGCAGTATTTGAAATGGCACAGAAACACTTTTAACAGTTTGTTTGCCCAAGGAACCTCACAATCTTTATAAAAATGAGGATATTCTACCAGTGTTAGTAATCATTTTAGCAGATAATTAGTGCATTTTGTCAAACAAAGCTACCACCACCGTTCATGAAAGTGAATGCTGTGCTGTGTAGCCAAACTACCACTTGAGGTCAGTGTTTCCTCAAAAAACTGTTAGACTTGAGAAGTAACCAAAAAGTGCAGTTTGCTATATAAAACAGGTTTATACCTAAAGGCTTTTCCTCTATTTTCTAGCATTTTAGTTGCATATATTTAGGTTTTGCATGGTTACTTGGACAAAACAAGCCATTTGGTGATGTGACTTTAGACTGTTATGTGACTATTTTAAGTCATTTTACATTCATTAACACACTAATTGTATAATTTCCCACCCTTTCCATAAGAAATGCAGTCAAAAATATGTACACACCTCGTTCAATGCTTTTTATTTATTTGTATTATTTTCTACATTGTAGATTAATGTTGAAGATTAACACTTTTTTGTTTACAATATAATTCCATATATATTCTTTTATAGTTTTGATGTCTTCAGTATTAATCGACAATGTATAAAATAATTAAATAAAAACCAATGAATGAGAAGGTGTCCAAACTTTTGACTGGTAGTGTAGAGTCAAACCTGCAAGTTTAGGGCTCTTATTTTGAAAACACATTGACAAAACCTACACGCTCAATTAAATTTGTTCATTACTGGAATCTGAATTATATCTACAAATAGCGCTGACTTAGTGTACAGAAAAGATGCACATTTAGTTTATATTCAGTTATGTTTTTAATATAAGTGGGCTTTGGCAAAAAAAAAAAAAAAAGGAAACCAAACAAAAAAGAAACTTTGTGTGTTTGTTGAGCCTCACAGAGTCCCATAAATTCCACATAGATTGAAATTCTAACAGATGGAGCTGAGAATCACCAAATGCTGCTTTTCTTTAGAACAAAACAAACAAATAGGCAGCGAGGAAATGATCTCTCCTCTTCTTTATGTTTGTCTGCATGCGAGCCTTGCAGATGACAGACAGCAAGGTTGTGCATGAGTCATTTTCATTTCCAGCCTTGCTAAATAAGAAGTATATGCTGCAGCCCTTTAATGCACCTCCACCTTGGAGCACACTTAGCCCCCCCTGTTCCTTCCACCCACAGTCAAGTATTCTGCTGCTGCTACAGAAATGTTTTATTCAGTGTCATGTACAACAGTGGCAAGATCTGCCTGCATGTCTGATGCTGAATTTGAATACATTTGACACTGCAATCTGAATGATTTAGGTTTAAATGAGATTAGATTTGCGATGCCGTGCTTTCCTCTGTGTGTTACGTTTAATAGCTGTTTGTTTAACTCGCTGGAAGAACAAAGTGTTATTTTACGATTGATTTACATGCCAGCGAGGTGTGAGGATGTTTTCATTTTGCCTTCTGAGGTGGCCAGTAATGGCTCGACCAGGCTCATCCTGGGCTGTAACTGCTGAGTCCATGTGCTTTTGTCAAGCTTTTGCTGTGTTGTGCATGTGCCAACACGGGCCTAGATTAACATTTTGGGATGGTGGAAATTCCCCCGTGTGCATTTTCTGCTGTACATGCACGCCTGCCAGAAAAGCCCACTTGCACAGAATCACATCAGCGTCCAAAAACCGGGAACTCTCTGCAGCGATACGAGGCTGCAGAGGGACCATCTGGTGCTCAGAGGCTTCCCCTTGATATTTTAAATTAGAGGGTTTTTAGTTGCATTACCATGACACCACAGTGCACTCTTGCGGCCAGTGACTGTGGTGTGTCCTCACATCCACGCTTCATGCTTGGCTCACATTAGCCCCTACTAACACATAGCGACACATACATAGCATTGGCAACCACACAGACACAGGGAGAGGCTCACCCAGACCCACAGGATGTTGTCCTTCCCAGCCACTGATGATTTCCTGGAAGCCAAAGCGCCAGCACAGCATCTGTGCAGCGGAACAAGACTTTATTGGACATTGGGGAGAAGGAGAGAGACATGCTCGGCTTGTTTTTCCTGACGTTACTTTTGCCTCAGCTCAGCTGCAGTCACGACCGTGGGGTGATGGCACGGAAACACAAAAAAGCGGCCACTCATGACTGGCTAGTGTGATGAGGTCGACCACACAATGGAGTCAGCAGCTGCTGTCCTCCCTGTGTTGTGCTGTTTGGTCAGTGTTCAGCGGCACGGGTAACAGCGGATGCAGCCAAATAAGCAAATGGAGAGGTGAAGCATGAAACCCTGAACTGTACTTTCTTTCCAGCAACCGTATTTTACATTTGCATTTAAAGTGCTTGGACAAGGATTTTATTTAGACCCTGAAGCCCCCAAAGTAACTTGATCAGCATCATCATAGGCAAACAGTAGGAAGGAGAGCAAAGATCAGGAGCACAGTGCACAGAGTGTAAACAGATGTTCCTAAATGTGTTTGTGCCCCTGGAATTATCATGTAGTTTTCAACCTCTTGTTCGTACAACCTACTGCTTACTGTTGTGCACTCACTCTGTTAACGCAGACTGTTGTTCTTGCTCTGAATCGACAAACGGTCACAGAGCCACAGTGTCAGTCTTACACCGGAAACCACATTCATCATAGAATCAGGATGTGGAGAGCAGCTTCCAGCATCCCTCACTGTCTCAGAGAGGAAGTGGTCCAGACATTCAGTAAAATATGATCACAGACTGCTGTGGCTGCTGCACAGGGCCCAAATGCACTGATATAACTATTTCTCTAAGTAAGAGGAATACTGTTATTTTTTAGCATGTATTTGAACGAGTTACAGATAAAATGTGTAGTAGTGGCCTAGTCTGAAAAAGGTAATTATTTGACTTGCAGTAAATGCCCCTTGCTTTGCAATGATTAGAAACTCTATTGTTGTTTTGCAACTACCAAATGAAATGCATGTGTGTTGAAGATCCACCTCATAGTGAATGTGCTTCTGCAGTAGAACTTTTCAGGGTTTTTTATACAATTAAACTTGCTGAAAGGAGAGTCAATTTATAGAGTAAAGAGGTGCACAAGTGAAAAGAAAAAGAACATTGAGTACTATTCACAATTTCAAATACTTTTCTAAAGCTTGCTGAATGTGTGTGATGAGTACTCGCACTAGTTCGCACCAGTAATATGAGTAAGTTAAACAAATTATTCATATTTTATTAATTTACGACTATAGACTGAATATAAAATATGGATCGCTCTTTGGTTTCTGAACTCCCATTCTGGTGCCTCAGTCTTGACATTTGACTGTTGCTATCTTGTTCTTTTGAAACGAGATGAAATGAGCAAGAGGGGAATCAGACTGACAACCTGAGAACATCAGACATTGCGATGCCATAGCAACATTTCAAGCACAAGGTAGCCATGCACTAAAAGATACCATACTTATTGTGTATTATACCCCAAATGGACCCATCCATTATCTAGACTCCGTTTAATCCTCATTAGGGTCACGGGGAGGGAGGGGACTATGTTCACACTTTTTTGTTTGCTACATAATTCCATATGTGTTCATTCATAGTTTTGATGCCTTCAGTGAAAATCTACAATGTAAATAGTCATGAAAATAAAGAAAAAACATTAAATGAGGAGGTGTGTCCAAACTTTTGAACAGGCAGTGTAAATTTCTGAACATCCCTAACTCAAAGTAATGGATTATGGCTTACATGTTTTGGTTATTTAAAAAGCAACCCATACACAATAGGATTTGTAAATGTGCTCTATTCTTTTACATTCTCTTGCATTATACGACTTCACCCCACCGTATTTATAACCTTGTATTACATTCATTTGATTCTGTTCTCTCATAGTGAACATTTGCCATTGCACAATGTTGCTCTTTTCTCCCCTCCACATCTCTGTCATGGAGCAAAGAGAGGTGAACAGCAGCAATTTGAGTTTAAAGGGACCACAGCAAAGCAGGCATATAGAGTCATCACCGTACCAATGAATCTCTCTGCTCCGCTGGCCCTCGCAGACAGGGAGCGGCAGAGTGGAAAGGACAGCTCTTTTCTCAGCGACTGGAATACACCACTGTGCAGAGAGATGCATGGCCTCCCACAATCCACTACAGCTCCATTACTTAGCCAAGAGTTCGCTGGGACACGACGTCTCCACACAGCATGCAGACACTTTCATTCCAACCCTATAAACCTGCGGAGAGGAGTCATCAGCACACAGAGAGCTTTACAGTGGCCGAGCCCAGAGCCCCAGACAGTTATAGATCCCTTTACCTTTCAAGAGCAATTTCACCGCAAATAGGATTAAAACTAATGGCGTTTGACACCACCAGGTCCAGCACATTGAATCCATCGGGTTTTATCGCGCTGACATTTCAAAAGGTTGGCCTGTGTGTGCGGCAGAGCGCTCAGAGATGCAGAGCTGGGTGACATATAGAGGTCCCTGGGGACCCGGGCTTTTACAGCCAGCTTTGGAGATGCTGACCTCCCCCCTCCCTCTGCCATGCCTGCCACCCAACCAGTTCCATTACAGCAACTTTTATGGACACTAAAACCCAAAGACTACAAATCATAACACTCCAGTGCACATTTTCCACTAGTTTGCAGATGGGAGATGTTGTTTTTCTTCTTTGTTCACAGGTCAGGGCCCTTTGGTGTTACCATGCAGCGAATATGTAAGCAGTCCTGTCAGTGGAATAATGCTCATTATCTCAGTTGTGGGTAAAGTAATATTCTCCCTGTGTGATCTGTTTACTTCATGAAGGTAAATTAAACCAGGGAATGATTTTCTTCCTCTTTGGCGTTTAATTTCAATTTGTATAAACAAGACTCTTCAAGGTCAGTAAATGAAAGAGCCGTGTTTGGAATGTGAATGGAGTTTGTTGCCTCAGGGATCCCGCGCTATTAAAATGTGCTCATTCAGTAGCATAGTACAGTACTTGACCTGAATAACAATTTTAGCATTGCCTCCCTTCATGTTATGAGTGTACTCTTCTCGTTGCACTATCCAGTTTGTTTGCTTTTTTCAGCAACCACAGCAAAGAAAACCAAACCGTCTCACACTGTGATGTTGCATCAACTATTTAAATACAGTTTAGCTATGCCTCGAAAGTAGCTCCACATTTACCCTCTGCTATTGAAATTTTGGCTCTCTCATTCATGTGAAAAATATTTATTCTGCTAGCTTTTGTTTCACAAACCCATGCCATCCTAAGGGTAGGCAGATACAGATGCCTCATTGCAGACTGTAAATGAATGAAGAGCATGAGTCACTCTTTTAGAGCAAATTCTACAGACCATGGTAAATATTATACAAATGATTCCCTCAATCTGTAACTTTGTCTCGTGTAGAACATAAATTGTATGGCAGTCAGCTTTATTAGGATGTCCAGACTGAGAAGGGGGCAAAAATCAACAGCGGAGATTGAAAACCTAATTAAATTTACATACAGCTTCAAGGCCTCCCTCATTCTGCTTTCGGTGCTCCCATTCAAGCTTGTAAACACCACTTTTCAAAAATCATTACTTTGGCACACTAAACACTTTCTACCCGGAGAACAAAGTGAGTCGGAAAAACGGGAATACATTAGCAACTGAAATGAGATCATAAGCAGCATTTGCAAGGCGGCTGTGAAATCACAAAGCAAGGATGAAATATCTCAGCCTGCGGAGTGTTCAGAGCTGGCAGTTAGCCGCTGTGAATGATTGAACTAATATTTGGAGTTATTAGTTCTGCTACATTTTCTTTGAGAGTGAGCGGTGTGGCAGGTCCAGGATGACATAGTTTATGCTGCTGCTGGGATCTCTCAACCAGCAAGTGCTTCAAAAACTACAAAAGTGATGAAAATCACTTCTAGACCGCTCTTGTGTATTAAAAAGACAATTTTGCTTCTATGTTTCAGACAGGGCTCGGTGCAAAGCTGTGCACTCGCTGAATACAAAACATTACTGGTCTAAGTACTGCTGCAGGTTCAGTGCGCTAAATATGACTGCACACCAAATTCATATTATCGTTCCAAGTAGCCCATTTACTCTCACACTGGTGCACGTTATAACAGTAAAGGACCAGTCTACCCAAAATGGAAAACAAACAAAATGTTTGATGTAATTCTGTTTTTATTTACTCAGGATTCTAAGTATCTGCCAGAAAATGGTGGATTGCTCCCTCTGGTTTGGGGGTGAAGTGCTGTATCAAGTAAAAGACTTCAACTGTCTTGGGTTCAGTGTTCTGGAGTGACTGGAAAATGGAGTGTGAGATGAACAGATGGACTGGTGTAGCATCAAAAGTCTATTGTACCGGACCATCATTGTGAAGAGGGAGCTGAGCCAGAAGGCAATGCTCTTGATTTACCAGTCAATCTGAGTTCCAGCCCTCACCTATGGTCATGAGCTCTGGCTAGTGACCGAAAGAATTGCTGGTTTAATCGGCCGAAATGAGTTTCCTCAGTAGGGTGGTTGGAGCCATAGAAATAGGCTGAGGAGCACTGACAGCCAGAGGGAGCTTGGATTGGGCATCTGATCATGATGCCTCCTGGGTGTCTTCCTTTGGAGGTTTTCTGGGCAGGAGACCCAGAACTCGCTGAAGGGATTACATATCTCATCTGACTTGGGAACACCTTGAGGTTCCCCATGGGGAACTGGAGGGATGACATCTGGAATGTCATACCTATCCTAGTCCATGACCCTACTGTGGATTTATGCCTCCACTCAAATACAAAAGGAATTTTGTGCTGCTCACAGCAATGAAAAACAACAATTTAAAAAATGTACTGAAACCAGTTCCAGAGGCAAGACTGCTTGCTCTAGATAATCCTCAGACCTCTCAGTAGAAAGTACTTTTGATGCAAACTGTTCTTCACATTAAGGTCTGTGGAGCATCCAGAACAAGCTCCACAGTAAAAGAACTTTTTGTTAAATTTATTTTAGAAATTTCACTTCTCACTGCTTTAACCAGTACAACCAAAATGAATTGGCAGTTTATTTAAATCCTAATAACAGATACTTCAAGGTAAGAATAGATAAAGTCAAAACCACCTTCCTAAATCAATACTACCAGGATAATCAAGTGCCTTCATTTAGGCAGAACTGACCCTTTAAAAGTACAAAACCTGTTCTGCCAGGTTAGAAGGTTGTGGTAACCCATTAAATGTCAGTGAACCACGATGACCTTCAAAAACCACTGAGGTGCCTGTAAGGAAGGTGTTTGTCATCTATGTGTTGACGTTTCTCAGTATCCAGAGGATAGGACTGATATCATAAGGTGCAAATGTATAAATGGGTGTGAATGTGCCCCGAGAGCCAAACTCCCCCAAAATTGAGTTATTGAGTTAATAAAATCAAGTCATTTGAGGATCAACAAGTGTTTCTTGGTGTTCGTACACAGCTGTGATTTTCAGTCACTAACATAAAATTAGCCTCTAAATAATGATGTGTAATTCATCCAATATACCTTTCATGTTTTTCTTTGAGATAAGTGAAAATCTGAATTACCACAGGAACCAAATAATTAGTAGGTAGGAGATAAACAGCCCTCATGCTGCTATGGCAGAGTGCCTCTCGCAGACTCACACTAGTAGCAGCAGAGGCTTTTAAGCCATTTTGCTATTAGTTTGTAAGTGCCATTAAGAAGCTCTTCTGAGATTTGCTCCCAATTTGGCTGCAAACAAACACAAACACGCTGCTGGAAATATGCGAGAACATGTTGCAGTCTCATCGCCAGACAAGGCCCGATGGCTCCCTCGTGGCTGCACGCTGCAGGCTCTTCAGGGATGCGTCGACTTGAAAGAGGAGTCCTAATCCCCAAGTAATGACAAGCACTAAACGCAGCCCTCTGCGTCAGTATGCTGCAGCTCTGCAAATACCACACAGCTGTCTAATGGCATCTTGGCAATGGGAACACTTCAGCCACAGCAAGGATGTATGGATGCTGGGTAAGCGCCATTTACCATGCTCTCACATGGAAAACTATGGCTGCCACTCTTCCCCTGTGTATGGACACTTTGCTGTTTCATCCAGTGTAGAGCAGCGGTGCAGCTGGTAATTTATGCAGCACGTCTGAGAGAACAAATGTTCTCATTCAGCAGCACCCACAGGGAGCTTTGTTTCAGCTTGGTTGGTTTGAGATCAGTGGATGGTGTAGTTGGTGAGACGGACACCAGGTGGCAGTCCAAGTCTTCTCTCTCCAGCCCCCCCACCTACATCCCAAACGATGATGTAATCCTTTTCAGACCATTATATCACATGGCACAAACAGGCTCTTTGCTCCTCTCCATGTGGGTACACTTTGATTTCCAGTGATTGCTGATACCATTGTTGCGGTTATCTGCTGCTCCTGCGTGGTTATCTCATATTCATAAGAAGCCTCACAGTGTCTCTTTAATGAAATCAAAGTCAGAGCTGATTCTGCAGCGCGGCGCTGAGACAAGCTCTCCCAGCTGGCCACATATCCATCGACGCTGCTCTGTCATGGATTTTAAATATGGCTGTGACCTTAACAGTAATAAAAAGCAATTCTCACAGCACTAATCCTCTTCTCCGGTCTCACTAGCTCTTAACCTTTTCTGCCACCGAATAAGTGAACTGAGCTGCGAAGATGTGAATATGCAATCGCCCCCCACCCCCACCCCTCTTCTTCGTGACCTCCCCACCCCACCCCCTGTAAAAATCACCACCTAATAATATTGGCTCAGCAGCAGATAGATTACGGCAGGAGGAGAGCATCTGCTGGAGGGAGAAACAATATGATGGCTTCCTCCCTGGGGAGCAGTGGCTGTAAAAGACAATCAGAAATAGACAGAGGGATGGAAACAACCAGGCTTTCTTGAAGAAACATGTAAGCATCATAACCACAAGTCCCACGGGAGACAGAAGGGAGGGATATTTTGTTTTTTTTTTTTCCACATGATTGTCAGCCTGTGTACTCATTTAGTATGTATGCCACTTATTTACCTCACAATGCCTATAGAACAACGCTGCTTCAGTCCATGCTAATTTGATATGAAAGAGACAATGAGAAGAAGATCAAATGTGACAACAGAAGCAATTGTTGTTTCATAAAAGCAATGTTTAGTTTGCAGGAAATATGTGTCAGGACATTATGTACACAGCTTAATGAGCATATTTTTCCTTCAAACTTGAAAAGCTGCAGTAGATGCTGTATAGAAAGGAAGGAGAACTAAGTCAGGCTGCTTCATCAAAGGTCAGAGGTCACTAGTGGAGAGAGGTTCCTGTTTCTGCTTGGCTTGGTGTGGTGGGAGGCTGCTGTGAGGCTCTACAACAGGGCATAATGCCAGCTGCTAATGGAGCATGTGATGTCAGAGCTGCAGCTAATGCACTTCACATGCTTTTTACTACTATTGTGTGCGTGTGTGTGTGTGTGTGTGTGTGTGCGCACAGAGATAATCTGTTAGTGGAAGTGTCTGTACAAATGTGTTTGTGCAAAGTCTTAAAGAGAGAGCATGACATGGAGAATGTGAGCTGAAAATCAAGATGTATAAGCTTGTTTGTTGTGCAAAATGACTAAACGGAACAAACTGAAAACTAAAGCTGCTGTCTGATCTGAGGTTGTAGAAGTAAATGCTTTCATGTGTATATCTATAGAGCTGACTCACTGTGGATGTTTGGTGTGTTTGTCTGTACACTTGTTTACTTATCTAATAGTGGACCTTGGTGTTATCACACACTCATCAATAATGGACCAGTAAGTCAACAGGAGTTATATTGGAGGTCCATTGTGGGTCATGCTAAAAATGATTGTGTGGTATGTCTTATATAATCCACCCATGGCCATTTTTGACACTACCTGTCCTACAAAAATAAAACAAGCATATTGCCTCATTTGATAGCTGAGTGCCTTTTTTACTGTGATGATTATTGTTATTATTACACGTTAAATCAGGCTTCACTTAAACCTCTGCCCTGAACAACTGTGTGTTCACTCACCCACTCCCCAAACAGCAATTGTCCATTTATAGTTAAGCAGCAAACCTGTCAACCTTTGGATTTCCACAGGGCAGGATTGGTGCTGTGGTAAGGGCAACACTTATCCATGAGTCTGGAGCATGGTGCCCTTTATTTTCTGGCCTTCACAAAACCCAAAAGTGTAGGAGCAGAAGTGTACGGGATGGATTAGTGTGTTTATCTACCCTAAGGCGCTAACACCATGCTATCTAGCTGACCTGCCTACAGTGTTGTTACTTCCAAGGAAATGGACCTCATCGTTTACTGATCAGTCATGTGTGGGGTCACAGGTTATGTTTTAAAAAGCATACTCACTGTGCAGTATTTCCCCACTGCATGGAAACCACTTCTGGATGCTATCAGAGTTTAGTGGCAATGTATTTCATTCGATTTGGGGAAGTTTACACCCCAGCAACCTCATGCAAACTCCTTTTCCAAAATAGTGTAATGTTTGCCAGACATGGCTCGTTCTCATCAATAAAACCCTTTCTTCTGGAAAAGTGAAAACATGCTGTAACAAATGTGAACAAAGTGAGCAAGCAAAATAGCAGTCTGGTTTTAAATTTTTGTTATCGAGGTAGGACTAACTTCTCTTCTATACTTTAGCAGATTGTAATAATAATGCTGCTCTTTATTTCTATTTCCAATGTCTTTTCTGGAACAAATTTAACCTTAGTCCTAAGGACTCGTCATGTTCATTTGGGCAACCAAAGAAAATCTTGTCGACTGATGCTGCCTACTGCCTACTCTTCAACCATTTGATTAGTCATGGGGCAAAACAAGATCTATACGTTGTCTCCAGATTAACTAAATCAGCCACAGTACACTGAATGCTCTCTACCTGCTAGCTTTAATAGCCTAAATGTATTATAAAAAACATGAAAAACTATTTTTAAGCACAACAAATTATTTAACCTTGTTATTTTACACTGAAATGAAGTGTGTTCCTGCCCATATTCATATGATTTCTGAAAATAGAACTATATCAACTGATGATCCCAGCACAAGAACAACTGAGGATTAGGATTCAGACATGTTAGCCTGCCATTTTAGGTCACATACAGTGGGTACGGAAAGTATTCAGACCCCTTTAAATTTTTCACTCTTCGTTTCATTGCAGCCATTTGCTGAAATCAAAAAAGTTCATTTTATTTCTCATTAATGTACACTCAGCACCCTATCTTGACAGAAAAAAACAGAAATGTAGAAATTTTTGCAAATTTATTAAAAAAAGAAAAACTGAAATATCACACAGTCATAAGTATTCAGACCCTTTGCTCAGTATTGAGTAGAAGCACCCTTTTGAGCTAGTACAGCCATGAGTCTTCTTGGGAATGATGCAACAAGTTTTTCACACCTGGATTTGGGGATCCTCTGCCATTCTTCCTTGCAGATCCTCTCCAGTTCTGTCAGGGTTAGGGTTAGGTCCCCCTCTTTCGAAAACCAAAGGCTCATTGTTTCAGAAACTAGTAAAACTTTCTAGCTAGTAAATCTGCTATCACATTGTAAACTGCATGCGTCATATGAGACCAGCTAGGCTGCCAGGCATAGCAACTGTATATACAAATGTTCCATGAGAAGATGTATGTTCAACATTTACATTTTCACAGGAGTTAACTTCCAGAGCCAGACAAACACACTCTATATTCACATCCCTTCTTCTCAGTTTTATTTCTCTTACAGTCTTTCTTGCAGAAATGTGTAGTGCATAATAAACTTCACAACGTGACCTTTAAAACAATGCTAGTTTTTCCTCTGTGTGATGAAGTGTTGGTGGAAAAAAAAGACTTTACATCAAATTTAATTAGAGTTACAACTGCTTACTGCTGTGCATCCACCTCCACACCTATTAGTCTTGTTTGAATTACTTATGAAATTGTCATTGCATAGATGTCAGTCTGCACATGTTAATGTCGATGCAATGCAAAGACTGCACAGACATTAACATATGGGGGCAAACGTGCCTGCTTTGCAACCTCTGCAAGAACTTTGACAACACTGTAGTGAAAAAAATAGTCAGTTCTTTTCGGCACTATATATAATATAATCATATCTGACATTCTATCATCATGGTTCTTATGTTTTAAGATTCCAGACAATCTCCACAGCATTATTATGGAAATCTCTATTGCCAGCATTTTATGGTAAGATACATGTAAAAACTAGGGCTGGGACTTTAACGCATTCATTTCAATTAATTACAGAGAAAATAACGTGTTAAAGCAATTAACGCATTTAGTCACATTTCTCACTTCACTGATGACGACTCCAGCCTGGTAGGTGGCGGTAATGAACCGCCACCTACCAGGTGGCCAGCCACGAAGAAGATGCACAGGCCGCACTGAGTGATGTCAGTGCGCAAGAAAGTTTGGTGAATAGTGAAGGACCACATTGAGCTTGTTGGGTGGAAAATTTTCTTTTAAAAAACTTCTCGATTACAGCTTGGATAAAAGCGTGGTTGTGTGCAAATTGTGCAAGAAAGAGTTTTCTGATCACCGCAGCACTTCAAGCCAACGGTATCACCTCAATGTAAAACATGTTGCTGTTAGCACCAGAGCTAACGTTAGCTATGACAGTCCTGGTACCGGCAAAAAAATCTTAAAATGTTGAATATAATTGCTATAATTGCACTTTGAGTTTGCAGTAACCTGTGAATGTAGTAGACAGCTGAAAAACACACTAATAAATATAAATGAAACAAACATTTTTATTGTTTAAGTTTACATATATGCTATTCATTGATTCAGTTGTCAACCAAAATTTGATTGAAAAACTTTGCTTGTGTCAAATATTGCTATTTGACAAAAATATGATTGATTAATTAATTAATGTAAATCTAAGTAGTATCATTTCAAACTATAGAAGAACTGAACAGCACATACTGCTCTAAAAAAGGTGGGGGGGGGGTTAAAAAATAAAGGTGTTAAAATTACTATAAAAATAGCCAAGTGCTCACAGAGGTAAAACCGAAAAGAAAACATAAGGGAAAAGTTAGTCTTAGAGCAGAGCATATGGTGGTAAGAAGTAAGGAGTTGGAAATTAGATAATATCAGTCCATTCCACTCCCAAAAAATTGAATTAGTTTTTTATCCAAAAAATTATGAAGCATTTTAAATTCTTGTTTTTTTTTTTGTTTTTGTTTTTTTAGCAATGAAGAATTCCATATTTTTCTAAGCTGTCAAGCCATTTTAACTGTAGTTTGCAGAGTGTTAATAAGTTTAAATCTCTGTGTGTTTGAAGTGTAAAAGAATCTCACACTCTACATCTGTGCCTGTGTATCAATGGCTTTCCCTCTCAGTGGGACTCACCACCCACAAAGGTTAATGAGCTTAAACACAGCTCAGAGTGAGCTCATTAAACAGACCACAGAGACTGGAGAGGGGAGAGGAGAGGGAGGACGGCTGAGGAGGGAATAGGAAGAACTGTGAAGGTGGACCGTTTGCTGCTGCTGAGGGTAATCAGGAAGATGCCATTTTGTTGATTTAAGTTCTCTACAATAGCGTTTTACAATAATCCATAGTTTGTTTTGGACATAATTAACTAGCAGTTGTTTGTGTGGCCTTAAACAAGAGTGTTGTTTGTGAGGACAAATCATTAATAAGTAGGCATGTTAGAGCAAAACAAGAATGGAGTGACTCAGATAAAACGGATGCCAGCCTACACTTCTACTCCGACGCTTCTGGTACCTCTGTCATTGGAGCCGTGGTAGATCCAGGAAGTGGGGGAGGAAGAAGTTCAGACTTTGTCTCCTATGTCAACACTCACCAACAAAACTATTGCTGGCAATAAAAATGATGGATGACATCAGATGGAGTAATTAGCATTTCTTAGCATGGAAATTCAAAAGGATTTGATAGAAAAAATAGAAAAAAAGGTGTGAGGTGTATGAGTTGTCATGTATTAAAGCTAAGGGATGTTATCATACTCTGTTTAATCAGATCATCTCCTTTGTTATTCATATGCTTATCAATTTACACTATCGTTCAAAAGCTTGGGGTCACCCAGACAATTTCATGTTTTCCATGAAAACTCACATTTTTATTCCATGTGCTAATATAATTGAACAAAGGTTTTCTAATCATCAGTTAGCCTTTCAACACCATTAGCTAACACAATGTAGCATTAGAACACAGGAGTGATGGTTGCTGGAAATGTTCCTCTGTACCCCTATGTAGATATTCCATTAAAAATCAGTAATTTCCAGCTAGAATAGTCATTTAACACATTAACATTGTCTACACTGGATTTCTGATTAATTTAATGTTCTCTTCATTGAAAAAAAACAGCTTTTCTTTCAAAAATAAGGACATTTCCAAGTGACCCCAAACTTTTGAATGGTGGTGTATGCCCCAGTTTCATTGCATTTGATTTGCTGACTGACATGCAGAGAGACGTAGTGTAGACTGTTGACTGTATAGACGCCAGGAGAACATAGTGAAAGAACTTCATCTTTAAAAAAATGGAACTTTGAAAATACTTTGTGCCATTTTGATGATCACTGAACTGACCTTGGAAGAAATACAGAAGGATTTATGGCTAACTTTAATTAGTACAGAAGCATGTGATACTATAAATGTGGAACTTGCTTCTGATTCAGGTTGTGGCATACATTACACAGTTGCAAGTAAAACCTGTGGCTACTCTTATCACTCTTGCCTGGCAGTGACAGTAATTACTGAAGAAGTGTTGACACATGCTTGTGATATACGTCATTGCTGTTGATCTTTTATCTAAGCAGTCTAAGAAGTTTTTTTTGTTGTTATCTGGAGAATCAGAAGCTCTTGCTGAGTGTTTCTCAGGGTTTCCATCTTTAGCTCCACCATACTCGTAGTTGCTGTGGGATAGTCTGTTCTGACAAACCAGCCATTGCTGGTTAATGTAAAATGCATTGCTACTGCACCAGCACAGAAATGTCGCTAAGAAAGCAGATTTAAAACTCTGGTATTCTGCAAAATACACAGAGATATAACTGATGCTGATACGCTTCATCAGCATTTTGTGAACTCACTTGGCAAGGGCTTGAATCTAATAGATGTTTATTTATATGTAAAAGTCCCACACTCGAGTTTTAAACCAAGTGAACACTTTGGAACTATCTTTACAAATCACAATCGAGGATTGCTAATTTGCATAAAGTTGCAAAGGGTTACAAAGTAATCTCGAAGAGTTTAGATATTTATCATTCTACACTTAAACAGACTGTCCATAAATTAGACCATTTAGAATCTAACGCTGCCTAGAAGAGGGAATTCATCTCAATGACTCCAAAGCCTCAATGTAGAATCTTTAGTTGAAGTTGTGGGAGCATCAGCTGTCCTGTTATTCCCACTGCCTCATCCCCTCTCTAACCCAACCGGTCGAGGCAGATGGTCGCCTTCCCTGAGCCTTGGTCTGTCTGAGTTTTTTTCCAGCCCCTATTACAGTTTTTTGTTGTTGTTGTTGTTGTTGTTGCTTCACACCATCGCTCAAAGGGAATCCAAAGGCAACTTTGATTGTTGTGTTTTCTGTTCTCTGTTTATAACATGTAAGGTCTGTACCTTACTATGCTAAGTGCTGTCAGATGGCATATGTTGTGAATTAGTGCTATATAATAAAACTGAATTGAATTAAATTGGGATTTAGGGCTGTTTTGCTGTCTCTGAACCTTGAAATCTTGGAGAGCAGGAAAATTAATTCCCACATTTTTAAACCAATCTTTTGGGATAATGTTAGAGATTCTACCAGCCAAAGCTCAGTAGGACAAGGACCATAAACACTGAAATAAACCCGTTGCAAAATGTTTTTATGGTCTGATCCACAGCTACCAGAAACACGTGTTTGAAAGTACTTCTGCCAAAGGAGATTTAATGTTAACTTATTAAATCCAAGGGTTTCACTACTTTTCAACGGATGCTTGCTAAAGACATAGAAGACGGGAACTGTTGAGTGTTGTTAGCTTGAGCACAGTGTGTTTGTCTGTAATTGTGGCTTAGATGAAGATCAGATCACGTTCTATGACTAGTTAATGGAGAAAACCACATAGTTCCAAAGGGTGTTTTTTTCTTCCACTAAATCCTGCTAATAGCCAGATTTTTAGCACTTAACAGTGAAAATTGTTGTTTTATGGCACTTTTCCAGGTTGTTTTCTCCTGACTAGATCCTTGCTTGTGTTGTATTTACTGTCAAATGTGCGTCACTTTGGATAAAAGCATCTGCTAAAGGAAATTGTAGAGCTGGAAGAGTTAACAACCTAATTTAAACACACATAATATAAATCCACTTGGCACCACTGACAGTGGTGTAAACTAAAGCAAATTATTGTTCCACCATATGACAGGCAGATCAAACCAAATAATGCATCCATTTGCTTCTGTGTTCTTGTGCAGTGTCCTTTATCTTTTGTGTAACTGAGGAATAGCAGCTTCCATTGAAACTGTCTTGAAAAACAGCTGTTTTGCGAAACATATTACACAGACTGGGAGAGTGTTTGTATTGAGTGCAAACCTCATTAGCATGTTAAAGAACATTGAACTACCTGAAATCTCTATTACCATTTATATTATAGATTGAACTCTTTCTTCCTTGAACCTCAACGCACATCAATGATAAGTTTACTTCTACAGCGACAGCAGTGTTTGCTGAATCTAAAAGACTGAAGAAAAGCAACTGTGATTCAGGTCACACAAGGTAACTCTAGTGGAGCAGCTTGAGACACGAGTACACAATGTCTCCAAGGTGCTTCTGAGGAAAGTTGTATGGATCAGATCCAGGGATTAGCTGAAAAGTGCATGCATCACAGCTGATTCCCTCTGGCTAAATGAAAGTCTCCTAAATGCCAATTAGCCCACTGACCTCTGTCAGGCATTAATGAGAAAGACACACCGATCCCTCCGTTTAAATCACCTACATGTGTGGCAGCTATGAGCATTCTTGTCCCACGACCACACCGAGATAAAAGTGTTTGCGGAGACAAATTTCTATTGACAAAAAGGACTTGATCATTAGGAGTATTCTTTTCAAGATCATGCTGAGCTGTAAATGGGATATTCTCTCTGCCTGATACTTTGTCAGGATGAAGTTAATTAATAGGATCATTGCTGCTCTAATTTGTATTCTAATTCGATAGTGCGATTCAAACCAAATGAGTTCAAAGTGGTAGTCGAAAAATGCTGAGAGAAGAGAAGACTTTAGTTCACACATACAATTATTTGTTTAAAGCGAACATAATTCCATATAGAATTTTAGTGTTCAGGGTTTACAGGCAGTCATAATGGATTCACATAATCCATATAATGTGTATTCATTTGTACTGGTGTCATGCAAATAAATAAACACAAACGAATTAACCTTCTACAAAAGCATTCACAGCAACCAGAGTAAAATTCACACAAATATGTAGAAGCTATGACAGGCAGCGACTTTCCACATGGATGAAACAGCAGTGCAGCAGGTGAAGAATGTCGGCGCTGGCGGGTGGCAGTCTGGCAGAGGTCAAGAGGTCGTAGTGTTTACTAGTGTGTCACATAGACAACCTGCGATGTGATGGCAGCTGAGGGGACCTGGCTGACACAACAATAACAAAAGTAAACACTAATGGCATGTGTCAAGGACTTTCCATTTGTCTGAATGTTCACTGTGGTGAAGTTTCCACACTGTGGGTTTCCTGCTGAGGCTTTACTGTGAAAACACACAAACACACAATAAGCACAGCAAGACAGAGCAGACATGGTTTGAATGTTTTAATTACAATGCATATATATTTAGCTTATAGTTTATTGACTTCTAGAAATATTTTTTTATAAATTCATACTAAAGTGACATCAACAAGTTATGAGGACCAAAAGGACAGAAAATAGGTTGAACTAATTAAAACCATGATTGGCTGTGACACAATTAGGCGGCGCTCATTTGGATTCATGGAGAACAAAGAATAGCAGCCAGTGGACCTGAAAGAAGCATTGCTCTGAATTATTATTTTTTTTTTTTTTATCAAAGGCTGTGAATGTACACACGTGGACAAAATTATTGGTACCCCTCGGTTAATGAAAGAAAAACGGTCACAGAAATAATTTGAATCTGACAAAAGTGAGAATAAATAAAAATTCTATGAAAATTAACCAATGAAAATCAGACATTGCTTTAGAACCATGGTTCAACAGAATTATTTCATGTTCATGTCCTGGCCTTCCCGGAATCTTTCTGCATGGACTGTCCATGTTCTCCCTCTGCATGCATCTCCTGATACTCCAGCTTCCTCCTACAGTCCAAAAACATGCTCAGGTGACTCTAAATTGTCCATTGGTATGAATGTTTGTGTGTCTGTCTGTATATGTAGCCCTGTGATACACTGGTGATCTGTCCAGGATGTCTGCTGGGATAGATTCCAGCCCCCTGCGACCCTACTGAGGATTAAGTAGTGTATAGATGATGGATGGATATATAGTGCATTTTTTGTTGTCATTGTTGCAAAGTGTGGGGTTAGTTGGTGATGCACATTTGACAGTAGTCCTTTACTGAAGTCAGTCAGAATTATGTTTATTCATAAATGTTGAAACTCACAAGGACACAGTTCTCATGCTTGCTTTATGGATGTCTTCATTTCTGAAACTATTACATCTATCTGTGCAGCAAACAAGCACTTGGAATTGTTCTCCTCAGCAAATTATTTGAACATCATTAGGTGACTTTGTGCCCTCTGTAGTGGTTAGTACTGATTATCTAGATAGTCTGACAGGCTGGAAACTCAAGAAGCGTCAAAAGAGGTGGAGATACAAATCATTACCTCTGGTCAGAACTTTCAGAATGATAAAGTCACAGCAAAATACAATGCAGAGAATAACTGTGAGTTGTAGTGATAGGCTTTGTATCCATACAGTTAAATGCAGAACTAATCATGTGATCATGATTTCAATTAAATATGTGGCAACAATAGTGATCCAGATTATGGATTATGATTCTACCCCAAAAGAATATCATGAGGTCTTATGGGCAGAAGGCAGAAAAGTTGAAATTAATCTAAATGGATTGTATGAAATCTGATTTTCACGCAATTTTCTATCCAGTTACTTCACACGATTAAAATAACCACCCATTAGCTATACGTACCTGGTTGACTGTTACAGGGTCTGGGCTGACACTGAGCCAGAGGCGGGGTACATCCAGGACAGGTTGCTAAGCCTTCACAGGACTGACACATAGAAACAAACACAAAAAAACCTCACACCTACAGGCAGTTTAAAAGCACCAATTAACCCAGCCTGCATGTGTCTGGACTGTGGGAGGATGCTGAGCACCGAGCAAAAATGCAAGATGTGTATTTAAAATTTAGGTTATTAGCTAAAAGGTATTAAAAATAAAAGCACAAACCACCAGGTATCAGTAGCTTTTGCAACATATCCAGGTATATTGTGTAAGTATGCGTTTTGTTGAAGATAAAAGAACAACACAAGATCATTTTTAGTGGGTAGCTGATACTAGCTTTGAGTTTTTTATGCAACAAACTATGCAGAAAATTAACGTTATAGTAGATTTAACACTTGATGGTGCAGGCCACAACACAATGTTCCCACACTCCTGCTATTCTTCAGTCTGTTGTGCTCCTCCTGTCTGTGCAGCAGCTCATACAGATATCAAACATCACAGACATCAAAGTGGGAGCAGAGATGACATGAGACAATGGTCGGGTGGAAAACCTTAAGTTGAGCGAAACCTTTGCAGAAAAAGAAAAAAAAACTTACACATGTATTAGTGATCATTCCAACATGAGCACAAAGGGCTTTTCATGACTCCGTATTCCAAGCATGCTTCAGTGGGTGGAAAACAAGGAGGAATCCAACCAGGGTGCAATCAATACTGGAGCTTTTATACGTTGAGGGTTTTGGTAGAGAGGTAATCTCTTTATGGATTCATCAGCTGTTGCCGCAGAACAAGTCTCCTGTTGGTCTGGTGTCCACAATGCGACCACAGTGGCGCGAAGACAAAGATGAGTTGATAAAGACGAGAAAGAGGAGGAGGAGAAAGAACAAGTGTGTGGTGCTATGAGTGAAACAAAAGCTGCAGCGCTCCCCCGCTGCAACACAAACATCAGCACTTATTCTGGGTTCAGCTCCTAGGTGGTCCGAGGAGAGCCATATTTCAAGTCTCCTTCGACAGACTTACGACATCGACAGCGGAGGTATTTCACTCTCAAACTGAAGCTGGATGTTGACTTTGCAATAGAGGGAGCCGTTAACAGCCATCGACATAAGGACCACAGACTCAAGGAATCGCTCCCTGGAAAGCCATACTTAACTCTGCTTGGCCATTTTTCAAGAGCAGTCTGAATTCTGTCATCTATAAATTTACCCATAAAGGAGCTGTTGTGTGTGTGTGTGTGTGTGTGTGTGTGTGTGTGTGTGTGTGTGTGTGTGTGTGTGTGTGTGTGTGTGTGTGTGTGTGTGTGTGTGTGTGTGTGTGCGCTCCTTTTTGGCATTTCCAGCTCCCACACAAAGCATGCCTTCAACATACAGGATAATATATTCATAGCTCTATTTTACTCTCATGCATAACACAATACAGATCCTCGGGGCTTTCATTAATGAAGACCTGCTGAACACACATTTGCACACACATGGTAGCATGTTCTGTAAACTGCCCGGAGAGCTCTACCAGCGTTCATGTATCGCCCAAAGAAACTGGATGCTTTTGTTACTGTTAGCACAGTTAAAGCGGCGGGTAGAGGGGAGTTCAAAGTTCTCCAGTCTCTGTGGGGATAAAAGAGGCTGTCATGAAAGCACCAAGAGGACCTCATCCATAATGAATGCAGGGAGGAGGTGAATCATCAATGCAAGGAAGGTTACATCTGCAAGCATAAAGGCAATACTTTACATTTTATCTTAAAAGTCTTGACATTATCCACTATGCTGATTGTATCTGGTCAAAAAGACAGTTGCAGTTCTTTGTACGAGGCTGTGCTGCTTTCTGCTGCCAGTTTACAGAGTGTTCCTAAAGTCTGGATACAGGAAATCACATTAAGCATAATTTTTTTCTCTCCACAGATTAGATATGGCTTTGTCACAAAAAGAAAGAGTTGAACTGTTACTTCTCAGTGGATGTGAAGGATGGACATATCGAAAGACACGTTTAGGGATAATTTTGGGTTAGGGAAGTGATTTTTTGGGGCTAGCATGAATTTTAGCCATGACCAGTTCTTTAGTTTCGGCTGATACATCTTCTTCAAACTTTTTAGCCACCTTTGCCACTGTGGAAAAGCCAAGTGGAGTCCTCCTTGGATGATGTGCATTAAATTCATCTGCTCTCTTTCGAAGTACCAGTTTAACTCTTTCTTATTTCAACAAAGCCATATTTAATCTGTCGAGGCAAAAAATATATATATTAATGAGATTTCCTATGTGTCCAGACTTTAGGGACACCCTGTATATGAACACATAGTCTTCTGAGTTGGCCATTTTTACTCCACCAAGGAATGCGGCGGAGTTATGTGACGATCTGTGTTGGTTTGACTGTTTGTCTGTTTGTCCGTCTGTCTATCTGTCCATCTGCAAGCAACATTATTCAAAAACGGACCAATAGATTTGGATAAAACTTTCAGGGAAAGTCAGAAATGATACAAGGGCCAACTGATTAGATTTTGGCAGTGATGCGGCTTATAGTCTGGATCCATGGATTTGTTCAAGATTTCTGTATCATTGTGAGATAGTGGCATGGCGTCACTGTAACTATGACTACAAGTGAACACTACATCAGCTGCCTGCTGATGATCACAAGATTGTGATCTGACTACAAATCGACCACTGCAGACTTTCCGGGACTTATCCATAGGAAATGATACAAGGAATAGTTGATTAAATTGTGGGGATGTTTCTGAGTCCCATCAATTTCCACCGCCTGCTACATATTAAGGTCACCCGATTTGGTATCTGTACATAACGTGCACATTCATAACACCCACCTGTGTTCAGCGCAAGGTTATATTTTGTTTGTGGATACATCTATATTAAATGGCCACATTCTATGTGGCCATTGTTTCTGCCATTATTTTTTTCAAGATTTCAGCCGTTGGAAATGATACAGCGACTGAGCAGCCTTGGCGGAGTACTGTGCTCTCTGAGTGCTTTTCTTCTTTCTATATGTGCCGACTTTACGTGACGCTTTCATGTAGATTTCTATTCTCTGTCTGTAGTAGTTTATTATTTAGCAGACTGAATACTGCACTGGCTCTGCTGTTCAATAGTTCCTTTTAACAGCAGTGATTTTGACCTGTCATTGTGGGAGAACACTCTAATAAAGTGTCCCTCTAAGCCACAATAAAGAGACAAAAGCCATGTTTTGATTGAGATGTTGCAAAAAATTAACTGAATCCCCTGAATATTTTCAACAGAAATGTTAATTACAGTTTTGTCAATATCAGGAGTTACATTGTTGAGAGAAACGTGGTTTTGCTAATTTTCCAGTTGAGTGCCATAAAATCACTGAACAGAGAACAGAGCGCAACAAGATGACAAAATTAAAACGCTACCAGTCAAACTTTAAATAGTGCAAAAAATAATGTTGAAAAGACGATAGAAGTATGGCATTTGTGTTTCTCATCACTTCTCACATAGCTGTTTTCACCTGTCACAGTCTCTTCAATAGAACAGAAGCTTCAGTAGATGTTTAGATGTTTATCCCATTTCACTTTTATCTGAGCACAGACGTTTCCACGTCAATCAAGCAAATGTTTTGCATTTTCACTGCTTTATGCACAAAATGAAAATGTACAGAAAAATAAGTGTATGAAAGCCCACTAGGTTTTGCAATGAGATACAACATTAGGGCTGTAACTAACATTTATTTTTATTGTCAATTATTGTGTTAGTTATTTTCACAAACAATCAATAGGTTGTTTTGCATGTAAAACATCATAAAATGATTAAAAATTTAATTGTTTTTAAAGCCTAAGATGACATCCTTAAATATCTTGTTTTGTTCACATAAAAAAAAACATTCAAACCTATTCATCAGTCATAAAAACTGTTTTTCAATAGTTGGCAACCAATTGATTAACTGATAATTCTTTTGCAACTCTAATACCCAATATTAGCCACCTTCCTAAATGGAACTCAGCCATCATCAGTTGTAATATTTTGGCATGTTGAAAGGCTTGTTGATCTTGTTGTCACCACTTCTTTTACATATCCTGCAGTGCACTGTAGAAACAGGCTTCCTTCCCACAAAGACTGCATCCACAAACAGAATGAAAAAGTTATACAATTCACAAACTGAGATGATTCTTTCTTGGGGACAAAAGATGTTACCTGTTGTTGCATACATCACACATGTCACACCTTGACAAGATGTATAAAGATCTATCAGACAAAGAAAAGACAAAAACAAAAGATGTTTTGTTTGTCATTTTTGCAATGACTCTTCCATTTACTGATCTTTCAATGGAAAATACCGTTACCGTTCAAAAGTTCGGGATCACCCAGACAATTTCATGTTTTCCACGTAAACTCACACTTTTATTCATGTGCTAACATAATTGCACAATGGTTTTCTAATCATCAATTAGCCTTTCAGCACCATTAGCTAACACAATGTAGCATTAGAACACAGGAGTGATGGTTGCTGGAAATGTTCCTCTGTACCTCTATGGAGATATTCCATTAAAAATCAGCTGTTTCCAGCTAGAATAGTCATTTACCACATTACCAATGTCTAGACTGTATTTCTGATTAATGTTATCTACATTTAAAAAAAAGATTTTGGCAGTGATGTGGCTTGTAGTCTGGATCCACGGATTTGTTAAAGATTTCTGTATCATTGCGAGACAGCGGCAACGTCGTGTTTTATTAAAGATTTCATCCATTGAAAATGATACAGCTAAGCAGCCTTGGCGGAGTACTGCGTTCTCTGAGTGCTTTTCTTGTTTTCTTTGTGCATGGAAGATTGTGTTGAGATAATCCAGAAATATTATCTGGGCTGACCTAGCCTTAGCTTTAAATATAAGTGACCATGGGGCATAATCAGATACAAGCACAGTATGTTAAATTGCCATTACATAAATCCAGGTGGGTGTCAGAAAGTTGGGGGTTCAGTCAGTCAAAATCAGGTTTGGATGTGTGAATAAAAACTTGTCTGATGATTGTTTGGTTTATTGGAGTTCATGTAAGGTTGGACAATCCACAATATCTGGCACAGCTAGTAAACAGGGGCTGGCCTAATAAATCTCAACATGCATTTGAATAATAGATTTTGACTGCTCAATTACAGCCTATTGTAGTTCTGTCACCTGGCCATTTTTCATTTAAATCAAAGCTTAGAGTTCAGTGTTTTAAAAAACAGACTAGACGACTGTTTTAGTGAGGGGTAATTGTGCTCTCTTGCCCTCATTTTGACTTGTGTATTTTTATATATTTTAAAAAAAGCTTTTGTCTCGTGCCTTTCAGAAAAAAATAGAGCAGTACCACAAGTGCTGTTTTGAATGGATAACATGTTAAGGTAGATATGTTTAACATTTAATAAAGCAAGCGAGGATAAGGGGTTTGATTTGCCTGCAGCTTTCTAATCCAGTGTTTCCATTTACAACTTCAAGGCCTCTGCCAACCAGACTCTCCAAGCAGAGGCGTTGAGGTGCATTTGCTACCCTCATTATTTAGCCGCAATTCCCCCAAAAGGTTATTATTAGCCGCAAGAAAGATGATTATGAAAATATGTTATTGTAGGGCAGGAAAGCCCTTAGGTCCTGTCAGTCAGTGGCAGACTTGATGCTGTGCTGGCTGGAGAGCTGCTCTGGGCCCCACAGCTGTGTCTTGTCTGTTGGCAGGATGCTTGTGTGCATGTTTTCTGGTGTGTGTATTCTTAGTACGTGTGAATACGTCAACACCTTCATCTGCTCATGCTTGTCTTCAGGATTTTCTGAATTGCACTTATGTGAAACACTCAGTTTGGTGGATTGCGTACGGGTTGCATGTGAATATCATATTGTAGGAATGTGTCTGAGCTCTAATTCGGGTTGGAGTTATTTCAGAGGGTCCGGCTGATTGGCTGCTGCTGTGCTGACATCATCGCGGGCTCGGAGGGGCAACAAGCTTGCCAGGATTTGTCCATGACTCACGCTCAGTCTACACTCTGTAATGTGCCAGTTTACGGCACACAGTCAACAAACACTGGGCTTATACTATATGGCACAATGAGGGAACACATGGTGGAAGCTACAAAGTGCCTGTGTGCCCATCTGCACATTGAACTTTTAGTTATTCAAATATTTCTTGGCGCAGAGCTGCTCACGAAGCAGACTATTTCATTGATTAAGATAAACTTCTGTGGGAGGAGCTAAAAAACTGTGATTTACAGACGGTGCTGGCAGTACTATATTATAACTATACTATCTTTTTTTATACAGTCTGCAAATACAGTCATAACTTCAAAACCAGTGCCGTACTTATGTACAGATTTGAGGACCTTTCTATTTTGACTCCACAACATCCTCATTTTCCTTCATTACATTTATGTGACAGCTTTGGTTACTTCTCAAATTAAGATTTTGCACATAAAATATTTGAAGCGCTTAGAAAATATGATTTTTTACTTCTACATTCAAAAAAATTGTACAACAGTTTATGCAAGTACCGCTAAAAGGATTAGTCAGTTAATCAGTTGATAAAAAAGTGGTAACGACTTTAACTAGAAAAGCACTCAGAGAGCGCAGTACTCCACCAAGGCTGCTCAGTCGCGTCATTTCCAACGGATGAAATCTTGAGCTGAGCACAGGCGTGTGCTATGCATGTGCGAACCTGAATGGCGTGACTTAAATATGTAGCGGACGGCGGGAATTGATGAGACTCGAAAACACCCCCACAACTTAATCAATTGTTTCTTGCATAATTTCCAACAGATAAGTCCCAATAAGTCCACAGCAGCAGGATTTGTAGTAAGATCACAATCATGTGTTCACTAATTGTCATAGTTACAGTGACTCCATGCTGCTATCTCGCAATGATACAGAAATCTTTAACAAATCTGTGGATCCATTCTATAAGTCGCATTGCTGCCAGAATCTAATCACTTGGTCCTTGTGTCATTTTTGACCTTCCCTGAAAATTTCATCCAAATCCATTAGTCTGTTTTTGAGTAATGTTGCTAACAGACAGACAGACGGATAAACGTACACTGATCGTCACATAACTCTGGCATGTTCTTTGTCGGAGAAGTAATCTTGTAGGTCACTTGTGACAGCATTTGTCACTATTTTCTGAGTTTTTACAAACCAAACAATCCATTGATCAATGGAGGAAAATAATCATCTATTAGTCCATAATGAAGACAAGAAGTGTAGTACTCCGCCAAAGCTGCTCAGTCGTATCATTTGTGACAGATAAGTCCCAATAAATCTGCAGTGGCGTATTTGTAGTAGGATCGCAATCATGTGATCGTCAGCAGGCAACTAACCTAGCATTCACTTGTCATAGTTACAGTGACGCCGTGCTGCTATCTCGCAATGATACAGAAATCTTTAACAAATCCATGGATCCAGACTATAAGCCACATCACTGCCAACATCTAATCAGGTGGTCCTTGTGTCCTTTCTGACCTTTCCTGAAAATTTTATCCAAATCTGTTTGTCCATTTTTGAGTTGCGCACAGACAGACAAACAGGTGCACAAATGTACGCAATCGTCACTCTACTGCGTTCCTTAGTGGAGTAATAATCTTTAGTTGCAGTCTGATACAAAATAGTCGAACATAAGCTCTACCTTAACCAACTACAATAGTAAAATCCTGCTTTTAATTTCATGTATGAGCAACAATAATCTAATGATATAATATATAGGAGTATAACATTCACACAGGGCAATTTTCTGCATTGAATACTTTTGCTTATGATACTTTCAGTACATTTTTGTCATAATACTTACATGCTTAAGTAACATTTTTCAATGCAGGATTTTTACTTGTAACAGAATACTTTTACAGTTTGGTATTTTTATTTTTACTTCAGTAAAGGATGCAAAAACTCGACTCTTACGTTTCACTGCTACCTTTGGAATATATTGTTTCTGTACGTTATAGTGGCAGAAACTTTAGGTGTAGTTTTAAATTTTTTCAACAGAAGTAGGCCTGAAAAATGTATCATTTTTTTCAGACATGATTTCCTAGTGATTACTAATTTTTGCAGCATTAACATAGTGTAGATGGGAATGACTCAAATTAGACTACAGAGGTCAATTTAATGAGAAACAAATGTCACCTAAAGTACTGATGTAAGGTGCACGTTTCTGGTTTACATCAGTACAAAATATAAGACCCAGTCCAAATCCGACCTGTGGACAATAATCTCAAAACTGACATGCATAAATTCACATTCAAAAAAGAGAGATCCAATCTGAAGGGGATCCGAGGATAATTAGACCCAATCCAAAGTGCGGTCAACCTGAACCAACCATAATGGAGAGGGAACACCAACCCTAGCAGTATCATGATGCGCTAGCTATTAACAAGAAGTCACAGTGGGAAAGAGCAACAATATAATAATATAGCTACAAGAGCAAATGTATATTTTTAGAAAGTAATTCCACAATTAATTGCTTTGTATGCTTCAGAGATTAATTTTCATAAATATAATTGAAAGCCTTATTTTCATCTCCTGCACCAACAATAAAGCATTCTGTAGCCATCTGGGTGACAGATAGACAGAAGATAACAATGTGTTCCACATGATCAGAGCTGATTACTTTTGGTATTTAGGCAGGTTGAGACCTGTATTGACCCATGAAAACCTCCAGTCTGTTGCTGCACAGAATACATTGTATCAGGCTTTGGCTAAACAGACAATAGCAGTTGAGATGTTAACATTTTCCACCCATCAACCGTCTGTTTAAGAGCTGCCAACTGTTGATGTATTCACAGAGGTGACTGACAATATTTGAAAAGAGTCCACAGGCATGTTTCCCATAAATTGATTCATTTGTGGTGACCTGCCAACATACCAGTACATATTGATTTGCATTTATGAGGCTATCTGACTCATAAATACATAGACAATGGGCCCATCTGTTAACAGCCTCTCCTCTGTGCACATGTCCATCCTTTGTCCACTGAGCACGACCAGTTCAACTCTTTCAAAAAAAGCCATGTTTAATCTGTGGAGGCATGCTACACACACCAAGGAAAATAACAAGGCATAAAAAATTATAACATATGGTTAATGAGATTTCCTATGTGTCAAGATTTTATATATACACTACTGTTCAAAAGTTTGGGGTCTCTAAAAATGTCTTTATTTTTGAAAGAAAAGCAGTTTTTTGCATGAAGATATCATTAGATTAATCAGAAATACAGTCTAGACATTGCTAATGTGGTAAATGACTATTCTAGCTGGAAACGGCAGATTTTTAATGGAATATCTACATAGAGGTACAGAGGAACATTTCCAGCAACCATCACTCCTGTGTTCTAATGCTACATTGTGTTAGCTAGTGGTGTTGAAAGGCTAATTGAACATTAGAAAACCGTTGTGCAATTATGTTAGCACATGAATAAAAGTGTGAGTTTCCATGGAAAACATGACACTCCCTGGGTGACCCCAAACTTTTTAATGGTAGTGTATACATACATGTATATATATATATATATATATATATATATATATATATATATATATATATATATATATATATATATATATATATATATATATAAATATATATAAGTGTGGATCATTTAGTATCATGAACACCTCTGCAAATATTTGTCCAAAACTCGTACATTCAAGATAACTCTAAAATGTTTGTCTGTCTGTTCTTAATGTGATCTCAATCTCACTATTTCAAGCAGATAAGGAGCCATGTTAATTCTCCACATGCTGCCTAACCGTGGCAGGAAGATTTTAGGCTGGGTTTTTAAATATCCCAGCTTGTAGTTGCTAAACCAGCCTTTACTGTTCTGACAAACTGCAGTGATGAGCAGATGCAGAGAGCCACCGACATAATGTTGCATGAACTTCTTTCCCTTTCTGGGCAGGAAACATGGTGCACAGCATTTGCATAACTGCTATGCAGAAATGTGGCCTAGCTACGCACTTCAGATGCCAATAATATTAGCTCACACCGATTTGTGCTTATAGGTTAATTATTTATTGTGTTGAATTCCCAAAGAGAAAAATTGTCCAATTAAACCAACCAGTGATGGACTCCATTGCTATTTGATAATAAGCACTACATTAATCCAGTTGCCTAATCCTGTTATCAATTTGTTGCCAGCCTTACTCGTCAAACAGATAGCAAATTACAAGATGAGTTTTACATTTTCTTTATATTTTCATACATTAAAAAAAAACCAAACACATTGCTGATAATGGCTAAATGAAAAGAAACACAGCATTAAAATTATTAATGTGTATTTTTTAAAATGCTGAATATTGGATCCGGTAATTGGTCAGTCTGATAATCAGCTAAGTTCTAATATACAGTATGAGTCAAAAATTTGGACTCATCTTCTCATTTAATGTTTTTTTTCATGACTATTTACATTGTAGATTCTCACTGAAGGCATCAAAACTATGAATAAACACAAATGGAATTATGTAGCAAACAAATCATCATCAACAAAACCATCCATTCACCTTTTCTGTGTTGCACAAAGACAGGGCGGGTGGCACCAAAGATCTCAAATTTGGACTCATCAGACCAAAGCACAGATTTCTACTGGTCTAATGTTCAGTCCTTGTATTTCTTGGCCCAAACAAATCTCTTCTGCTTGTTGCTTTTCCTTAGTAATGGTTTCTTAGCAGCTATTTGACCATAAAGGCCTGATTGGTGCAGTCTCCTCTGAACAGTTGATGTAGAGATGTGTCTGCTACTAGAACTCTGTGTGGCATTTATCTGGACTCTAATCTGAGGTGCTGTAAACTTGCCATTTCTGAGGCTGGTGACTCTGATGAACTTATCCTCAGCAGCAGAGGTGACTCTTGGTTTTCCTTTCCTGGGGCAGTCCTTATGTCAGCCGGTTTCATCGTAGCACTTGATGGTTTTTGCGACTCCACTTGGGGATACAATCAAAGTTTTTCCAATTTGACTGACCTTCAGTTCTTAAAGTAATGATGGACTGTGATTTCTCTTTACTTAGCTGATTGGTTCTTGCCATAATATGGATTCTAACAGTCGTCAAACAGGGCTGTCAACTGTGTACCAACCTGACTTCTGCACAACACAACTGATGGTTGTAAACAGTCCCGAAAATAAAGAAAAATCAATAAATGAGAAGTGTCCAAACTTTTGACTGGTAGTGTACATGCCCATTTTATGCATTTAGTCCAGGCTTCTCGCTAGATTTTCAGAGGGTTATTTAATGTTTTTGTCATATTGTTTTCAACCATTATGCCTACCATGCATGTGAAAGAAAGCCGGCAACACTTATTGTGCATATAGCCATAAATCGCTTTTTTGAGAATGACCCCAATGATGGGTTGCAACTTGCTTTTCCGAGCTGATAGTTGAGGAATATCCAATCAGCCGTTTGATCTGAATAGTGATGAGCATCTGTCACACACCAATCACACAAATGTTCATCCAAACAGATTGTTGACAGGCAGGTCATTCCTCTTGCCAGCTTATCTTTCTGTTTGATGTCACCTAAAATCCCTTTTACTATCATTCAGCTTAAGGCGCTCCACATAAACACTTATGCATTGTGACTAAGCCTTTCTATATAGCAGAGTAAACCCTACATTCATTACTATAAGAGTCAATCTCAAACAGTTTATTTAATGTATAGTAGCTTGATCTTTGATCTTGCTGGCTGAAATTCTTCCACTGTGATTCCATTTCTCTAGTATTTAGAGTTTAACTCAACCAGTGGAACAACGTCAGTCTCAGAAATTGCTTTTTCTGCCTCTGAGAAATCTTTGAGAATTACAACTCAGCTCCGAAAAACATTTTGTGATATGAAATTAATTTGAGCTTTTCAGGCCTTTCAATCCATCTCCGAAAGTGTGTTTGTGTCTTTACTCCCTACTGTTTGTACTGCACCATCTGTTTGCATTTTATCAGGCTTCCTGTCATCTCTCGGAAACTTGAGAAGTTGGTTGTATGTCTCTGCACTAACACAGATACAGACTACATCTGTTTTGTGTAGTGATACAAATGGAAATCTGGAAGAGAGCAAATTATGTGCAATAATTGTATGATGTACATCATCTTCTTCTTTCCACTCTACAAGTTCTATCTTCATCCTGTCCTGATAACGAGAACACTCTTACTTAAAATCAGGCATTGACAGATTGTTAATGTGGGTATATCTTCATCCAGCAAAATACAGGAATTAGCGTAGTTCAGTAATTATATGCACAAGGCCAGCTCATTTCCATGCAGAAAGTGTTTTTGCTGATATTTTGACAAAGTAAGATGTAAACAGAAAGAGCCAAGATGACATTAAAACCCTTAGATGCTCACTCAAAAATAATTTGTACAGATGGGTTGCAAGTATTTTAACTGAACGTCAAGCCTCATAGCTTCTCCTCCCAGCTCTAATTTGCTACATAAGTAATCTGCTACTGTGCTTCAGTGCCAAGTGAGATGATTGAGCGTCTGTAGTGATTTGTTTGCATTCCACAGCTAGAAATCTAAATCTGCAAAGGCTTGTTAAATAACGGCACTGAAAACACATCCAGAGATGCAAAGAGCAGATTAGCTGTTTGCTTCTTTTATCTCGGTCTCATTTAATGTTGTTTGTGTTCATTATTCCTGGTATATGTCACAATATGTCAAGTCTTTTAAGTCTGTCTTTCAAGGTCTCTGTTTCAGGTGTATCAATTCAATTCAAACACTTTATTTATCCCCGAGGGGAAATTAAAAAGGGCATAAAGAGCAGCATCAACAAAGACAAGGACAAAAACAAGCAGAACATCAGACAACAAAACCGACACAAAGTTCTAAATTTAAAAAAAAAAAAAAAGTTCTATAATTTAAAAACAACACTTGTTTCACCAAGCCCACGTCTCATAGCTTTTGTTCATCTGGAAAACAAGTTGACTTTACTGAGAATAATCACATTCTTATGGCAGATTTTGATGATTACATTCTTACCAAGAAAAGTACTAAGAGCGCAGTACTCCACCAAGGCTGTTCATTCCCCCATATGGCATTGTCCCAAATGCCGCATTTATTTATTAGTTATTGATCAGAATTCATGGCAACATAGAATGTGACCGTTTAATATAGATGTACTCACAAACAAAATGACCTTGCGCTGAGCACAGGCATGTGTTATGCATGTGTACATTATGTACAGATACGGATATCCTGTGACCTAAATATTCAATTCAATTCAATTCAATTCAATTCAATTCAATTTTATTTATATAGCGCCAATTACAGTCAAATTGTCTCGAGACGCTTTACAGAACCCATGTGCCTGACCCCCAGAGCAAGCCAAAAGGCGACAGTGGCAAGGAAAACACCCTTTTAACAGGGAAAAAAACCTCGAGCAGAACCCGGCTCTAATGTGGGGGGACCCATCTGCCTGCTGGCCGGGCGGGTTGAGAGGGACAGAAGAGGTAGAGAGGTAGAGATAGAGGGGTAGAGATAGAGATAGAGGGATACAGATAGAGGGGTAGAGATAGAGGTAAAGGGGGAGGGATAGAGGGATGGAGGTAGAGGGGAAGAGGTAGAGGGATAGAGATGGAGGGGAAGAGGTAGAGGGATAGAGATAGAGGGATAGAGATGGAGGGGAAGAGGTAGAGGGATAGAGATAGAGGGATAGAGATAGAGGGGTAGAGGTAGAGGGGTAGAGGTAGAGAGGTGGGGGGGCAAGGACCATAAAACACACAGTATAATACATGCATGATAAGACAGATGATACATGCAAAGTACAACTAACATGGAAACTAATTATGTTTACTGCTATGGTGTACAGCACTGACATTAAATATACTACATATATAGCTGGTGGTAAACTCAGAAATATGTAGATGAGCAAATCAAGTATAGTGAGGGCAATGCAGAGTAGATTGGTGGGAATGGGCAGCTGGAGGTGGGAGAACAACCACACATCTGAAGCATCCAGCATCCAGCTCTGGGACCAGGGACACTCGGAGAAAGGACACAGGGAGAAACAGAGTGAATGTAATGCAATAATGGTATATATAGTAAATACATAGGTAGTTAGAGAAGGGCTCAGTGCATCCAGAGAGGTTCCCCAGCAGCCTAGGCCTATAGCAGCATAACTAGGGGCAAACTAAAGGGACGTCAAGAGGGGAAGTCAGTTGTGCAAATGAAAACACCAGCTCACCCCGTCAGGGTCACCCAGTCAGCCCTAACTATAAGCTTTGTCGAAAAGGAAGGTTTTAAGCCTGGTCTTAAAAATAGAGAGGGTGTCCGCCTCCCAAACCCAAACTGGGAGCTGGTTCCACAGGAGAGGTGCCTGATAACTGAAGGCTCTGCCTCCCATTCTACTTTTAGAGATTCTAGGAACAACAAGTAAGCCTGCAGTCTGAGAGCGAAGAGTTCTGCTAGGATAATATGGTACTATCAGGTCTTTAAGATATGATGGAGATTGGTTGTTAAGAGCTTTATATGTAAGAAGAAGGATTTTGAATTCTATTCTAGATTTAACAGGAAGCCAATGAAGAGAAACCAATATAGGAGAAATATGATCTCTCTTGCTAACTCCCGTCAGTACTCTGGCTGCAGCGTTTTGGATCAGCTGTAGATGTTTCAGAGAGCTATTGGGACAACCTGATAATAAGGAATTACAGTAGTCAAGCCTAGAAGTAACAAATGCATGGACTAGTTTTTCTGCATCACTCTGAGACAGGATGTAGTGGGTGGCGGAAATTGATGGGACTCGGAAACACCCCCACAATTTAATCAATTGTTCCTTGTATCATTTCCAAAGAATAAGTCCCAATAAGTCCTAATAAGTCCGTAGCGGTGGATTTGTAGTAGGATCGCAATCATGTGATCATCAGCAGGCAGCTGACATTGTGTTCACTTGTTGTCATAGTTACAGTGACGCTGTGCCGCTATCTGGCAATGGTACAGAAATCTTTAACAAATCCTTGGATCGAGACTATGAGCTGCATCACTGCCAAATCTAATCAGTTGGTCCTTGTGTCATTTCTGACCTTTCCTGAAAATTTCATCTAAATCCGTTTGTCCATTTTTGAGTGATATTGCTGACAGACAGACAGACAGACAGACAGACAGACAGACAGACAGACAGACAGACAGACAGACAAACCAACACTGATCATCACATAGCTCTGCCACGTTCCTTGGCATTTCGTCCCATTGAGCACTCATGTTTGTTCATTTTCGGTTAAAATTTTTATCTCCCTCACAGCTGACTAGAGAAATAGGGCTGCTTTACCACTTACCATTTACTGAAGGCATGGAGTGTTTACAGATGGGTTTGTGTTGTGTGTGGTCAGCTGCATGCAGCCGTCTGGAGGCTGCATGGCTGCTGTTGCCGTCGCTGTTGCTGTGGCTGCTGCACGATAATGAGCCTCTGGCACTGAGCTGTTGTCAGTCTGGCAGACAGACAGGCCTTCGCCCCGGTCACTGCCACCTCATGCCATCTGGGTCCCTGCACTGAGAGGGGAGGACAGGGACATGCCAATGGGAGGACAGGGGGTAAGGTCACGCACACACACTGGTGTACTGACTAGTTTACTGTTTGATTGAATGACTGACTTAAGTTCACATATTTCTGTCTCAAGACTGGAGTGCACATGTTTAATCCTGTCTGAGTGTTTTCAAAGAAGCAGCGATGACTAGGAAGTCAGAAGTGGTGTCTGAGGTGTTACTCGTATTACATAGAAACAAGTAATCAGCAAGACTAAGCAACTGCAGTCGTGCTGTGAGCCTATATTTAATGCACAGAGGTGCTTTGAGCTTGGTGCTTGTGTCAGCTTGACAACATGATTTCAATAGTAATGCAAAAATTTGCATTTTTGCATTGCAGGTATCAGGTTTAATGTGTTAACCATCATTGCATAGCATGATCACAGCTTTTGCTAATGAGACTGAAACACAAAGTACACCATGAGGCTGATGGAGGCTGACGAATAATGTTGCAAGGATTTAGTTATAAACCGAAGTTTTAGAGAATGGCCAAAACCTGCTTTGGGATGCATACCTTTTATTGTGTCACTGGTGCTGCACTCTAAAGTGGTCAAGCTCATTTAAGTTTACAAAGCTGAAGCTCAGTTAAAAAAGCAACATTTCAACAGTTGTAGCAACTGATAAGTTTCATGACAGACATAATGTCAAGCGTCTAGCATCCTTAAAGTGGAAATTTACTGTATAGTTTGTAAATTATATCATAGTAACATCATGTCCTTCATCAAACTATCAGTCCTGGTGCCTTTTTATAGTGCTCATACCAACAAAGCATGAATAATGCATGCAACTGAGAGTATGAATAGAAATATGACCTGTAGGATTCACTAAATATCCCAAAATTTCTATCATAGGGGGTCCTTGACTTACGTTGGAGTTCCGTTCCTACAATGTAAGTCGATTTTCGCCGTAAGTCGAATCTCCGGCAAAAATGTAATCAAAGCCATTACATGCATCATGTTATTGATCACTTCTTTGGAAAAGTCACGAGTACCAATGACTTTCATGCATGTGTGAGTCATTTTACAAGAAGATAACAGAATATGTTGCACTATTTTTACAACTTCCATGGAGATGGCTTTCCTTTTCTTTGAAGCACTGCCATCAGAAGAGTCTGACTTAGGCTTGGGAGCCATAATGAAGGGCAAAAAGTTAGCAAATGTAGCACAATCCAAAGTGGCATACAACTGGCGAATGTAAACAAAGCTGTCTTACAGCACTGCACGACGATGTATTTGTCCACTCCACTCACCAACTAGTTCCACGGACCCACCCGTAACCAGTTCCAACGTAACAACGAAACGCTGTAGGTCGCGGATGTCGTAAACCGAGGACTCCCTGTTCTGTGAACAGTTAAGTCAGTAGAAACTGATCTGATCTGCATAAGGCATAAAGTTAAAGATGAATCATTCCATTAACATTTAATATGAAGAGGAAAAAAAGGAAAATGCCCCCAACGCAAAAAAAAAGAGCTCTCAGATAACTTCTCAAACTTTAATTAACTTGCGAGAGCTGTGGTTTGTTCATGGTCATCGTTAGCAAAGGTCAGATGATGCAAATCGCAAAGGTTTATAAATAACTTGACTCCTCAAACTTTGTCTCAACAATCAGCAGCCATGGGCTCGTGTGTGCAGCTGCCCGGCACTCTGAAATTACTGATTACTGATGATCACGAAGAAGGAGGAGGCTATAAGAAGAGAGCAAGATGTTTTCAGGGAGCCATTTCATCAGTTCAGCATTCTCAATAGAGTTAACAGGAATAATGGAGGTGAAGTTAAGGTCTGGAAGATGAAGAAAACTTTCCAAGAGAAGTGCTGTAGGATTTCTACAAAGGCAAGCCTGCAGGTCTTTTGGCTGCAGGGAAGATTCAACAGTCCCTGGAGTGGTAGTGCACAAATATGACAAAGTTGTCAGAAGAGCATTTTGAAAGCATGTCATGTGAAAAGTACTGTGTCGGTCACAATGAGCCAATTTATATTTGGAGAAAAAAAATGTGTGCAGGATTTCATAGAAGAAACTCCTCTCCTACTGTGAAGCACAGGGGTGAATCGATGAGGCTGGTGTTACCGCCCGTGGCAGAGGGAACATTTCACTGGTGGAGGTAAAAATAGGTTCAGTTAAATAGCAGGAAATCCTGACATCAAATATCACACTGTAAAAGTAGATGGCTCTTCTACAACCGATAATGACCCTAAACACACCTCAGAATCCACAATGGACTACCCGAGGAGGTGCAAACTGAAGGTGTTGCTGCAGCATTCATAGTCCCTCGGCCTACATCTCATTAAAAATCTGCAGATAGACCTCAAAAGAACAGTGCGAGTAAGACAACCCAAGAATCTCACAGAACTAAAAGCCTTTTGCAGGAGAAATCCCAGAATCAAGAACTGCTACAAAAAGTGTTTACAACCTGTCATACTTGCCAAAAGTAGTGTTACTAAGTACTGACCATACAGAATGCTCAATCTTTTACTTTAGGCCCTTTCCTTTTTTGCTGTTTTGAAACTGTGAAAGATGGAAATAAAATGTAGTGTTGCTTGAAATTAAAATAAAAAGATCATCTTTCACACAATAACCAACACCTTTATCAAACTTTACCTTAGTGAGAAATAGGGCTGCAGCTATCCACTATTATTATCTTAAATAATACTTAAATTATTGATATAAATGCTTTACTGTAATAAGAAAATAGCTTTCATTTAGCTGCCAGCTTTAAATACAGCATGAAACTGTTTTAAGCATGTGTTAACTTATAATACAGTTAAGAGGCTCATTGTGCATTTTTGTAACAAAGCCTGTGTGTGTGTGTTTTTTTGTGATTTTTGTCAGTTGATGCTATGAATCTTGAATAACATAGACTCAGTTTGATGACATGTTGAAAAATTGTTAAACCCAGCGGCTCTTACTGCGCAGAATATGTTCTCATGAGTCCACATGAATGGCAGGCATATTGGCAGGTCAGTAAAATCTTTATGCATGTGTTTACGTCTGAAGGCTAGTACACTAATGCGTCTATGGACTGCAATAGACTAATGGCAGCATTAAGGTAGGGTCCTATAGTTTCTGGGACAAAGATGTGCTAGCCAGCTGTGCTACGTCAGCATTGTGTTGACTCAGCAGAATGTTAAATGATGCCAGCGAGCTTTCCAAGCATTATATTTGTTCAAGCCATTTCATTGCAGCTGTAGTTTCCCCCCATGATTAGGCCTGGTGGGGGGCAACTTAAGCCTGGTGGGGCACTCTTCTTGCAGCACACTGGTGGAAACCCTGGTTATATTTATGGTTTATCCAGTTCTGCTGCGCTGTGATCAGCAGTAAACTTGCTCCGTATGACCTCAGACTGTGAGAAGGTTGTTCAGCTTTTATATAATTACATCGGACAGCAACTCACATCAGGTAGTGACACCAGTAGGCAGTAATGTCTACATCAGAGCGGTCCAAATAATGATGTTACCTACTACACCGTAAAAAAAGAATAGTTGAGAAAACTTTAAATTTCAATGCAACCTTTTGCAGTGAAATTTTTGAATTGTCTCAACAATTTGCTAGTTTATTGTCCTAAGTCATATTTCGTTGTTGTACCAGTTACATTTACATTGTTCTGTGAATAATCACTACTATTAATTCTTCATTTGGCCAATATAAACTTGTTTATTAGCTGAATAGTGTGATTCACAGAACTACCAAAAGCTAATCAGCCCCACAATCATTTTTAACTACAGTCAAATAAATAACTGCATTTTAATAAATGCATACTTCTCAGTTGCATTTTCTCCATACTTTATTTGTGTGGTTAAAGTGTACCGTGCATTCTGTACAAATTGGAGCTACAAGGTCAGATGAGGCAGAATTCTTTTCACCAAGACCAGTACAGCAAACGTTAAAGACACATTTTGACTATGCCAGCATTGCCAAAAATGAGAACACCTCTTCTCAAACACAAAGACATACCACCACAGGTATGGTCCATTGTTTAAAACACAACTTAAAACCACAGCTGTCAAACATCTGTTCAAAACAATAGAAACAAGTTGTCCATACAACCAGTTGCATAGGCTTAAAGTAAGAGTTTGTTCTTCAGTGACCGCACATCCTGTGTGCAATCACAACCAATTTCCATGAAGATGTGTTGAAATGTCTCAAAAGTATAGATGTCTTCTCTCCATTGTGGCTGAGTTGTTGTAAGCCAAGGGAAAGAAAGCATGAGGACTTGCCCTTGCTGTGCATTCTGGGAAACCCTGTGGCTTTTTCCAATTCTGTTGTACCAGCAACAAATTACAATTTCAGCTTATTCACAATTACAAATTTAGACATAATGAGGTACACACAATTGGTCTGATGTGTATTTTCAAGTCAAGTACAGTTATTTTAATTTTCATGTTCAAACAAATCAGAATACCAACTCTGCTGAATAGAATGTAGTTTTTTTTTTACAGTGTAATCAATAATTAAATTCATTGGCTGCTAATTTTGTCATAGATTTACGTCAACTGCTTTAAATATTCGTTGCACTGCAAGTGAGAAAATTAGGTCACTGGATCAGAAGAAAGGCTGGGTTTAGAATGGGCAGCGTGTGTGCTATAGGAGGACGAAGCATTAAACTGCAGAATGAGAGCAGTAAGGGCCAATACAGTAAGCCGTGTCCTATTGACTAATAAGGCTTTAAACAACTCCATCTGTGATGATCGACTGAGTTTCCGCTAATGCGATCCATATGGAGCCATAAATCCTGACTGAGACGCTCGGCTTTATTTGGGACTGCATATTTGCTGACAACATACTACACCGCTGACAAGACAGTGCACAGTAGAGCGCCTCCACATCCTCACTTCTCAGATCATTATGCAGCCGGTCATGTAAACAGGCTCGTCCATGTAGAAATAGTGCGAGCTGACCTCAGATCTGTCATTAAACGGAGCTCTCCCTCCAGAGTCTAACCCCCACCTCTGCTTAATTATGCATGTGGGCTGAGCAATCAGTCTCCCTGTATGGTACTGTACACTCTATCGTGCTGCTTCCTTGAGCTCGCAAGCTGATTACGGAGCTTTGGCAGTCCAAGCACTTTGAATTATTTAAATCTCCGTTAAGCCTGCCGTACATATATCAATGGAAGAAATGGATTAGGGCTTGACATGTTTTTCCTCTGGCTTTGCCCTCCACTTGCCTCCTCCTGCGAACCTGACAAACACTCCACGCGAATCATAGCGCAGTGCCTTTCAAGGAAATGGCAATTTTTCTAATTCCCCATTGAAACATGTTTCACAGTGGATGTTGCTTTTAGCCATATTGGGGTTGAGATTATGCAGCAGGATTAGGGACTGTTTTTTTGTGCAGAGTTCTCAGGCGGTAAAAAGGTCCAGTGAGAGACATGGAGAGGGCTTTTGTTGTGTCCAGAAGGGCCCACCCTGGAGAACAGTGCTGGTCCAAGGGAGGCCTTCACGTGGGTGGGCTGCGTAGAAGTGATGGATCTCCTCTTCACACAAACCCCTGGAAGAAAGCACACAATCAATATCCTGCTGTCTGCCTTCGGTGCCAATAAATGAAAACATGGCGGTGTGAAGAGATGAATAAATAAAAGGGGGGCACTCTTTTTTACATTAGGGGCGGGATTGTACACAAAGCCGAGTAGATACCGCATTTAGAAAGACTCTAATAGTCTCTCCGTCTCTCAGCGGGACACCTGCTGCAAATTTATGTTAGCAGCTAACACATTTGTTCACAGGGCAGAAAACAAGGAGTATTTATTCAGCGCAATGCAAGCTGGCTCGGATTTGTGTAAATGTTTCAATTAAGCCTCGTGAAAATCGATGCCGGAGCATTTCCTCAGCGTTCTCTCTGTCTGCAGGTTCGCTGCGGTTGACAGCCGCAGCTTAGGTGTCAAGATCGGGTGTTAAATTTGTAAATAGGTCTTTTTCCTGTCAACTGACATGAAATTACAGCTGGGGGTAATAGAACAGAGGAGCTGTCTGTCAGGTGGGAAAGAGAGGGAGAAAGAGAGGCCAGAGGAGAGCGACGTGCCCATCAGGATAGATGAGTGACAGGGGATGAGAGAAGCTCTTCAATCCACTCTCAGGCTGCCACAGAAATGAATTCACATCTCCTCAATTGCACCATTACTGCAAAGAGAGAGAAAGGGAAGGCTTTCTAGGCTTTTTATGCAGCCGTTGGGAAGCAGAAGTGGGCCTTGCTGTGTTTTGCTTATTCTTAAGTGCTTCATAATATTCATAATACTGTGTGTCTCCTCAGTTGTATGTCTGCTAATCCTATAAGTGAGACATCCCTCATGGCAAAGAAAGTCTGGCAATCCCCGAGTTCACACACTGACTTTCAGATCTGATTGCCAACAAAGAGACTGCAGACTCAGTATTAGCACTCCAGCTTTCAGCAGTTATAAGATGAGATATCTGTTGCTGTCAACAGCTAATGAAGAAAGAATTGGAGCACACAGATAATAGTTGATGGGATTTTCCAGCGTTTTGATGTAGAGACATTTTGCACAAGAAATATAAGATTTGTTATTGCCAGGGGTCTACTCGACACCCACCCTCTAGCATTCAGGGGCAAACTCAGTGTGAACATGCAGAAGTTATTTGGTTTCTGTCGCCTCCATTATAAGTCCCAATTCCTGCACTTAAAATGAAGTCATTTCTCTGCCATCGTTGGCAGAATGCCCAAAGCCAGTGACGGTTTTCTGTCCTTTTCTGCCACAGAGCTCTGACAAGTGACAGGTGATCTATGGCTGCTTGAAGTCTGGGATCTAAATCTGAAACGAGCTTAGCTGCGGCTCGCGAAATGAGAATTGATAATCGAATGATTCTGAATGAGGGGGCCTGTCAGTACATTGTAAGGGAGCTGACGGATTTAGTTAAGGGAGAAGGAAGGCATGGCAGATGAATTTTGGCAGGATAAAGAATTGCTCAGCACGGGGAGAGAAGCTGATCCCCCTACAGCTATTTCTGATTTTCTTGGAGTGTTTACATACTGCTTGTGTTCTAGTTGGGGAACTGACGAGCCCACAAAGCATATTATGACCAGCTCGTTGTAAAACACAACAAGCTAGGTTATTTCTCTGTACAATTAACCTCAAGGTTTGTCTGGTTAATAACTCTAAGAACAGCAGAGTGACAGTGATGATAGGAGAGAGTGAGACACCAGTAAACAGAGAGAGGAGAGGATTTTATGTGGCTAAGGTCATGATTCAGGGTCAATCCCATAATGTTAAAATAAATGGTTTGTATTTCTGCCCGCTGTCAGAGACTCCCCATGTCAACTCCTGTCTTTGTTTTCCTTTTATAAAGTCTTCAGTGAATGAAGGGTTTCCGTATATGAATATACTGTTTTGTGTGTGATGAAGACATATTATATCAATGCATAAATATAAATACTTTAATAACATACAAGTCCACTTATACAGAAAGTCTGTAAATTACACAGATCTTCCTACATTGAAATTGTTTATGGATGCATGACATGAAATCCTACAGATTATAAAAGAATAAATATCGACATCATCCACAGATATTGTGCATTGAAGTTGACGTACTGTATATAAAAATGGACATACTGTATCTGAACATTATTGCAGAGCAAGCACACACCCTCACCCCAGCTGTGTGCCAATCATGCGCCCTGCAATACAGCTTAAATTTCTCAGGAACAACTCGAGGAGCATGACCAAGATCCAATGCATTGATCCAACCTCCAACTACCAGGATCCAAATCTGATTGGTTATCAGTGAGATGTGCTGGAGCAAGTCCTACCCAAGGATTCCTTACTCTGCAACCCATAGGACCCAAATTGATTTGGGTCGATTTATAGTAGGAATCGCAATCATGTGATCGTCAGCAGGCAGCTGACGTAGCATTCACTTGTAGTCATAGTTACAGTGACTCCGGGCCACTATCTTGCAAAGATACAGAAATCTTTAACAACAAACCTGTGGATCCAGACTATAAGTTACATCACTGCCAAAATCTAATCACTTGGTCCTTGTGACATTTCTGACCTTCCCTGATAATTTCATCCAAATCCATTAGCCCTTTTGAATAATGTTGCAAAGAGACAGGCAGACAGACAAACAGATGGACAGACAAACGTACGCCAATCATCACATAACTCTGGTGTTCCTTGGCGGAGCAATAATATTGTGTATACATCTTCATCCAGTGTGTTATCTTTCCATTTTGAGCTAAACTCAGGCCGTGAAACTGAAAGCCACAACCATGTGGGAAAATCAGCGGCACATTCAAACCACTCTCATGTCATTTTCCCTAAATAGAGGCTGTTTGTATTATGATGTCCTCCACTTCTCATTATTTACTGCTAGTTGTAATGTATGAGCAGGGCTGACGGCACCTACAACCGGCTCATGTTGCATTACACCACTCAGAAGACACTCATGACTCATGACACACTGTGGATATTATGACTTCCAAGATGATATGATATGACAGCTCTTAGTGCTACAGATTCTGCTTTTCTTGGACCACATCTCACAGTGCCTTTTAGTGTCATACTAGCTCCACTGTAGAAAGTTTTGCAGCGGCCAGGGAATTAATTGGAATCTGTGTGCAGCTTTGTGAAATCACATTTGAACCTTGTAAAATCTCTCAGACTCCACTTGAGAATGGAAACTCACTTGAAATATTGCCAGTGATAGTTGTGGGAGTTTTTCCTCCCAAGTCCTGTCAGAGTGCTAACCCTTCAATATCACTTTACTGCTTTCCAAGCTCTCTTTTTTCTTTTGGCAGGGAACCCCTCATTGAGGTCAGAACATTCGCCATAAAAACTGTTTATACTGTGTTTTAAAGTTTATGGTGGTTTACACAGTAATAATACAATGCTTCAGTTCTCAGCAGAGCAGAAATCATGGTCCTTTTTTAAGCTTGTTTAAAAACTTCTTTTGTAGAGGCAGGCAGGGTGCTGGTGGAGTCCAAAAGCTTCTGGAAGCAGTTACCAATTTCACTATATTGGTCAGGCATAATTATATTTATTTTGTTTGAAATGGGCGTTTAAAAGGTTTACATCATTTTTTTCGTGTCTTTCAATTTATTGCATAGACCAAGATTTTTAAAGTTGCACTATTTTTTGTGTAAGGAAATATAAAGTAGGTGTATAATCACAATACAGCCATTGTATATTTTGCTATTTTGCCAGTTTTTCCAATGAACACTACTGGTTAAGCGCTTCCCATGGCAAAGGTTGGCTGACATTTGACAGACAGCATTGTTAGGATGCACATGGTCACCTTCTGGGGGCCCAAACAACTGCTCCATGTTATAGAACCTGATTAAATAAAGGTTACATACAGTATCTCACAAAAGTGAGTACACCCCCCACATTTCTACAGATATTTAATTATATCTTTTCATGGAACAACACAGAAGAAATTACACTCTGATACAATGTAAAGTAGTTGGTGCACAGCTTGTATGACAGTGTAAATTTACTGTCCCCTTGAAATAACTCAACACACAGCCATTAATGTCTAAACCACTGGCAACAAAAGGGAGTACACCCCTAATTGAAAATGTCCAAATTGGGCCCAAAGTGTCAACATTTTGTATGGCTACCATTATTTTCCAGCACTGCCTTCACCCTCTTGGACATGGAGTTCGCCAGAGCTTCACAGGTTGCCACTGGAATCCTCTTCCACTCCTACATGATGACAAGATATAATTAAATATTTGCAGATATGTGAGGGGTGTACTCACTTTTGTGAGATACTGTATGCAGTGTTCCCACAAAGGTTATGAGCCGGCAGTGACTTAAATTCTCTGTTCCAGCATGCTTGGCTAAGGAGCGCATTCAAAAAGTGAAAGCTAGCTAGCTTAGCTTGCTAACATTAGCACTATCACCCATATGCCAAGTCTGAAAGCATAAATATGTGTTATTTTTGCAGCGAAAAGTTGTGAAGTTGTAAGATACTTATGTTTTTAGGGGCTATTCTCGGGTCAGGATTCATCATTTACCTAAGCCCATGCTGGTGACAAAGCTTGACCACATGGTTTTGTAGTGTAAACAAAAGCAAAAAGGGATTGAAAATATCAGAAACGTGCAACTGAAAATGAAAGCCAACAGACAAACTGAAAAGCATTTGCACAATTGTAATTTAACCCAAACCAAGATGTTTGTTCAAAATGTGACCAAGTAGATTTGGTGCTTGAACGAAGATTAATTGTTTTGACTAAATGAAAGAAAACAGTGACAGAAAACATAAACTGCCAAAGAAAATTCCAATGCGACAATCACAGATAGGACTAAGCAACAACTAAGAGCAACCTCACCTTTGAATGGAGCTACAATGATGATTCGATTAGTCATCAACTATTAAATGATCACCATTTTGATAATTGATTTATTGGTATTGAGTGTTTTATTGATGAAAAAGTAGAAATTCTCTGATTTTAGCTTCATAAACTTAAATAACGTCTGGTTTCTTTCCTCTTCATCACAGTAAACTGAATATTTTTGGGTTTTGGACAACACAAGACATTTGAGGATGTCAGCATGGGCTTGGGGAAACATTGATCGACAGAGCAAACAGCTAATCAGTTAATCGAAAAAAGAACAGATTAATTGCCAAGGAAAATAACTGTTAGTTGCAGCATTACAATTTTTGTTTATTTGTTTGTGTATGGTAGACACAAACAAATAAACAAAAATTGAAATGCTGTTTTCTGGTAATTCAAATTTTGATCAAACATGTCGACAGTTTGGTTCATTTTTTTATGTGAAATAGCCAGTGTACTTAGTTGCTCAAAGATCTCTTGTAAATTATCATGAGAGAAAAAATGACAGTCATTCTAAAACATTACAATTGTTACAGTTATTGAATAGGAAGAAATGTAGAACAGTTTTTCAACAGAAAAGAGGTTTTAAAAAAAGGCAGCAGTTGTACAGAACCTTTTTCCTGGATAGGTACGAGGGTAAAATGATGGAAGAAGTCCTTATTAATGCCTGTAAGGCCATAGATTATATTATAGATATAATCTTAATATGAACTGCTGAGATAGTTATAATGTTCAGTGTAGTTCAGTGCCATTATCTTTGCCATCATTCCCCTTCCCTGAAGTAGCTGCCCTTATCAGGCGGCTGGCTACGGTCCTGTCCTCCTCTGCAGTGTCGTTAACAGCACCCCTGTGAGTGTCCGATCAATCCACCAGGGCTAGGAGGCTATCCCTGCTAATGGCTAATGAAAGGTGTAATTACAGCAGGTCAGCGGAGGCATTCAGACACAGAGCAGAGAGACAGTGACGAGTTCATTTAGATCATTAGAGCTGAAATGTGTCCGCCTCGTTAGACTGCAAGTCAGCCGCATTATCCTGATGATCTTCCTTTGTTTCTATTAGACCGGGTGGGTGGTGTTTGATGGTGTAGTAGATTGTAGAATTATGAGAGAAGGAAGGTGAGTTGATTTAATTAAAAGGAGTGAACAGAGGAGAATTGGAGCGAGTTTAGAAATCGTGATGAAACTGGAAGCATTTTTCAAAAGATTCTACATTACTGTAATTTCTCTTTTGCTCTAGAGGTTGAAAATGAGCGTTTATCTCCAATTAATGTTTTTCACAGCTGAACCCGTGTTACAAATGGCATTCAAGCTCTCACATAATTGCTCATATTTGTCACTTCACACGATTCCTCTGACGTGGGTTGCACTTTCCAGCAATTTCCAGTGGCACTAATTGCAGGAACACCTTGCCTCAGAAGGCCCCTGGAAATAGACCTGCAGCTGTATTTTTAGATGGCTATTAATACCTCCAGCTAATTCATTTCAGCTCTCCAGGCACCTAGCATGGCCTCTCAATTATGGATGAGGGGAAAGTCATTGGATTCTCGGTGCTGAGAGGAAGCTGACGGTAGTGACAGGGCACTCTCTGCAGACACATAACAAACAGGCAGACAGCTGAAGGACGGACTGGAGGATAAGGGGACATCTGCAGTACACTTTAAAAGCCTGAGTTATTTTTAAAAAATAATTACTGTGTACAAAAACTTAAACAAATTGCTTTAAAAGATTAGCACATGTACAGATTATACAGAAGAGGCAGTGTAAGAGTTGACAGTATTTGAGCCAGGATTGCTGAAATTGGCTCATTAGTGCTTTTCTACAAAATCACTGCTCCTTCCAAAGATTGAAAATACAATGATGAATGTAATATAAACTATATGATAGGACAAATATTTTAATTACTATTTTACTTGAATATAAAGTTGTCTGTAAAATGTGCAATCTGTAAAATTGCTTTCTCATTATTACTCTGCCAATGAATGGCGGAGTTATGTGGCGATCGGCGTACGTTTGTCTGTCTGTCTGTCTGTCTGTCTGTCTGTCTGTCTGTTTGTCTGTTAGCAACATTACTCAAAAACAGACTAACGGATTTGAATGAAATTTTCAGGGAAGGTCAGAAATGACACAAGGACCAAGTGATTAGATTTTGGCAGTGATGTGACTTATAGTCTGGATCCACAGATTTGGTAAAGATTTCTGTATCATTGTGAGATAGCAGCACTGTAACTATGACAAGTGAACACTACGTCAGCTGCCTGCTGACAATCACATGATTGCAATACTACTACAAATCCACCGCTGACCGACTTATCGAGACTTACCCGTCGGAAATCATACAATGACTGAGCAGCCTTGGTGGAGTACTGCGCTCTCTGAGTGCTTTTCTTGTTCGCATTATGACATTTAAGACTAAAGATGTCAGTTTTAAAATGATCCTGCTAACAGGTCTGTCTCTTCTTTAGTGTTTTCCAGCTCAAAATGGAGAGGAATGGTGGGGTGACAACACACAGCACTGAGCATGATTGGTCTGTGTACAGTAAAGGTAGTGAGTCTGTATTATCGTGTTTGACAAAAACCCATGCTTTGTCTTTTGTATTGCACTAATATGATAAACACAAATTACTATTATGCTTACGTAAATGAAAACTCCATGATCAGACCTGGTTTAAAAATATTGTATAATGATTTTTTTAATCCTCAGTTTAAGGAGTAGATCTTGAAGACTAAGCTAATGTTACAGTTTTACAGACAAATAAAATGGAAACATTATATATGTGTGTGTGTGTGTGTGTGTGTGTGTGTGTGTGTGTGTGTGTGTGTGTGTATGCATATATATATGTGTGTGTATATATATATGAATATTTCCAAAATGAACCAATAAATACTCTCCTTTAAGTTATGTGCAACATTCAAATTAACTTCAATTCACCATTAACCATTAATGTTAGTAGTGCAGTTTATGCTTTTAAAACTACATGAAGTGATACTATCTTTCTCTCTTTCTGTCAGCACTGAATAATCATTTGATAGAGGCTGGCGCTTCCTGCTTTCGGTTTGAGTGTGAGTTTCACATTGTAGGCGGTTGACTGACTTGTGCAATCTGAGCAAAGAAGCTGTGCAGAAAGGCTGATTTAAACAGCAGCATTTAACACATCTTAACAAATCACAAGCATACTAGAGACAACACCTGGTGCACTGCCAGAATGTTTAGGGTGGAGCTGCTGTGAATAAAAGTTTCCCAGGGTGTACTAGACAGCAAGTTCTGAACTGAACGTTGTGTATACAGAACCGTTTGGAATAAATACAGTTACTGCAACACCCCCAACTGTTTATTATCTGCTAGGGTTAGGTATTAGTGAGTGCCTGAGGGCTATCTAGCTACATGCACAGGCACCTAGCATGGGATTGTTTATTGACCGATCAGGCTGCTGGTCTGGTCTGTAATCAGAAAAAACACTTAATCCTTGCTACCTTTACAAATATCAAAGCCTTAGAGAGTATCATTCCACCCTCTAAAACACCTTTGGCAGAGTATATAGAAAATGGCTTGTAATGAGTGTTTACCAGGAAAGAACCCAAAGGTTTCCCTTTGTAGTGGAGCTAACAGCCAAATAACTGCCCTTGATCTTACAATTGGGTTCAATTGGAGAGGGAGGTTGTCGTGACATGACGTGTTTTGTTTCAAGGGGTCTTTGTCTCAGTGGCTCACTCTGAGTCAAACGTTTGTACCCTGCACACCATTTTGGACTTTGTAAAGCAGTCTACAGTGATTTCAAGACAGTTTGTAACTGTAGAGGGAAGTGAGACTACTGGACATTTGCCCAGTCTGTGGTGCTATCATGTATAATAGTGCTTGAAATTTTCAACATTTCTGCATATATGTCAATCATCTTATTTTGCAAAAAGTAGGTACATGCAATTAAACAAAATTAGATTAAAAAAAATAAACTCTGTATGAATAATAAATATTACATTTTATTACAAAACCATTCATAAGTTTGGGGTCACCCATCAATTTCATGTTTTCCATAAAAACTCACTTTTATTCATGTGCTAACATAATTGCACAAGGGTTTCTGATCATCAATTAGCCTTTCAACACCATTAGCTAACACAATGTAGCATTAGAACACAGGAGTGATGGTTGCTGGAAATGTTCCTCTGTACCCCTATGGAGATATTCCATTAAAAATCAGCCATTTCCAGCTAGAATAGTCATTTACCACATTACTAATGTCTAGACTGCATTTCAAATTAATTTAATGTTATATTTACTGAAAAAATGCTTTTCTTTAAAAAAAAAAGGACATTTCTAAGTGACCGCAAACTTTTGATCAGTAGTGTATATCAGTACTATCTGTGAGCAGCATGAATAACCAGTTAATTTGAAGGTGAAATAAGAATCATGTCAAGTCTGTCAAACTGTGATCTTCATACATCTCTGTGGAAGTGTATCATGGCATGAACAAAGGAGATTTCTTAGGACCTCAGACAAAAATAATGCTCATCAGGCTGGAAAAGGTTAAAAAGCCATCTCCTCAAATTCACAGCTGAGTACAGATGGAGGAAGTTCAAGAAAACTGTTACTCTCCCCAGAAGTTTTCAACTAACAATGATTCCTACGAGAGCAAGGCGTGTAAATCTGCTAAATCACAAAGAAACCCAGGTGAACTTTGAAGCAAGTGAATCCTTCTCACATTTGTTAATGTTAATCCACCATCAGGGTAACACTGAATAACAGTGGTGTGAGTTACAAGGAGAGAGGCACTGCTCTCCAAAAAGAATGCTACTGCCTGTCTGCTGTTTGATCATATGGATGAAAAAAAAACTCGAAAAGTGTTTTGGGAACAGATGAGACCAAAATAGAACTCAGTAGTTTAAATGAGAAACATTATGTTTGGAGATTGGAAAGTAATGCATTCCAGTATATGAACATGATCTCATCGGTGAAGCACGGTGGTGGTAGTATCATGGTTTGGGCCCATTTGCTGCAGCTGGGCCAGGATGGAGCTATGAATTCTGGTTATACCAATGAAGTCTTAAGGAAAAGTCCAGACATCTGTCCTTCAGCTTAATCTCAAGAGAATGTGGATTGTGCAACAAGACAACAACCGCAGTAGCTCAGTACCAGAGTTGACCCGTTATCCTCAGTTACTGCCAAGTTCTTATGTACAACGTGACCTGTGATGATACACATAAACTAAACAGTCACTTACTTGAAAGTGCTTTATTTATATTTGAGCAATTGGCCAAGAGCCTCGTGCAAAACAAATATCTAATAATAGTCTTTTGCTTGAAATAATAACAACAGCATAGCTTTCTCACATGTACTGAAGAATTACTTTAATTACACAAAACGTACACAGTGGACCAATAGGGCCACATGAGAATCATATAAAATAGGACAATTAAAGATACAGTTTTAATAACTAAATGACATTTCTCAACGGTTCTTTCAACTTATTTTAAAATTACTGTCAGTAAATGAGATTATATAACTTCATTAGACTGTAACAGCCCCATTTGATATGAGAAATTTTGTGAAAACATGACTTCAGAGCACAATATACTATATCTGGCTGATCAGTGATGTCCTGTTATGTGTAGTATTTGACCAAATTAAAATTCAACTAGAAATAAATAAATCCTGGTGGCTGATTATCTGTATTATCATTAACTGATTTACATGTTATAAATGTACTTTACTCATTTATCCACAACTACAAACAAGCAAGCAAACAAAAACTGCTTTTTACTCTTACTTGTGTCTGCACTTAGTTATTTCCACAACTTTTTGCTGGCTACCTGGAGGCTGTGCACAGGTACACAACCCACTGCAGGACTGCCTAAGCCCAGATATTATTCTACAAAAAAATGGACAAAGGAGCCATATTATACTAAATCCAGTTTTTCACTGTTTTTGAACATAATGAACAAATGAGTAGAAAAGACCATCCCCTCAGTTCCTTCCTTTCTAAATAGATCTTCAGCCAAGGTTTGTAGTCTGTTGTGATGCCAAAACTAGATAAAGTCATTCAGGGGATGTGTGAGAATCCCAGTAACTTCATTTTAAAAGGGGTGTAATATGGGACCTTTAAAAAAAGAATACATTCAGTGTGTTGGAATGGCCAAGTCAAATGCCTGACCTTAATCCAATTGAAGCGGTGCTGAAGGATCTGAAGTGACTAGTTCATGTACAGAATACCCACAAACATCAAACAGTGGAAGCTTTTCTGGATGAGAAATGGGCTAAAATTCCTGTAAGCTGATGTGCAGGAATAGTCACCAGTACTGGAAACCCTGAGCTGCAGTTATTGATGCACAAAGAGATCACACTAGACACTGCAAGCAAAGATTTATGTACTTTTGCCCCTCACAGATAGATAATATTTGATCATAGTCCCTAATAAATGTTTGGCCATGTAAAATGTTTTTGTCTGTTTTGTTTAATTGGATTCACAATACCTACTTCCAGCACTTGTCTGAAAATGTGATGATTTTTTGTGTCCTGTTAATGCAGAAATCTAAAAAAATTCCAAAGATTTTCAGGACTTTTATGCACCTCTTTGTATCCCACAACATCACTTAAAAAGTAATATAAATTCATGTTAGGTTTGCCAATTTCTCTTCCTGATAATATGTAGCAATAAAGCGAGCAGCTTGTTGCGTTGTGTCTGCTGTTGATGAATATTTAATCCTCCACACTTCCCGGCATGTGTTTTTTGTCTCCGTAACTTTAAACCAAACCAGAAAGGGGTTATATTTACTCTGAATTCGCTTTCATCTCTTCTGCTTTATAAGGAATACAAAGGCAAAAAACAAGACTAACTAGAGAATAACACTGCCTCTCTCCCTGCTGGGAAAAACTCAGCCGCAGACGAAGCACGCTACATTTTTCAGAAAGACTAAATCCCTCTGAAGCGTTTCTCAGCTGGGCTCCTCCTGGTTCGCCACCAACATATTCATTACTCTTGTGAGCGACAAGGAGAGCGTACGGGTAAATTGGGTTTAGCTCCTGACCTTTGGGGTTTGATTAATGGGCCCACTGTTCAGCGGCTCGAACAGAGGTCTAAGGAGCTGCTGGGTGCTGAAGGGGTGAAGTGACAGGCTAAGAAACCCTGCACAGACACATACATCCTGCGTTCAGTTATTCATCTCAAACTGAAAGTGCTGGACCCAGTCAAGGGCTGCTGACCCAATCTGAAGGATCGTCTCGGCCTTAAAAATTCATCAAACTCGGCCAACAGGGTTTTGCTAGTGCTTTCATACGCTTATCTCAGCATGCAATGTATGACGACATGCTTCAAAATGATTACTTCCCTCCAAGATCCATTTGTTTGAATGACAAACCAAATGACAGACCTCGGTGGCAGTGTTCCATCATTTTGATGGAGATACAGATTATTTTTACGTTACATATTGTCGGCTTGATCTCCATATAAAATGTGTCTTTTATTGTGTTGTTTTATTTTTTCTCTAGGTGTTCAGGGATGCACACACACACACACACACACACACACACACACACACACACACACAAGAGCTTGACTGGCGCAAAAATGTGATTAGCAACGGTCCAATTTTCAAATCGAATCCAGCTGACAGCGTAAAACAGAAAAAGGCAGTGGGCCTCCTTAAATAACCCTGCGTGGCTTCAAATTGTATCTGCCACACATGAGGAATCAGAGACCGAGAGCCAGATAATCAGGTTTGCTTCCTCTGCCCTCCTATTATGACAAATTAAAGAGGTCTGGAAGCCATATTTTTCCGAGCAGCGGGTTCTTAGCTTGTTATTAGCTAACAGACTGACAAACTGATTAGTATTGATCGCAGCCAAAGCCTTGCAGCAGCCAGCCTTGTCTGTGGTATTCTACGAGGACCTGCAGGAAAGGTCAGAACATATTCAGAGCAGTCTAAAGGATTTCATGTGGCTTTGGGGCCAAGGGCAAGAATCTGATGAAAGATGTCATGGACTGTTGGCTACAGCAGTACGCGAGGGGAAAAAAAGGAATTTAAGCATTGAGCACAATGCAAAATATAAAATCCTTTGATTAATATAGACATTTCTTCACTTGTTTTTTACATACTAATGATTCTGCATATAGTTCTTGTATATTTTATGAATTTTACCCATTCTTGTATGTTAAATTGTGCATGTCAAAATACAACTACACCCTGGGTTGCAGACGTATGGTGGATGTTCCAATAGTTTAATATTAATCTTGTGTGGATGAGATGATTCTGCAGACAAATTGTAGCTGTTAGAATGCATTATGTGAAAGGCATCATGTGAGGCACAAGAAAGGGAATGCATAATGACAAGCTGCCATCCACTCAGGTATACAAGTCTGATTTGCACACTGGCAAATATGTGTTAGAGCCGTGTATAAGTGCACATTTCTGTCAGCATCGTGCGCTGCACTTCAAGAGCCGGCAAGGTAGCAGAAAGCCTGAGAAAGGCCGAACTGCTTGTTCTTTAGCTAAGAAGACTCTAGAGTAAAAGACTCAGCCTGACAAGACAGAGTAATTTTGTCCCCGTCTGTTACACTGATGTTTTTGTAGGAGGATTTACCGTGGCTTCTATTTATATTCCCATTTTATACTATTTTACATTCCTATTTAGCAACATTTCAAATAGAAATTGTCTTATACCTATTACATTTATTTGACAGGGGTGTACAAGATTGGATTTTTGGCAATGTCAGAAATATTATTCAACTTATTTTGCCGATGCATAGACATATTTTCCCTACCTAATAACAGAGAACTTCAGGTCTCCATTGAAGTGGAACTAACATCTTACTGTGCTTACACAGAAATACAATGATTTTCACATGTAGACGACACAAAATAAGAAAACTATTTGAACTTAGATGTAAAACGTGGCATATTTACTTTAACATTTCCTAACAAATTTGTATCTTTTTACCTGTTCAAATTGAACTGCTCTGTCTCTTGATACCTTCAAGTGCCTACTGAAGACACAGATATACTCTCTGGCTTTTAATTGTAGTTGATTGCTGACACCCTGACATATGGCATTGTTTATCTTGCTCTGTATATTTACTTACAGACTATGTCTTGTTTTCTGTTATGAACTGTGAAGCACTTGGGTCAACCTTGGTTGTTTTTTTAAATGTGCTATATAGATAAAGTTGACTTGACTTGAAGTTGACTTGACTTTTAGCCTGATGGGTGTTACTTGCCTGGTGATGTTCATATTGGGCCAATGCATACACCGATCAGGTATAATGTAATGACCACCTTCCTAATTTTGTGTTGGTCCCTTTTATGCTGCTAAAACTCCTCTGACCCAGTGGGGCATGAACACAGGACCTCTGGGGATGTCCTGTGGCACCAGGATGGTGGCAGTGAATTCTGTGGGTCCTGTGGGTTGAAGGGTGGGACCTACATAGATCAGGCTTATTCTGGCACATCCCACAAATGCTCTATAAGATTTGGATTTGGGGAGTGTGGAACCTGGGTGAACAGCTTAGCTCATGTTCCCCTGGCCATTCTTGAGCATTTTTGCTGGTTTGTCGGGTTGTATTGTCCTGCTGAGGGTGCCAGTGGTATCAAGAACTGCTGTTGCCATGGAGAGGTAGGGGGTTGGATGTTGTTGACCTGCAATGTTTAGGTGGGTGGTACATGTCAAACAGCCACATGGATGTCAGGACTCAAGGTTTCCCAGCAGAACATTGCATTATAACAAGATGGTCGATGTTATTCACTTTACCTGTCAGTGATCATAATGTTTTGGCTGATCGGTATATATTTTATTTTAAAGCATATATTAGACAGTATAGATGATGTGCCAATCTCATTGTGCATCCCTGTAAGAAACATATGATGAGATTATCGTATCCGTTAAAGGATAAACCACTAGGTTTTTTTTACCTTGCTCATATGATGTTTGATATTCTAGAAGACATATCATGAGCACAGTAAACTGTCAGCACTATTGCTGAGTATTTTCATCTTCAGACTTCTGGGGATTCGTTCCTAACAAGCCTAAGAAACCAAACCAGTCAGTTTGCAAGGTGGAATTGGTTTCTGGTTCAAACATGGCTGAATTATTCCAGTGTTTCAAGTTGTCATCGTGCAGTTTCACTATGTCTGAGCAGAGTCTTAGGTAAACTGGTGTGCTCGAGCTGTTGTGAGTGGGGATTGGGGGTGTGATAGATCTGGACATTCTAAAGGACGTTAGATCCATAGTGCAGATGGTGATTATTATTATGAAAAAAGAAAACTTCTATGTAATTTTAATACACAGAGATGACTTCTAAATGCCTCAGCAAGTAACTAGTAATAGCATGTTATGGTCTGATTACATTATGAACGCTTAGATGTCCATTTTGGTAATTATACAGACAATTTTACATATATGGAATTTTCAGTATGGGATGTTTGCTTTTAAAGAAATATTTTAATATAGAGCCATTGCAATTTTTACTTTAATAACACAGAATGACATTATGTCTGTCACATTCCCTCTTTCTGGAGAAGCTCACTGGACAGTGGTTTCTTGTTGACAAATGATGCAATTTGGTATGTTAGCTTCATATTTGTTATTGTATGTGTCTGACAGACTTGCTGCTATTGTATAGTCTTAACTCTACAGTATTCCTCCATTGTATCATGCTCTGCTTCAGGGGTATGTAACAGCAGGAAGGAACACATGTTTGTTCTCCATGTTTATTAATTAAGACAGTGCTGGGTAATATTTTAAAGGCTATTTATGTTGCCTGAGAGGAGACACTGCCTTGAAAGATAAAGTCAGGGAGCAAATGTTTGTTGTCGTTGGTTCATTGCCTCAAGTGAATTTCAGATTACAAACCAAATTGTGCTACGAAAGATATCACAACTGCACATGGCAGTTTGTAGAGGGTATCAGTGTGCATTGTAGCATGAAGACAAAACAACAGATACTATAAACGCTCATATGCAGCCATTATCATGGTGAGTGTTGCTAGTGGTGTTATTCTGTCAGACTGAATTCTTAAGCACTAAGTTCTTGAACAGTGGAGCAGATTTATGGAGGAAAAACCATCCTTCTGAAAGGATCCAGAACTCCAGCTCATATTGTCCAGGGGGAGATTGGCCGGTACATTCGAGCAACACATTCAGCAGTAAACAGCAAAAATAGCATCGCTGGCTTGTTGCAGGTGCAGCTTTCATCGAGCTGATGATGAGGTTCGCTGGGCAGGTTAAAAAAACAAGGGAGGCATTTTGGACCAGGTTTGGCTTCTTCTTTTTTTTCCCTCCCGGGTTGTCATAGTAACAGCAGGGCTTTTTAGGACGCTGTCTCTGGCCAGAAAAGCATCTCCAGGGCTCGGTGTAATACAAGAGCCCATAATGGGAATATAGAGACACATACACACACAGACAGAGGAAAGGAGAAGCCTACATTGAGGCTAAACTATGAGTGAATTGCTATTTTCTGCCGTTGTTACCATTTATGACACACGCTTTGAGTTTTATGAGTGGGCAATCATAGACTGTGCTGCAATGTTTGTGTATTTGTGTCAGAGTCTCAGAGAAACAGGCAGTAGAGGAAATAAAAACAAGAAAAAAGATAATTAAATTCTAAACTAACACTGATACACAATGCTTTTATGATGTACTTACAGGTATGAAAACTTAAAAACTGGTGTAATTATGATCAAGAATGTTTCTCTGTTTCTGTTTTTTATTCAGTTAGGTTTAAACTTATGTCAAGATTACACAGCTAGCAAATACAGTTATAGTTTCTGACTCAAACAGAGAGTGTCAGCCTTGTATAATTTATAACATTTCATACATTTTCTGATATTTCCCCCTGGGTCACTTTGAGGACTAATTAGCACGGCATCAAGGAACAAACACTGATTTAACATTTTCTTGTGCTTACACATAGTGTTTATTTCAACTTGACCAATACCAGCAATTAAATTACAGACAGAAGAACAATTTAGAAGGAGTTAAGTGAGCTGTGTCTGAGAAACATAAGAAACAAGCCTTTACACAGTAATTAAAATGAATCAGTGAGAACCATTTACCTCATGAATTAAAGTTATTCTCTAAGGCAGTTTTGACATTGTAGCCTCTTTAGCAGGATAGATGCGAGGATAGTAATCAGTTAGTCAGTCTGATAGCTGGTTGGCTGTGGTCCAGACTAAAATATCACAAAGTACTGTAACTATAAGATTTGTCCAGAGATGATTAAGCCTATTGTTTGTCTCAGGCTATCTGCAGGTCAGAATTTTTACTTAACCTCAATGTTCACTGGTAGTGAGTAGTAGTAGTGAGTGATCTGGCCAAAAGATTATTTCAACATGATGGAGTAGTGATTGATCATCTGAGTCACAGTTCCCCCCACAGATTTAGTTGAATTCATGTAATCACATAATTAACTGTGATTAGTTGTGTTGCTTCAATACAAAGTCACTTAAACTCAAGGCTGAAGATCCACCCCACAAATCTCTGCATCCTGCTTTTGATCTTATTTAGAAATTTTTGTGATCCTTCTTTTGAACGTTTAGTTGCTGTTAATCGGCTGGACCAGGCTGGTCTGGTCGCTGTTGTCACTGATGTCTTTCAGCTGCTTCTTCAGTGAGTCTCTCGTCCTTCCACCATCTTGAAACATAGCTGCAAATGGTAGTTGGTTATCTTATCTTGAACAGATCTTATGGTGTCCTTGCCTTGCTGTGATGCCTCTGAGTTTGGCATAGCGGCACATGAACAAGTCGTCGACTTGCTGCAAGTACTGGCTGAAGGGACCCTCCAGCTCCAAGTAAACTTCTGGTTTAGCTGCAAAAGGAGTACAGTCACCAGCTGCAGTCCAAGACGGTGTAGTTGCAGTCCTTCCACAAGGTGAAAGACACACTTAAGAGTCAGAACAGTGACCTTTCTAACCTACAGATAGGGAAATGTAAGAAAAGAACAGCCCCGAACTAGCCCGTGAGCAGAGACTAAACTTCCATCCATCCATTATCTATATACCGCTTAATCCTCATTAGGATCACTGGGGGACTGAAGTCTATCTTAGCTGACTTAGGGTGAAGGCAGGGGACACCCTGGAATGATCACCAGTCTATCGCAGGGCTACATATAGGCAAGCAATCAACACTTGCATGCACACCTTCGGACAATTTAGATTTACCAATTAACCTCGATTTACCAATTAACCTCAGCATGTTTTCAGACTGTGGGAGGAGGGTAGAGAACCCAGAGAAAACCCCCGCATGCACAGAGAGAACACGCAAACTACATGCAAAAAGATCCTGGGAAGGCAGGACACCAACCGGAGATCTTCTAGCTGCAAGGCAAAAGTGCTAACCACCAAGCCACTGTGCAGCCCACTGACTAAACTTTCAAAATAAAATCCATACATAGTGTTTAAAATAACACTTTTAATGACTCCTCCGAAAAAGAGATCATGACAAATTAAGATTGTCCACAATATAACATCGTTAGTCCAACTCATAACTAGATGGCTTTTAATCAAAGTGTGTACACATTCATAGTTCCCAGAGGATGAATCTCAGACATGAGTGATCTCCTGATTTTTGATCTAGTGCAATCACTAGGTTCTTTTTGCAGTTAACTATTGGTTGATTGTTATTACATTAGGTATGCACATGCATGCCAAAGTTTAACTTGTCCAGTACTTAGTTAATGATTAATTACTTGAAAAATACTCCAATCAACAAATCTTGTATTTAATGAAACATTCTTTACATTTGTTTTTGTGCTAAATTAATTACTGATGCACATGATAAACCATACACCTACCGCATATTTGCCTGTTGTCTATCTGAGCATGTTAGCATACTGATGTCAGCATTTAGCATGACTTCAGAGGACCACCAGCATGCCTTTGGACTGTTGCTGTTGCTTTTACAGAAACACAGCTGGTCAGAATTACACTTAATAAAAACAAATATATCTGTAGCAAAAGCTGCAGCTTTTCCCCAACAGTTCAGGCAGTGATTCATTTTCAGCCTCTTGAATTTATGGCATTTGATGAAGCACTAAGGTGTCAACGTGACAATTACCTCATGCAGCACACTTGTTTCGTGAATCACCATGAACCTGACTGAAGTAGGAGGAAAAGTGCTCAGAAAGGTGCTCAGAAAGGGAATATTACTTGTGTTCAAGTGTTGCTGTGCAGTTTTGGTGTCAAGGGTTTCATTATTTGCGCTATGCCACGTGCATGTACTGCATAAACCAGGTTAAAAACATTCTTGGCCATAAGTGCCTGTTCTGTACTATTTGCATGATATGAGCAAATGCTAACCTCTACTTGGGAATGACATGTAGGCCAACTTGACTTAGACTCAATTTTCCAATATATTTTATTCCAACTACAACATAATACACAGATGGCCATGCTGTCAGCGATTTTCAGCCCAACATTAAAGTCGTGGAAATGGCCATATCCACTTGAACTGGCTCCTTTTCATTGTCCAATTGATTTGCTGCCAAATTCCATTTGGCTCCAAGTCAGATATTACTGAACACTTTCTTACATTCACAAACTTTTCTCTTTGACCAGAGCAAGACTGCAACTAAAAGAGAAATCTCTCTCCTCTAGAAGGAAAGTAATGTGATTTGATAGGTCATGATTAAAGCCAAACCTCCCACACTGATGATGTGTTCCTTCTAGTTCTCAGCCTGCACTTCAGATCTCAAAATAACCCCAAACCACACCACAACACTCTGTTTCCTCTCGCTATGCACCACTGATGATGGGAATACAGTGGATTCCAGTGTCAGAAAATGACCACCAACAGAAGAAGATATCTTAACAGAATCTGAAACGGGAGCAGTTGTACCATACTGTCGAAAAAAACCCCAACATCTTCAAGCCTTTGCTTTTTATGTTTGTCTAAAGAATGATTATCAGGCTTTTAGTAACCACTCTAAAGTTCATCATCGCTGATCACCGTCATTCATCATGTTGGCACTCTGTAATTCCTCCTATAGACTTTAATGCTATGGGATAAAGAGATAAGTCAGTCTACAAATTGTTGTTAAACCCTTTGAGGAGATTATCCTTGTAAATCTGTCACCCGTAATACCATCAGCATTCTAGGCTTGTTCTCCAACCACATCACAATAGCAAACAGAAGTAATCCTAAAACAGAGGGGAAGAGTGTGTTAATCCTTATCGTCACAATATTTACTGAGAAATTATAGGCTGCTGAAATAGAAGATCTGAAGTGTGTGCTGTTCTTCATTCAGTCTGCTGCACGTAACATACAATGATGGAATGTCTTTATCAGCATCTGCTGATTGGATACATGAAAGTGGAGGGGTAAATGAAGACACATAAACATGTACTGTCTTACAGTTAGAGTCGTACTGAGACACTGACCACAAAACTTGTTTCATAAGGAGAAAGTGCTTCAAAATTCTTGTTTTTTTTTGTCTCCAGAATTGCAGTAATTTGGGTTGCTGAAGTAATGATGACTTTTAGAGAGTGATCTGGGAGTTTCAAGATGGAAAATCTTCAAGCAAATGTCACAATTTTACTGGGATGTGGGGGCAGTTCCTGATTCACAGTTGAACGCCTGACATTCAAATAAAACTCCTTCAAACGCTGCACCTCAAACAAAATCTTTACAAGCTCACTGAGTGAGTTACTGATTCAGAACAGCTTAAAAAAAGTGTCATCTAAACATAGTCAATTCAAACTGCTCAGTGAATAGAGATAATTGAAGATGATGATGGTCCATTAGAACAATGTAAATTTTGTCCAAGGGTGGATTTTGCTTTTAAACACAGACTCAGAGGGGGGAAAAAAACGGTAAAAAGCGAGTATAAAACAGTGAAGCAAAGGCAAATAGTTTACTGCAACCCACAGAAAGGCCACAATAAATGGTGTGGAAAGAGGAAATAGGAGGATGTTATTATCACAGAGGTCAGCAGTGTGATCACAGAGTGGGGGGAAACCTCTGCAGGGCAGATATGGAGGCAGACACACACTGTAGCAGCTGCAGCGAGTGTGTGTGGGTGTATACCTGGATACCCTGTGGGTCTATGTATTTAAAAGTTAATTTCTTCTGACATTAGACAAGGGTGTATATTTTAACCTAATTACTGCCATAACCTCATCAGCTATGAAAATGTATCCGAATAGTTTCCACTGTGAGATTTAAGTTTAGAGATGCAAGACTCAAGAATTAAATCAGCCCAGACAGCAAAGTAGTGGATCAATCAACAAACATTATGGTGATGTGATATGCAGCCTCTCCTAACTCTCAGCATATTTAAACTAAGCATGGTGGATGTAAAAAGAAGCTTGATATCTGGAACTCCGTGTTCTATTTTTTGCTTCAGATTTATTCAGAAACTGGTCTTGTTAAAAATGTCAAATAGATTTTTTTTTTTTTTTATCTCAACAGCAGCTACCATGTTTTTTCTGTTTAAAAGTCAAGACTAAACCCTAATGCCTGCTTCAATGGTATGTTCTCTGTTCTTAGATAAATTTGTGTTGTTGTGTGAGCGATGCAGTAGACTGTCAATGAACTGCTGCACAGTGGGCTTGAAAATAGTTATTCTTACTGTGATCCAGAACCCTGAAGGACAACAGTGGGCAAAGCAACGTGTGAGGTAGGTACAGATTCTGCATGTAAAGCAATAAATAAGACGATAGATAGTAACATCTAAATGTAGTCAAATTCAGGTCAAATCGACACTTAATCATGGTCTGAAACAGTAAAGACAACATAAACTCTGCATAGTAATAGAACACCAAAATGTGCTTTGATTCCAGTCTCACTGCCATCTCATCACATGCAGCACAGCCCCAATGTCAGGACCCCATGGCATCTCATTTGAACCACCAAGTGCAGGATAGTTTGATATACCAGCAAGAAAAGCACTCAGAGAGCGCAGTACTCCACCAAGGCTGCTCATTTGTTGCATGATTTCCAACGGATAAGTAGTGATAAATCCGCAGCGGTGGATTTGTAGTAGGATAGCAATCATGTGATTGTCAGCAGGCAGATGACTTATTGTCATAGTTACAGTGACGCTGTGTCGCTATCTCACAATGATACAAAAGATCATTGAAAAGATACAGAAATCTTTAACCTGTGGATCCAGACTACAAACCACATCACTGCCAAAATCAAATCACTTGATCCTTGTGCCATTTCTGACCTTCCCTGAAAATTTCATCCAAATCCGTTAGTCCATTTTTGAGTTGCGCACAGACAGACAAACAGACAAATGTACGCCGACTGTCACATAATTCCACCATGTTCCTTTGCAGAGTCATAACATCCATGAAAATCAGAAATGGATGCATTGAGTCCATAACCAAATTTTATCAGCTGGTGTCACCACTGTTGCTCATTTTCAAGCAACAAGAAATTTGCCATGTCGCATGTGGTTATTGGTGTGAAAAAGTTTATTTTTTAACCTACAAAGTTTATGCACAAAGCCAAATATGGCAAGATTTCACTTACAGCTGACAGTTAGGATGAGCCCACGGACACTGGAAACAGTGAGATTTGTTTATATATATATATATATATATATATATATATATATATATATATATATATATATATATATATATATATATATATATATATTCTAATAAGTAATTTTTTATTGCTTCCTTTCACATCCACGTCTACTTTGTGTGTTGAAATACACTCTTTCACAACATTAACCACATGCTACGAGGAGCCACAGTGGTTACACCTGATGAGAAAATTTGGTTATGAACTCAATGCATCTATTTGTAATGTTCCTTGTCAAACCCTCCACTGCCTTGCACTGGCATTGTGAAAATATTTTTGTTTTTCTTTTCTTTAATTAATAAGGAAACAACAAATTGAAGTCACATGGTCTGTCTTATTCTATTACTCTTCCTGATGTTTTAGGTTTGTTGTTGTGGTATTGTTTCGGTATTTATGTATTTAGGTCAGTATTGGATCTAAGTCATGAATTTACCGTCATAACAGCACTATAACCAAACAGATTTAGTGGTTAAACATACCCAAATGACTGAAAATAAATCAATAAAATGAAACAAAAAAAAAAATAAGGGTCAAACACAGGACATAAACCTTAGTCTTCTGGGTATAAATCCTGTGACTCACTGCCTCCAGGCCCCAACCTCTTTATGAGTCTCTTTTAAACTGAAGGAACTCTGATATTGACGTGGGTGGCACTGACGCCACAGGACACCCCATGCATATATGTCAGATGCTAGTGGCTTTGACAAAACGGTGGTGTTTGACACCCTGGAACTGAGTATATGTTGGTACATTAAGCACCCCATTAAAAGACGTGTGTTTAAAGTTAGCTTGCATGTTTAATTTTAAAAAGCACTATCTATAATGGTTACAAAACCATGACCTCTTCCATCTCTAGGACAGACTGTGTGGCCTTTAATGATGCTGTTAGCTGTACACTGTGGCACCTTGCTTCCCCTCTTTGAGGCTGCAGACGTGACAGTCTGGCAGAATGATTTAAGGACATTGATTGTATGCACTTCACGGACAGGCTGGCATTCTGCAACAGTATGAGACTCAATCACACCTGCAGCTCTCTACAAACACTGTTGTGCTGAAAGAGAGACACAATAGGCAGCAGTCAGTGAGAAAGGCAGGAAAATAGAAACACAAATTCACTGACAAACATGCCACCAAACTGAGGAACTGGATCTGAATTACAAATATGATATGGTCTAAGCAGAGTCATCCGCTGAATATGATGTAGAGTGTTTGGTTCCATGGCTGGTCGATACTGTATTGGCTCTCTATGTAAAGCACTTCATCTAAATTGACTTTTTGATCAGACTATGCAGGAATGCTTCTATTGGCAGTGTAATCGTCTGGTTTTGTCAATTTTATTGCTTTATCATTGTCTGATTGCTCTTTCAGAGGCTTCTCTGCTCTGAAAATGACCAACGACAACATTGCAGGCTTAGACTGATTCTAGCATAAATTTAGTCAACAGTTTGTGTTGGTCATTGTTGGATTTTGTAGTTCTGTAGCAGCTACAGAACACCTATTTGCTTAGGAAACTTTCTGGCAATATAACATTTAGATGCTGAGGCACGTTGTTGGCGTCCCGGCCTGGGTCTGGGATCTTTCTGAGTGGACTAGGTTCTCCGGTTTTCTCCCGCTGTCCAAAGACATGCTGAGGTTAATTGATGATTCTACAGTGTGAATGTGAGTGTGCTTGTTTGCCTCTATGTGTAGACCTGTGATAGACTGGTGACCTGTCCAAGGTGTCCCATGTCTTCACCCTGAGTCAGCTGGGACAGACTCCAGCCCACCATACAGAGGATTAAGCGGTGTATAGATAATGGATGGTATCTTGTTGGTAAGACTGACATGTACTACTGGTGCCATTGCTTCTGGAAAAATCACTGAAGCTCACCATCACTGGTTGCTTTTAGTGTTTTTGTGAATGTTTTTACAAGCTATACCTTAGAATAGATTCAGGATCTAAAGGGAGAATCTTTTGCAGGAATGGACGTGGATTGAGGATTTCGCTGTTGGAGTTTCCCAGGAGTTGTCACTGTCAGTGGAGCCAAGACCAATATTGATCCCAACCTTTTAGCGACGGACTGACTGGTCCATGGTGCCGTGAGTAGCCGGTGTAAATAATATACAGATTGTCACTGTTGAGTTGTTGTACTGCACTGAGAGACATTGTTTGAGTTGTTTAACATTTGATTTCCTGATTGTTTTTGTTTTGGTGTTAACAGACCGTGGTTTTGAACTGTGATTTGAGTTGTGTTTGGAAATGGACTGAATTGAACTGCATGGGGAAACCAGGGCAGACTTTTACCTGACTGGATTGGTCTCAAAATTGCAACATAAATTCATCCATTCCCATTGCTAGTTGGTGTGTTTTTGTAAATACATTTTCTGAATGCTGACCTGAGTTGTGGCCTGTCTGTTTGAGCATTGTCATCTGAATGTGTTTACTGTTGGATTCACTTACCAAGTTATGCACGTATTTGTCAGACTTGACTCTGACTGGCACTCCTCATTATGAATCAGTGCCAAACCCACTACTACATATCCACAGTTGACAAAAACTAAGTGGTCACTAAATGAATTAGGAATCATTTTGTGGAATGAATATCCATTCCAGACAATGTGGTAATTAGACTAATGTTTGGTAAACTTCATTTGGAGTCAATGTAGGTTCTGGGCATGGAGTGAATCGGGTGAAAAATGCGACCCATTCGGTTCTCTAGTCATAGCTTAGGGTATGTATGCGTTGTTTGGTTAATGTAAAATAGGCCTTCATGACGCATATGCAAAAAAAACTCAAAACTGTTGTGCTATTAATCCAGTGAACATTTTGGCACAGATGTGCTAAGTGCAGCAGTCACTCAGGCTTAGAAATAGCAAGACATAGTACAGTTAGATGATCGGTCAGCTTCACTTCAATCTGCTACATGGGAGCAATGGGAAACAATGGAAGACAAAAAGTGATGGATTAAACATTCTCTGTGTGCAAATACTATGCAACACTTCCACCAACCTACCAAAACAGTTAATAGAGTAGAATTTCCAACCAGAATTTCAACTCTGAGTGGATATTTGAATTTTCAGCTGCCATCATACACTGAGCTCCTATGACAGCCCTACAAGTGACATGGTTTACTTGTAAGACTCGTGTTTTCATGTCCTCCTGTGAAGTTAGAACTTCGCACAGTCAAAAAAATAGAAAGTACATCTCCAGTTTCATCAAATAGCTGAGTGGTTAGGGTGCACACTATACAGCCAGAGCTGCAAGTCCACCGTTTGATTCTCGGCTGGCTGGGCCGTTTGCAGTGTGTCATTCTTCTGGTCTCTTTCCCCTCCGTTTCCCATCTCTCTGCACTGGCACAGTCAAATAAAGGCTTCAAAAGTGTGGGTCGCTACCATTGTTCAGCGATAAAATCTCAGCGCATTACAGAGCATTTCTTCTGCCTGGGTGCTAACAGCGCTGTCAGCTCAATCACAATAGATGACAGCAGAAAAAGGCTGTTTAACCAACTTCACTAACAGAGATATGAGCATCAGGGAACAGAGCAAAAATGAGTCGCATTGTCCTGAATTGTACAAATCAGTATGTTAAAGCCTCTAAAACAAGAAGTCAAGAAAAGACACACTATAAACATAATTAGGATGTCATTTTGGCACATGTATGAGTACTGTAGATTGATTTTATACATAAATACAGATAACATGAGAGTGCCAGATAGTGTGATCGGCAGGTAGACATCCCAGCCATCCAGCCAGAGCAGAGAAGCTTCACTGTGAATGGATAAATAAGTGAATATCCCCGGAGACTTCCCAAGGTCACCCAGAAAACTCAGCCTGTGTCACAGCTTTAAAGCGAGACCAGCTGCTGCTGCTCGGGCCATATCTGGACCAAACATTGCCTGGAATACAAGCTGCCAACCAGGCGCTCTATGTGTGTGTCTGTGTGTTTGGCTGTGTGTGTGTGGCACTTCTTGCTTTTTCCACAGCTAAATAAACAAATCTGTCGAGTCAGTTCCCAGACTCATTACCTCCAATCCTGTTGGTCTCCATGGGTCAGCAGCTATTATCTCAGTGGCCCGTTGGAAACATATTTTTTATCGCACGCACTGTATGTGCCTAGTTTGAAAAAAAATATGGGCAAAGAAAGCAGTCGAGGGCACACTTACAAATTATTAAACACTGACCCAGCATTTTGCAAGTCATGCTTAAATTCCTGTGAACACTGACTCAGCAGTGCCCTTTGTATTTACTGGAGCTGGATGTGTGTGTGAGTGAAGAACACACTCTCCTCCTCACAGCTGCCTCCAGTGATTGTTTCTTTCAACCACCGGTGAAATCTGTTAAATGTGTTTGTTCGGAATTAAAGCACTTCCAAATGACTGAAAAGGAACAGTCAGCGGTGAATGAAGCATCTGTTGTCCTTTGTTTCTGCTTTTCATCGTAGATTTCCTATAATTATTTTTCAAAAAATTTAAAAGAAAGCACCATTTTAACTCAATTAACTCAATTAACCTTTATTGTTTGTTTTTTAATAATTAGCCCTCATTTCCATATGGACCAGAGGCTGAAACAAAGGCTTTGAACAGACGCTTGGGGAAGGAAACTATGAAGGAGAGAGACGTCACGTCCTCCAGCGATGAGAGAGGACCGATGTGCTGCTCTGGATGGGGATGTTATGACAGGCCTTGATGAGACATCGCCACCTCACAGAGCTGTTCACCAGCGAGATGCATCCCTGTGGGCATGTAAACCACCAAGACAGTCAACTGGGGGCTAATTTTTCCTTATTTATCATCAACAGTTGTGGATCTGAGAGTGCCTTGTTGTCCTCTGGGGATTGGTGGTTTGCAAGTGAAGTAACGCAGGAACATCAGCATCAATTAGCGCCACTCTGCTCTCTGATCGTTGCCTCGTCTCCGGCTGGAAGTAGATCAGGTGACCTGGCGTGTGCGTGCAAGCATGTTAGCTAAACGTCCACCTGCCTCACACTCTTAGCGAGGCCATACTAAGTGGTGCACAGACACACACACACACACACACACACACACTATGTCTGGTTTAATCCGAAACGGCACATCGACCCAAATGGCCGTGTTTTTGTTTCCCCGCGGCCCTCTTTGATGTTAATGTCCCTCTGAATTATTTATCTGTGTGTTCTCTTTGCCTTCTCCTCGTGCTCTCTGAAGGAATAAATCAAAAGAGCGAGGCACACACAGAGAACAGACAGAAGGATTTATCATGGGGAGTATTGTTTACTACGCTGACCTCCAGGCCCTGCTATATACACATATCTGTGCTTTGCAATCAAACAACCGCCTCTCCTCATAGAGCTGAAACACACACACAAACACACACTACACTGCTTTATCTGTGATTGAAAAAAAAAAGGATCTCTATTGTCTTTGCCTTTGAGTCTTCTTTCCACATACATGATCACTCAGAGGAAACAATGTGTCTATTATGTGATGAGTATGGAATAAGCGGAGACGATCTACTTTCTTTTTTGTCTTTTATGAATGTAATTTTGTCTACAAACGGTGTATGATTACCAACTAAGGGGCTGATGTAACCACTGGAGACACCAGAGTAGATTTACATGCAAACATGCATCCTCACATTGTCCCCATTTGACCGTCTCCATTACTGAGAGTAACACAATGCAAGAGAGGCGCAAAAGACAATTCCATAGCCTTCAGCTGCCTTGCACTTATTGTAAACAGATTTAGGAACACAGGAACAATATAAAATGCTTGTTACAGTGCAGAATGTTCTTTTTTCACTGCTTCGTCCTTGTATGACCAATCTACTGCAGAGAATGAACAAGATGTTGACAAAAGAGCACAGCAATATATTTTTCAGAGAAACTATAATATATCGGTGCTTGTCCCAACAATAAAACAGTCTGTTTTAGATCTCATAAATCCATCCTGACACGGCATGCTGTTTCCTTGTGGTAAAATACGAGCTAGTTGCTATTTCTCATTAATTCTCATTGCGATCAATGACAGCTCACTTGCATCAGCCAAATTTTTTTTCCCCACGTTTGGCAGGTTTAGCAGGTTGTAATTTTAAGCTCTGGCACAGCTGATACAATTTCATTTTGTTTACATTGGAGATTGAACAATGAAGTACTTCTTGTGAGTAGAAGCAGGGTGGAGGGACTCATACAACTCAGTGCTGCACCATGTTAAAGAGGAAGCAGATGATATCTAACTTTTTGTCATTCTTGATTGGTACGAAGAAGCTATTGCAGCAACAATGGTAGAACTAACCTTTTCACTGGCGGCTGGCCCCATCTAACCTTTTAAAACATCAGTCCAGTATTTCTGAACGTGGCCTCTAATTTCTTGCAGGTGTCAGTTTTTGCAAACTTTAATGACAAATGTCTCTGTTAGCAAGTGATGTCCTGATGAACACACTGATTGTGTTTACCAGGACCCCAGTATCCCAGTTATGAGGCTTACCACAGGGAAGTCTGATTATTCATATCTTTGTATACATGAAAAATGCTAGTATCTGGTTACGGACTAATGTGTGCTGTTTGTTCAGGCAACTGTTACATTGACAACACAAACCAATCGTAAAGATCCCCTTTGATGTAAATCAGGCTTTTCCCTTTGTGAATGTGTCGTTATGGTGATTTTTTTTGGAAGACTTACACTATCATTCAAAAGTTTGGGGTCACCCAGGCAATTTCACGTTGAAAACTCACAATTTTATCCATATGCTATAACATAATTGCACAAGGGTTTTCTAATCATCAACTAGCCTTTCAACACCATTAGCTAACACAATGTAGCATTAGAACACAGGAGTGATGGTTGCTGGAAATGTTCCTCTATACCTCTATGTAGATATTTCATTAAAAATCTGCCGTTTCAAACAAGAATAGTCATTTATCACTGTATTTGTGATAAATTTTATGCTATCTTCATTGAAAAAAAAAAGATTTTCTTTCAAAAATAAGGACATTTCTTTTTGACCCCAAACTCTTGAACCGTAGTGTGTCACAAGTGAAAATAAGCAATCAACGTCAGTGCTTGGCATTATCACCTTGAAACTGCATTGTACCAACAATAGTTTCAAATCTTGAAATCAGACAGCCAGGGTGTCACACACAACAAACCTCAGGAACCAGTCCTGTCAACTTGCAGGGTGGGACTTTCAGTTTCTTCCTCAGAATCAGTTTCTGGTTTGAACATGTATGGCTGAAGGTGAGCTGGAATAGCAGCAGAGGGATGGGTGGAGAAACAGGCATAGACTTCGTAGATCGGCAGTGCAGAGTTACATAGAAGTTGTTTTAAGGCACGAAGGGATTTTTTCCATTGGATTATGTCACACAGAAATGGAGTTTTAGGGGTTAAATCAATGCCTGAAGGTGAACCTAGAATGATTCAATTCTGGATACTGAAAAAAGGCCACTTTGGTTTATAGCAGGTTTAGCACTATTAAAAGCCAGCATTGCGTTACAAGTTTGATTTATTCACCTCGTGACAAAGGATGACATGATCAGGCAGGTTTTATAGACAGTGAAGCAATAAGCCAATCACAGGCCACCATGCTCTTCTTCTCTCCAGAGGAAACGCTCTCATTAGAACAGCACAGAACAGAGGAAGCAACAATAAGAGCAGCAGTTCTGTTTCTATGCAGATAGTTGTTAGCCATCAGAAACCAGGATAAAATAGCATAATTGGGTTTATAAAAGCCTCAATAAGGGCTTATCCAGGTTCTTGGAAATTACGTTACATACTCAAAAACAGTTACAGAATTCTTCAAAAACCCTATCATTACTGGGGATATTTAAGTTCATGTAAACATAGTTCATGTCCCTTTAAGACTTCTTTCTATTGGACTCATTTGGAAAAAAAAAAAAAAAAGGCCAAAAGACTAAGGTTAAACCTGCTACTCCCAGGCAAATCATTTGCTTCTGTACCTGGTAATAAGCCATAGAAAACTGTGTGACTAGTTCGTCATACATTAGTAATATGGGAATCTGCAAGATCAGATTGGTATTTTGAGAGTTCATCTACTGCAAATGGATGATCAGAGCACTGATGGGATGTTGCAGCAAACTCGAGTTTAGCTTTCTGAACTAACTCACAGGGTATGCTTTGCTTAATGATTGACCAGAGATATGGAAGTAACACTCTGTGGCTACAATAAGTGGGAAGCTAATTAGCTGGAAATGCCAACTGCTGCAACTTGCATCAGAGAAGATAAACACTTCTTTGTGTAGCCAATAAAAGACACCACTTTTGCGACTCTTTAAATGTGGAGAAGTCCAAAGCTTGACAGGCCTCCGGTGTCTAGCTGTTGTATGAATCTATGATCGGACTTTAAGATGATCATAGACTGCAACTTGCCCCGTGAAGGCATGTGCAGTGTTTGGCTAGAGTTATGTTGTGAGCGCAAAAGTTATAATGACCTATCGTCAGTGGACAGAATAAGAGCCTTAGAGGAAACATCAAGTGGAAACAGATGAAAAAATGCTGAAAAACATTTATACTACTGCTGGGAAGTAAGCTGTTTTCATCCCTTGCTGAATGTATACTGATCTTGGTATCATTTTCTGCTCTGTCTTATTACTGAGCAGGGGCTGGAAATGAGTTGCAACTCCACAGAAGCAAGATTTGAAAGCTACCAAGGAAATACTGTGGTAAAAACATTAGTATTGATCAGCTACCTGCGTCCTCTGCAGATATTTTACAATCAGTTTGTGTTACAGAGAAAGGGGAGACCAACTGTTCTGCTACAGTGGGACCTTTAAGGCACTGCACATTATTAAATGAAATATCTAGAACAGGACTCTGTGGGGTGGTGAAACTTCCAGGTCTGTGGTTGTGATGTTACAGATATGCCAGGCGGGCTTTGCCAGCCGAGTGGAGGAGAATAGCTGCTCATCATCTTGCGTCCTGGCCTCCTTTCTACAACTTGAGCTCAGACCAGTCAATCCCTACAGTCTAATTGGCCTACTTTAACACTTACCTTCCTGTGGTAGCCACTGTGTTGCTGTGTGCACAGTCCAGCTCCTGGGAGGCATTACTCAATGATTGTAGATCCTTAAATGAGGATTTTAGATGAGACAACCCCTCAAAACAATCCCCCTAACCTTTATTCCTCTGCCTGTAGTAGCTCCACTATTATTCCAGAGTATGTTAAATCCAAAAGAATATTGATTTGCTTTCTCCCTTTTTAACACACCATTACTCATTTCTGTTTGAATCTTTTTTAAATTGTCTTGGGTTTTCTGCTGGTTTTATCCTCATAAGAGGTGAACTCTGTATTTATGAATGAACTTAGCTGTAGGAAAGCCACGGGGAAGATGATGTGTCCCTGAGGCGACGTGCAGAGAGGCTGTGTGTCTGTGCATCTGTCATGCTGCCAGCTGCTGCTCGAGATCAGGTAGATTGCAGTAATTGGTCTGGTCCTTTTTGATTTGTGCTTCCAGTATTTTTGTCATGTATCAGCCTTGTCTCCTGACATCATAAAATAGATCTGGAAATGATTCTGCAGCTCCCACATAAGCTTGTGAAATTCTTAAGGCTCTTAAATCTTTTCTCTCCTGAGAAATGCAGTAAGAATCATCGCTGCTTCAGAGCTGTATTCATTACAAAATGCCAACTTATTCACAAACAATCCAAATATTATAGTTAATAATAATGTGTGCATGACATTGCTTGTAGATTGGTCATATAAAAACACATATAAACCTGAATGATATATTGCATTGGGCCACCTGTTGATCAGGACACCACTGTGGTCCAAGTAACTATGAATTCTTTGCATATTTTGCATGTGGTTCCCAAGGGATAAATCTTACTGGCTGTGTACTGACTTTCCCTCTGGTGCCACCAGCAGATTAGCATTTCTGGCTTTTTGTGAAATGTCGACAGTATTAGATAGATTGCCATAAAATGTGGTACAGATACCCATGGTCCATTAACAGTGAATCACAATGATGGTGACTGGTGATCCCCTGGGTGTTCTTCTTCCTGTCACTAGTAGTTTTAAATTAAGGATCTTGATAACTTCTTCTTGAGATTTGGAGACATGAATTTCCCCTTAAGATGGACTATGATCTTTTATCACTGGGTGAAAAGATATTCTTCTTTTTAGGATACTTTAGTTTATAAGTTACATCCTGTGTTTGCCCTAATTGGCATAATGCTAACACACTAAACTGTTGACCAATTCATGCATCTTGCAACTGTGTGTCCCAAAGGGTCTGTATCATCCACCCCAGTTCAAGAGGTTACACACAGATCCCTATGAAGATGCCCATGTGTGCCCAAAATTATGGTTTGGGCAGGCTGTCCGCACTGTAAGTTTTTTTTTTTTTTTTTTTAGAAGAGACTGAGATTCTCAGTCATCCACACCATAACAATCCATCATTAAAAGAGTTGTAAGTGAAGTAGTTGCTGCCGACCTTTAGAGGTGCTTTGATTTGTCCACAGCAGGAAGTTGTAAATTTGCTGAAAGTCCTGTGCTATGTTCACCCACTGTGTGCTTGGCACAACTCAGGAATAATAACATTGACATCACGCTGTAGCCCAAAGAGCTGTGTTCATTTTCTGCATTTTCTGTGTTTGCTGTGGAGGGCAGTGTGACCATCTGCACACAAACACGTACCTATTGTAGTATGAATAAAATGTGTGCATTCAATATTTGCTGTCTGATGCCCCATTCAGTGTCTGCATCAGTCATGCAGAAACCATGAAATGACTATAAGATAGTGAATCTGAACATTTTGGCTTGCTAACAAGTACTACTATACAAAAATATAGCACGAAAAAAGACTAAAACAGTGATGCTATAATAGGTTGCACAGGCTAAACTTAGTGGGATGGATTGGTTGGCTTTAGTTTATTTATTTAAAATCCACAGTGTCTCCTACAACTCCTCCCTCACCTTTCCCACCGTATAAGCAGGTACTTCAAACACACAAAGATAGTCAAATCAAAATTCTAAATTCCTTTGAACATTCTGTTCCAAGTGAAAATCCTACTCTAACCCATTGTACCACCACATCTTCTTGTCACCATGGATTTTATTGCTACTTTTACTATCTTACCTGCTCTGGGAAAAAATAACAGTGATTGTTTAAAATCTCCTATCACAGGCAACATTTTCTATAGCCTGAAACAGTATTAAGAGGAGATGTAGAAATCTTGTTTTACTTGAATTATAATATGCTGACAAGTTACTATGGAATTTTTGCACTGTGATGCCAAACAAAACTGCCTACCCCAGATTTAATTTGCTTGCTGAGCACTGGAATAAAATGGCTAAAATAGCAGTTAATCGCATGGCTGAAAATAGCTGTGGTTCAACATATGGAGACAGATTTTTAGGCAATGGTTTACCATGCAACATCTTTTTGTCCCCCTAGAGAGGCACACTGGAGTTAGGTCAAAGACCAGGCCTGGTGCCCAGGGCCAAATTGAATTACTATGATTGCCTAGTCTTTCATAATTAATTTGCAAAGGGTTTAAGGGCCTTAATAGCTGTGAGGAGCACAGGCTTGAAGGACAAACACTAATTAAAAGTTGCCAAGGATCCGGAGTATGCCATGGTGCTGGATGACTTTTCTGTTAGAAAGAGCTGATTATAATTCTGCACTGGGCCTCCACTGCCTCTGCTATCATGAGGGTTCACACTTCCCTCCATAGACAACTGTGTATGTCTCATGAGTCAGGTTTAAAACACGTACTGAATGGAAGATGGGCATACTTTGACCCATAAAGCTGATGTGGAAGGGTTTCCAGTTTAGAGCTCGAATAGGCAAATTCCTTCATATGGCAGGATGCTGGGAATGTGGAATTTTGCAGCACACAAGCTTGAGTTTTGCATGAGGCATTTACTAAATGCTGTTGTGCTGCTGCAATGAGCCCAGCACTAGAATTAGCATAAATTCCTGGATCACACTGACGCCAGCTGAAATAGTGGAGTGTTAAAACCAGGGTGACTCTTACAAGATCTAACTTTGTCCTGAATGTGCTAGAAAAGAGTCAGAAGAGAGAAAGTTTAAGGTTATGACAAGACTGACAAACTGCAGTGCCAAAGTCTTTTCTGCCGTACCTGATATGTGGTTGCAATTTATTGGTCATAAAACATAAAAAAACAGGCTGACAGGTGACATAAATACAGGTCAAAAGCAACAAACAGAAGTTACTGTATACATATACAACAAAACCTTTCCCTGGGATGCTGCATTATATTTCCAAAAACACCAGGAGGATGTTAAGATTTAGGCAAGCTGTTGGTCCAGTGAAGTCTTCTCATTTTTATTCTTTGTGTGACTCAGAGTCCCAGAGCTCACAGTTATAAAATATAACTTAGGTTACATCTTCACCGCAGGAACAGATTGCCAAGCTAATGAAAACCTCCCACGGCAGTCTAGATTAACTTCTTCCAGGGTTTTGTAGAAGTCAAGTCCTCAATTGCTTTTCTGCTGCTGGCACTCTATCTCTTTCTTTTCTTCCTCTGTATTTCCTCCTCTTTTCCCTCTCTTTTCACCTGTAGAGTAGCTGCTGCTGTCTCCAAGGGGGAAAAAAACAACTTATTGAGTCAATTGAAGCAAAGAGGAAATTAACAACTACTGGCTGGCTGGTTTTATTGTTTTGTTTGGAGACAAATGTGGCTATATCCTTGCTGGAGAAGGGAAGGCTTGCTTTTCCAGAGCTCTCTCTGATTCACTTTGTGTTTTTATACGTACATTGTGCCCATTGTTCAGCTTTTTTTTCTCCATGTCTAATCGTTGAAGTTTCTTTTGGTAGAAACCAGTCTGGAAGAACTTCTGAAGGTACAGTTTGAATATTTTGCACCATATGCAAAGTCTGAAATCATTTAAATGCTCCAAGGGGAAAGAGGTAGAAAATAAATTTTGGAAACCCTTTTTAACCTATTATACACTGAGCAGCCACAACACTGAAAACAGCAACAAGTGAAGTGAATGATACTGATTATGTAATTACAATGGTGTCAGGGGGTGGGATATATCAGACAGCAAGAGAACAGTCAGTTCCTGAAGCTGATGTTTTGGAGGCAGAAAAAACAGGCAGCATAAGTATGTGAGTGACGTTGGCAAGGATCAAATTGTAGTGGGTTGGCGACTAGGTCAGAGCATCTCCAAAATGGCAGCTCTTGTGGGGTGTGTTTCTTGTATGCAGTGATTAGTAGCTCTCAAAAGTTCTCTAAGGAAGACAACCGGGAACTGACAACGAGGGTCATGGGAAGTCAATTGATGCGCCAAGCCATATGGTCTGATTCCAACAAAAGGCTTCTGTAGCACAAATAGCTGAAACCCTTTATGCTTGCTATGATAGAAAGGTGTTAGAACACACAGTGCATCACAGCTGTCTGCCTATGGAGCTGCGTAACTGCAACATGCCCATACTGATCCCCGTCCGCCACCAAAAGTGTCTACAATGGGTACATGAGCATCACAAATGGGCCATGGATCAGTGGAGGAAGGCTGCATCATCTAATGAATCACGTTTTTTTTCACATCATGTGAACGGCCAGATTTGACACGTACCACCCACCTAAACATAGTTGCAGACCATGTACTCTCATCTATGACAACAGTATTCAATGAAGGCAGTCGCTTCTTTCAGCACGATGATGCTTCCTGCCCACTACATGCACTGACAAAGAGTTCAAGGTGTTGACTTGGCCTTCTAATTCCCCAGATCTTAATCCAATCAAGAATCTATAGTAAATGCTTGAAAAACAAACATGATGCATGGACATCCCACCTCACAACTTACAGGAGTTACAGGATTTCTGCTGCTACCATCTTGGGATCTGATACACAAAACACCTTCAGGGGTCTTGTTAAGCTCATGCTCAATGGGTCGGAGCTGTTTTGGCATGAAAGAAACCTACACAATATTAGGCAGATGGTTTTATTTTGTGGCTGACTGGCGGATGCCATCACAGAACTTGTGTTTTGGGAACTTCATCACTACACAGTGGTATTTGAACTGGCTTTGTTGTAGTGAGGAGTGACGTTACATGCTGACTTGTCAAGTCAGTTAGTGAAACCCACTCAGCATTGTAGCGAGTGGGTTTGAAAAAGATGTCTATAACTGAGACTGGTGTGCCCTGATGGCAGAAAGTTTGATTTTAAATATACAATAATTAAATCTGAGTTCTTATGTAGCAGCTTCTGCTTTGATGATAAGTTCTGTTGATTCAGGGTATTTTATCACAATAGACTCACACCCCATGGTATAATCAGCTTTGCTAAGATATTTATCATTTACAAGCCTGCTGCTGACATATTAATCAACATGTTTTTCATCAATTTCCTTTATTCGATGTCCCCTGTCATCACTGTCATCTTAACAAGAAGAGGCGTCAGCCTCAGGAAAGCTTATTCACAGCCTAATCGAGTGAAGCCAGTTGAGATCATTTGAGGCTAACCACACTTTCACACAATGAGGTTTTGATGAGCTCTAATCAATGGTGGGCAGGGGGGGAGAGTGTTGCATGTAGTCCTCATTAATTCAGTCTTCATACATCCCAGATGCTCGAGTCAGAATAAGAGGAACAGGGAGGCTATTGATCTTTCTTGGGCATTTGGCCAGACAACACAGCATGTCTGCATTTTCAGTTTAAAGAAACACACACAAATGCAAATACACACACACACACACACACACACACACACACACACACACACACACACACACACACACACACACATACACACACACACACAAAAACCCTCACCAAGTAATGACCTCGTCTGAATGTTCCATCTAAACAGTGAAATACAATTTTATTATCTGCACTCGGTTGGTTGTAACTACTGGCTACAAAGTACAAAGTCAAACTTGTGTACTGAAATGATGATTTGCATAACCCAGGGGGAGAGAAGGATTCACATGACTGTACAATAGGTTTTGAAATTTGGAAAGGACATAATTTAGATCTTGTTTGTGCTCTCAGAATAGCATGCAGATGACTTCACAGGCACTGAGCCAAACCAGGAAACCACAAATATGTCTTTCTGTTAGCACTGCAGAGGAAGACTAAGATGCTACATAGAATGCTCCCTTTGGAAGAAAATTCATTACTTGAAACTCATTATTTTTTATCCTTAAAATACAGAGCTTCCAGGCTGTGAAGGCATTAGCTCAGTATTAGCTAGCCACAACAAAAGAGGATCTTTTCTCTCTGTCCACAGTGCCGGTATCTTTCTAAAGTACAATAGTCTGGTTCTTTAAAGCTTTTCTTGCTGGCTCTTCATACATCTGCACAAGGCTATGCCAGCGAGAGGAACTATTTAATTTACTGCGGGCCTTAAGATAATATTTACATAAGCAGTGTTGAAAAGAAACCTTCCAAGCCCGAAGGTTATTAACGGCAATTATGCCTCATAAATCCATGCCCTTCCCTTGCCAAACACACTTACGGCCCCGCGGCTCTTATTTGAAGTTTGTGTGCTTGATTGTAGAGAAGGGAACCATGTAGATATACAGATTAAGAGTCAGCAACATCCACCCACTTACTGGCTTAAAAGAGGACAGTGTTCCTGGGTGTATTCAGGCACATCAAAGCCTGGTTGTGCTATGAATGGAGTGATGCATTGTCTGAGCGATGGGATGTGACAGCGCAGATACAGACTGTCACTGACATGCCTTCCATCCTGGATTACCAGTGAGTCAGCCTGCGAGGAGTTTGCTTCTCAGCTGCCCCTCTGGAAGGAAGCCAAGCTAAAATAACTTGCCCACCCTCAACACTCAATACCGTGTAACATACTTCACTGTATGTTTATTTGCACTGGGGTTCCTGGCTTGGAAAAGGCTCTTCTCCTGTTACAGTTCAGCTTTTTGTACCCAAAGAGATTTCCCGGGAAAGTGTGAAAGTGAGAGACGGGGCTACCTAACAACCTGATTGCCGTGCTTCCTTTTGCATTTAGAAGGAGCACTTTACTGGCTATGTACACTACAGGCCAAAAGTTTGGAAGCAAGATCAAATTTGTACACACAAAAAAAAAAAATCATAGTTTCATTGTCATACTTTGCAACAATATAAATGTGATTATTATACAAAGAGTCACTCATCAGAATACATTTTTACTATTATTGTCAGGTATTTGGGTTTTTCTTGCTTAGACTTTGCTTTCTTCAACCTCCTCTGGCTTTAACAACAGCATGGCATATACGAAGTATTCATTCTACGAGTTTTTTTTTTTAAGGTATGTGCCAGGAACTGCATTCCAAGCAGTCTTAAGTTCATCAATTAGACACTGTTAATTTGTGGGACACATTTTTCTGACTGATCGATCCAATTCGTCCCACACAAGCTCAAGTGGAGAGAAGTCTGGAGACTGAGGGGGCCAAATCTTCTTTCAAAGAACACCTTCGTTGTTTGTGTCTAGGTAACCCTGACAGAGCTTGGAAGAATGCTCAGGGACATTATCTTGTTGCAAAACAAACTTTTGACACACAGGTCTTAGTCCAGATAGAACTGCATGATGCTGGAGGATGGAGTGGTACTGTTCTTTCTTCATGATACCCTTTACTTCAAACAAATCTCCTACTCTATCACCTACAAAACATCCCCATACCATGGCACTACCACCTCCATGCTTTATTGTGGGTGTCACCCATGGTGCTTTAAGACATTCACCAGTTTGTCTGCCGACATAGACTGTGCGATTTGAACCAAATACTTCAAACTTGCTTTTGTTGGTCCAGAGAACTTGTTTCCAGTCATCATAGGTCCAATTTTTGTGTGCTTTTGCCCACTCGTATCTCTATTTCTTGTTCTTTGGACAAAGTAGTGTTCAGACCAGCCTTTCTCAAACATCTTTTCACAATTGACAGAGATATGGGTTTTGACCTTATCATGTTGATTTCCACCCTTATTTGTGGTGCTGTTTTCCACTAATCTCTCTTACTGGTGACAATGATGTATATCTTTTGCTTTTGTAGTAATCCTCTTTCCTCCAGACCTTTTTCTATCATCATAACTTCCAGTTTCTTCTAGTCTCTTCAGGGTGTAGCGAAGTCCTTTAGTCCATTAGATGTTGTGTAATTTCTCTGTCAGTGTATCCTTCTTTCCTTAATGCACAAATCTGTGCTCATGTTATTTTACTCATCTGTTTCTTTCTAGCCATTTCTGGGTAGTTTGTGAGAGATATTGACAGTTGAGATTTGTTGGGATTTTTGTATGCAAACTCTCAAAAGCCAAAGAGCCAAAGTAAATAATGCAAACTGTTACTTTTGCACTGAATTTGTTACTCTTGAAAATCTTCTCAACCCTAAAACCAAAAAAGCTTTTCTTTTGTTCAGATTTATTCAGCAAATGTCTGGTAACTCCAATGTATCCCTAAAGGTAAATTGAGGAAAGTGGTGCACATCAATGAAAGCAAAGTCTGATCATGCAGTAAATACATCCCAAAATCCATGAAATTCCCACTGGTTTTTAAGAAATGCATTGTGAACAGAAACTTGAAGTTGCTTCCATATGGTTGGCTTGTAGTGTAAACATGTATATAATCCATAATTTCCCACTGGTGAGATAACAGATATAAAGTTCAAATAATGACCTACAAGTGTAGAAAATTGCACATGAGCAAAACATCTTTACTTACATGGGGAACTTTGGTGCCTCCTTCTGCTGACATGGGTAAATATGAAGGCATGCTAGACTCTCTGTAAGGCTGTACTTAGGCATAATGGCCAACACTAACATGGTAATATTTTGTTGATTAGATTTACCATGTTCACCATCTTTGTTTAGCAAGTTAGCATTTACGAATTTGTGTTAAAGCTGAAGTTGTTGGAGATGTCATGGTGGAAGTCAAATAAAATGCTAACCCTACAGTTGTGCCAGGTATAAAGCCAGGTGTCACCAGTATCATTAGAATTTATCCCAGAGAGACTTCAAATATTGGAAACAAAAGTTACCCCTGTCAAGATATTTCACTCAAAACTAAAGATGCCAACTACAGCGTGACATTGGAGCTAAAGCCAGGAGTCACTAGAATCTAGGTGGTGTCAAGCTATTTCACTGAATCAGTAAAACATAGGACTGATTGTGGTGTTATGGGGAACTCTGAGGATCACTATAGCCACTGGGATTCATCCAGCAGGGTCCTTGAATGTCTCCAGGGAATAAGATATACATGAACAAAAATGTCAATCTCACGGTGGTGTGCAAGAAAAAATCAGAGGATCACCGAAGGAGAAGGAGATGGACACAGTACAGCTTTTCCCTATATTTCACCATGAACCACAAATGTCAACCTGCTGGTAGCACAAGAGAAAATGCCACACAGTCACGAAAGTAATTCATCCTCTTGGGACCATGAATTAAAATTTCATGGCAGTCCATCCAATGGTTGTTGAGATAATTCACTCTGGACCAAAGTTGAGGATCACCCAACACTCACAGACTGCCATCCCAGGAGTCCTGCTGCTGACGGGGCTAAAAATCACAGCTTCCCATGAGAGGCGACTACTTCTATAAGTCCAGACAGAAACTTTATTGTGTAAATTTTTGACGCTGAAAACATTTTTAATTTACAAGTTAGGATTTTATGCACACTAGCTTCCACTTCAAAACAATGCAAGCATGATAATAGAAAAAAACAAGCACATCTGCCTGTACCATATGCTCTGTGTGAATAAGTGTGCACTCCACTCAGAGGTCCTCGGTGTTTGACAAATATTAGCAAAAGAGCTGATAATAAAATACATTAACAGCTGCACTAATTGCACAGACAAGGGGCTGCAAAGTCACTGGCAAACAGCAGTGGCAGCAATTTGACAATTACACAGTAAACATTAAAAAGTTCACTGGAAGCATTGCATTTTCCAGACACTCCACACAGATGTTTATGGGCTTAATAAATGAACAAATTAATTATTTATCTTTATTTATATTGTCCTTCTTCCAGCAGACGATGGCTACAAATTGAATTGATTTAGTGAATTCATGTGATTTAAGTGAAATGATTCATATGATTAGTTTTTTAAGAAAATATTTATTAGCGTAAGTTTATTTAATTAAAGAAAAAAGATAGATAAGACACGAGACAAACATTACCTCCTAAGATATGTTTCTTTATTTTCGTTGAAGAGTGCATTTATGTTTCAAGCAAAACAATAACAACCAATCTTGTGACATGAGTTCATAAACCTTACAGTTGCTCTATACCTTTGTGAAAATCCCTACAAAAATATCTTTGGATGCTTTAATTTCAGACATACATACACAGCATTATATGCTTCAGAAGTGTGTGTACTTTTAGTTCCTGTGTGCTATTGTTTTTGACACATTAAATTTTAAATCTTATAATGCACAAAGCCACAAAAACAACACATTTAGGAATGACTGCATGTAGATATATCTGAATGTGTGTGCAGCTGCTTTATCAGCCCCATGTAAAGAACAGCACACGTGGACATCGCCTTTTCTCTGACAGCAAACCATGAGTCACTAACTCTGATACTGTAGATCTTTCTGTGCTGCAAGTGTAAAGCCTTGAATTGAGAGCTGATGAATAGGCAGGGAAGGCTCTTATCAGGGGCAGCTGCGAGAGTCATTTATCAGTGGAGAATAATGGAAACCAAAGGAGATGAGTGGGATGGTCGGCCTATTGCTCCGCAGCATAAAAGGCCCTACATCTTCTCAGTGTCCTGGAATAACTCTGTATCTCCATCTTTGTCACCGCTGGCATTGTGCAGCACTTGCCAAACAGGTATCGAGAGCCAAGAATCTGCCACAAGAAAAAATGTTTCACATCCCCTGAGACAGCCTGTGAAAGGGGTAATTATTCATTTTACATTGTGGTTGTTGATGAAATAATGAACATTTTCTAAATTCTTGACAAGTCAGAGAAAGTGTCTGAATCACTGCCGAGCTGTTTTAATTATGAATTATAGTGCACATGCAGGAATTTATCTCAGTGACACATTGGTGAACTAGAGCTTTATTGTCTATTGTGATACTCTGAACAAGAAAAGACTGACTTCATGTACACAACAGGATGAACACCAAATTCTAAATACCATCGTATACACACTAGGGATGTTGTAACATATGGAATACATTTATAAATTCTTCTAAGCAGCGATATGACAACCATAAGGTTTATATTAGACTAAAAGCTAGCACCACTTATTGTACATGCCTGAGAATCAAAATGCAACTATATCTTAGAAACTATGTGTTAAATGCAAATCAAAGTAAAGTTTTGAGTTCATGATTCAAACACGTGAGTGTAAAGTCTCAGCAGACATCAACACATTTGGGGTGTTCATTAAACTTTGAGGAGACTTGGTCTATTCTTATGTGCAAACACATGAGTCAGAACATTCCTAGCGGTGAACCTCCACTCTGACAGGGTCCTGTCCCTGGAGCTCAGCCACAGCTCTGACTAAGGTTTCTCCATTTGCCTCTGGAACAATGCCACCAACACATACCAGACGTGGTTTACACGTCCCTCACGTTGGCTGCTCGCTTGTAATTTGTTGCACACATTTCTCTTTTTCTGTTTCTCTATATGTCAGAGTCCTGCCCAGTTTCAGTTTAGCAAACCTACACTCAGCCACAAAGCTCAGCACTAAAACAGACCTGTTAGTTATACTTGTCTCTAAATCCAATCTAGACCCGCTTTGACACATGATTTAAAACAATCACAGAGTTCAAATAGCTTGATTTTACTTGTGCACTCAAAACATGGAGAAACAAGCTGAAATTATTGTTTAAGGCCCTCTCTGGTCATTGATTGAACCTACGCCGATTTGGCATAACATTATGACCACCTTCCTAATATTGTGTTGGTCTCCTTTATGCTGCTAAAACTCTTCTGTCCCACTGGGACATGAACACAGGACCTCTGGGGATGTTCTGTGGCACCTGGAGGGTGGCAGTGAATTCTGTGGGTCCTGTGGGTTTCAGGGTGGGATCTACCTAGATCAGATTTATCCTGGTACATCCCACAGATGCTCAATAAGATTTGGATCTGGGGAGTGTGGAACCCAGGGAACACCTTAAATCTGTCATGTTCCCCGGGCTACTCCGGAGCAGTTTTTGCAGTGTGTCGGGGTACATTGTCCTGCTGAAGGTGGCAACTGGCATCAAGGACTGCTGTTGCCATGGGGGGTTGGACGGTTGGAGGGTTACTTGACCTGCAGTGTTTAGGTGGGTGGTACATGTCACGTGAATGTCAGGACTCAAGATTTCCCAGCAGAACGTTGCATTACAACAAGAAGATTGATGTTATTCAATTCACCTGTCAGTGGTCATAATGTTGTGGCTTCTTGTAAATTGTTTTCCACAAAGTAATCCTTTCCTGCTTTAAGATATCTTAGATAAGACTCTACACTGTTGCTTCCTCCAGGATACACAACTCTATGGAGTCCCAGTTTCTCTCTCCACTCATCCCTCTCTGCTGGCTGCAGTTGGAGCACACCAGCTCACCTACAACTCTGCCTAAACACTGGAAAAACTAATCAGTGCTGCACAAAGGCAAGTTGTAACAGTGGAGTAATTCAGCCATTTGTGTTTAAACTGGAAATTGATTCTGAAGGACTGGTTCCTCAGGTTTGTTGTGGGGAAAACCCCAGAAGTCTGAATCTGTTTTTGAGACTGTCTTCTGTATACTGCAGTTTCAAGGTGGAAATGCTCTGTCACACTGCTGACAGTTTATTTGGCAGAGTCAATAACGAACTATGCCGTTACTCACTATGCCGATATTTTATCACCCTTGAGATTTCTGCGCAGAAAAAGAAAATTGTCAAAAGTCCCTGGTTTAAACTAGGTTTTTCACAATTTGAAAACATCCAGGGAGCTGTTTTGTCTTTACAATAGCAGCTGATTTAGATGTGAAAAACATTACGGTGTGCAATCATTTTCATTACACAACTTTTTTTGCACAGATACCTGCTGAGTAACCAACCAGTGCAGGAGTCTGCTGTACAAACATTTTATCTTATTTTACACTTCGTGCTTCTAATTGAGGTGATGATATTTTTTAATATGGTGCACTTGTACTGTCGACCTTCTATTGATTCAGGAAACTATGGTTGTTTATTGCAGGAGACTGGGATTCAGCATCACAAGAAAACATATTATGTGTAACTGATGAAACAAGCATTAAAGTCTAAATTAGTCAATTCATGTCCACTATGAAAAGTGTGTTTGAGCTGTAGTTGTAATACTTTTTGAATTTCTCTTATTTAGTTTCTGGTTTGGTAATGGCTGTCTAATTTTCAGCATTCTATCAACTTCAAATTTATTCTTTAAAACGCCCCTATAACATTGTGCAGCTAACCTTCAAACATGATGTGTCAGTCAGATTACAGAATCAACAAGAAAAGCACTCAGAGAGTGCAGTACTCCGTCAAGGCTGCTCAGTCGTATCATTTCTGACGGATAAGTCCCTATAAGTCCGTAGCGGTGGACTTGTAGTAGGATCGCAATCATGTGATCATCAGCAGCTGACATAGCATTTAGTTGTCATAGTTACAATGACGCTGTGACACTATCTCGCAATGATACGGAAATCTTTGACAAATCCGTGGACCCAGACTATAAGCCGCATCACTGCCAAAATCTAATCACTTGATCCTTGCATCATTTCTGACTTTCCTTGAAAATTTCATCCAAATCCGTTTGTCCATTTTTGAGTAATGTTGCTAACAGACAGACTAACAGATGGACAAATGTACGCCAATCATCACGTAACTTCGCCTCCAAAAATATGGCTCTTCTTAAAATAAATCAGCAGCAATGCAACCTGTTCTTTTGAGAAGTATTTAATTATTTAAGTAATTCTGTCTTCAACCAGTGAGAATAATATTATTTGTTAACTTAATTTGGATAAACTTTATTTAACTGTGTGTTACTATTTTTTTTTTTGAGTGTTGTTTTAAGTGTACAAGACCTTCAGGTAGAATTCATCTATCCTATATTCTGTGTTTGTGCCACTCAGCACATACAGTACTATGTTGTAAATATTTCCTCTTATGAGCTCTACTCTACTCTGGACGGCAGAGCAAAATAACTGCAGATCCCAAAGCTTCTTATCACTGAACGTGGTGCCAGTCACATGTTATTTCTTAAGTCAAAAACTGACACATTTCCAAGAAACATAATGGACACTGCTTGGTTCATATTTAATGGATTATAGCTTCCGACTTATAATGACAACTATCAGTGTGAGAACTGAGACTGGCGCTTGTGCATTTAAAATGCATTGCATTACAATTCAAGACACACCTCCAACAACCTCATAAAGGAACCAGAGAAAGAAATGCCAGAGGCTTCTGCCTTTATTTTGTCTTAATTTAAATTAACAAGTATATCCCCACAGTTTAAAAGAAACTTTACTTCTTTTAGGTGATTTAAACCAAACATTCTTATACTTTATGAATGCCAAGTCTGCTTTTTCAGTTCTTACACTGGTACTCCATTACAAATAAAGACCCTGCAAGTGGCACCATTAGACTTGTGTTTCCTCTAGTTTGCTTAATAAACCCTCCTCTGCCATATGATTTAGTGGAATAAACCCACCAAGGCAGTCTATCTAAACACCATTAATCAAGGCCCCCATGCACTAGCAAGACAGCTATAAGTGATCACTTCGGTCTTTTCTATAGGAGGCAAAGAGGGGTGGGAGCTGCTCTGTTGTAAAGAGAAGAGCAGTCAGCTGTAGCCTGCACATGATCACACACACAAACATGATGCTTAAACATAGCAAGGACCATCATACACAAACCAGTTTTAGAAGCACAAATCACCGCAAGCGCACACACACACACACACACACACACACACACACACACACACACACACACACACACACACACACTTTCTCCCTTCTCAGACATGATCACACAATGCAGGGAGATAATGGCCGCTGGCTGCTGCTGTCGGAGGCCCTGCTGCTTCATTGTTGCAGCCTCAGCAGCTCGTGCACGGGGCCCCTCGGAGGAGCAGCCTGTCCGGAGAGGACGGCTTTGAGAAAGGCAGCAGCGACAGGCAGAGAGCCGGTTGTCCTCACAGTCAGAACAGCCATGTCCCCACTCTGTGCTCAGATGGGAGTTATTTGTAGCAAGCTGTTTGCATAGCGGGGAGACAATGAACGGCTCAGTCTCTGATCAGACTATATCCTCTTATATGGGTCATTCCAGAACTGGAGGACATTTGGGCTTCAACATTTTTTAAAAATAGAACTACTCTTTTGCAATTTTCTGCTACATACTCATGAGTAATAGGTAATAAACTATCAAAGGCTTGATTGCCTCAGCTTACACGTCAATGGACCGTTTTTGTTCCATGTTTTATTTGTTGTTTGCTGACCCTACTCTAGTCACAGTAACAGGGTTACTAATCCATGCTAATGTCAGCTTTTTTCTCAGGTGTAGAAGCTAGATATTTAGCTAGCTGTTACTGCTGACCGAGAGGACAAACTTACTGATGGAAAAAGGTAAAAAGTAAAAAGTCTTGATAATATGCATAATAGGGTTGCATGAGGTAGAGTGAGACATTCAATTAAGGCTGATAATGTTACAAAATTATGAAAAATAGAGGAAGAAAAGAAAAAAAATAGGACATAGCTTTGCTCAACCCATTCTTTTGGAAAATTGTTCGATGATGTTGATTCCAATGTATCATGTGAGTCACTGCTATCTTCTTCTTCTACCAACTAAAAAGGTTCTGCTAACAGGTTGTTGTGGGACACACGTTCTATGCATGAGAATTATTATTTAAAATGTTGTGTTGATGAAAAAAATGTTCCCATAATTACAAGAGACATCAATGAAAAAAATAATAACAAAAAAGATTTAAATTTCATTTTAACTGTTTTATTTGAGATTCAATTTGGTCACAGGGGGGAGGGACAAGAGAAAAATGGCATTTTAGGGCGAACTCCAGACTTGTTTGGTATTTTATAAAACGTTTTCAAACATTCTTTTTAAATACTTTTTAAAGAGTTTGGTCTCGGGACAAGTAAATTTACACAACAACTGTATGTTTTAGTATTTTGTACATGGATTATTTGAAAATTCATGGGTGGGAATGACCCCTGTGTGTCTCGAGGCCTGTAGTCAGTATGTTACAGAGATGGAGAAAAGCTGATCAGTAAACTTTATCCAACTATCAACTGGTTCATCAGCCAGTCACATATGCAGTCAACACAGTATCATGAAGGATGTCTCAGTCGGCGCCACATTGGTGATGCAATATTAAATATTCAAAAGGCTGAGTATTTCTCTCTCACTGGGCCCCAGTTAGCTCCTGCTGCAGATGTCAGTCTTTCTGTAAGATGACCATATTAAATGTGTTAACATTGGAACAATACACAAACAGGTGTTATTAGTGTCAGCAGCTTTGCAGATAACTTAGTTTTTTGTTTTGTTTTGTTTTGTTTTTTTTTTGCAAAAATGCAGCGAGACTCAGACATGACTGCAACACTTCTTTTTCGAACCTCATGTGCAAGAGTAATAGATGACCCACACACTTGCAGAGGCTGTCATCATTAGGCTATTTTTAAACCTACACCAGTGCCCTGTCAGTATCAGATGCTTCAACTAAGCACAGCACAGACACTCACTCTGATAATTAATTTCAGCACAAACAGAGCAGAAAAGTCTGCAAACTAATTCATCAGCTCCTGCTGTTTGTATTTCTCGACATCAACCGTGTGCTGACATCAGCTGAGAGAGAACCAATATTAGTGCGAGTTATGTTTTTTTGGAGTCTGTTCCTCTTGGAGATGGGTTACTGTAGTCAGAGCCAGCTAGTTAGCAGGAGTCAAGCAAGATCGGTGTGTGGTCTAACTATTTGTATGGCGGTTTATGAGACCGTTGCACACAGTGAATTGAGCAGTTGTGTTGAATAAAAGAGGCTTTTTACTGCACACTGTAGTAACTTGATTTTTGCAAGTTATTACAATATCAAAAATCAGAACTGTTTGGCTTTTTTTCTGTTTCCCTCAGTGCTTTAAACGATTACTTGTGAAAGTGGAATTTGTAAGGAGGAGGAGCTCTTGTCTATTAACATTTACATACCAAACTGTAGACTATTTCTTCAGTGGAAAGTAGTTCTAGTTCCAGAAAAGTACACATGGTACTCAGTAGACCTGGATTGCAGAGTCAGATGTCTTAGATTAAATCTAACTACCTTAATATGCAGATACCACCAGGGAGAGGCCAAAGTACTCTCATTTTTGACTTATTTTATTTGTGTGCTTTCTGTAAGTTTTAGTAATTTGCATGAAGCAACATGTTAAATAAATAAATCTGCAGAAATAAATAAGGTTCACTCCTTCAAGCGTTGTGCAGTACCAGGGGACAATAACACATCTGTCTGAATGTGCATGTCTATGTTGCACCCTCAAAATGAACAATTAGCAACTTTTATTAACAGAAATATCACCAGTTCAGTACAGGCTTATTTGGCCTCAGCCTGCTTACAGCACATCTCTCTTACTCTCCTTAGTGCAACAATTTTTCTCTTTCCACAATCAGGTTTACAGGTGAGGATTTTTTTTTAAACATAAACATATTACTTAAATTAAGCACTTATTTAAAGTAAATTATTTCAACTGTTACACACTGATAAAAAACAAGAAAAATGTGAAAATGATATGAAATAATATGTTTCCGTGCACTGCATCTACATCCAAATACACTGCAGTGGTTGATCATATATTATTACTCTGCCAAGGAGGCAGAGCTATGTGATGATCGCATTGGTTTGTCTGTCTGTCTGTCTGTCTGTTAGTAACATTACTCAAAAACAATTTAACAGATCTGAATGAAATTTTCAGGGAAGGTCAGAAATGACACAAGGACCAACTGATTAGATTTTGGCAGTGATGTGTCTTGTAGTCTGGATCCACAAATTTTAGCTGCTGGAGATGATACAACAGCTGAGCAGCCTTGGCGGAGTGCTGCGCTCTCTGAGTGCTTTTCTAGTTAATATTATCACCGTTTACAGACAAATCATTCTCTGACCCATCTAACTATTTACAGTATCTTATCAACAATCTAATAAATTATGTTTTTATTATATGGCCACCTGTTTGTTGCCTTATTTCTTTTATTATCCCGCCAAGGAACAGCGGAGTTATGTGACGATCGCGTACGTTTGTCTGTCTGTTTGTCTGTCTGTTAGCAACATTACTCAAAAATGGACAAACGGATTTGGATGAAATTTTCAGGGAAGGTCAGAAATGACACAAGGACCAACTGATTAGATTTTGACAGTGATGTGGCTTGTAGTCTGGATCCACGGATTTGTCAAAGATTTCTGTATCGTTGCAAGATAGCGGCACAGCGTCACTGTAACTATGACAATAAGTTAACACTATGTCAGGTGCCTGCTGATGACCACATGATTATGATCCTACTATGAATCGACCGTTGTGGACTTATTGGGACTTTTCCGTCAGAAATGATACAAGAAACAATTGCTTCGATTGTGGGGGTGTTTCCGAGACCCATCAATTCCCGCCGCCCGCTACATATTTCGGTCATGCGATTCAGTATCCATACATAATGTACACATGCATAACACATGCCTGTGCTCAGTGCAAGGTCATTTTGTTTGTAGATACATTTATATTAAATGGATACATTCTATGATGCCATGACTTCTACCACAATTTTTTTCAAGATTTCAGCCTTCGGAAATGATACGACTGAGCAGCCTTGGTGGAGTTCTTTTCTTGTTTCCTTAAGTGACTATATCAATAGTGCCAGTAATACAAATATTGTATTTAAGCAACAAAAAATTTTAAAGTCTCTATAATACACTTGATATGCCAGGTGTCCCGAGGAAACAGTATTTGCTGAAAACAAAACCGTGTTCTGCAGCTCTAATAGTGAGTTCATTCTGAACACAATCATTTTGTCCCCAGTTATGTCACTGTAAGAATGTGTGCAGCAATTCAGCTGTCAGGGTAATACAGCTACACAATATAACACTGTGATGTCAGAAGAAATAATGGAAGTAATCAATGAATGCAAGTGTGGAAAGTGTGCACAGCCCCTCTTTCAACTTGGATCCCGCTGCTGAGTTTAATCATGTTAAATCAAAGAAACAGACATTCAATCTGTGTTTGTTCAGTGCAATACAATGTTTCTAAGCAGATTTCAACATTTGCATGTGAGCTGTGAAACTGAAGAACATGAAGCTGAGCTGGATATCAGGAGCTGGAGTCTTTAACCCCTGATAACGACGCATTACTTAGTAAAGCGTTAAAGTAATGTGGTCATTTTTTCCCAGTTTTTCAACACAATGTTACCAATCACAGTGCTGCTGTCTCTTGTACAGCTTCAGCTGCCCCAGCCTGGAATCATCTGGATAAAATTGTCCACACACTAGTATCGATGTTCCTAAAAACATTTATTAAATTACTAACTCAGGAGATAGGAATTTAATAAATGCTAATAAATGTCCTTGGAAGCATCTGTGCTAGTGTGTAGACCATATATTTCCAAATTCTGACTATTTGGGTCCAACACCTGGAACTCATCACATGAATGTGAGTGCTTTTGGTATTTTTTTTCCAACTACATTTAGAGCTCACTTGGATTTCAGAGCATGTATCAGCCCTACAGCTTCACTGTGAGCCTAAGCTATCTGTTGACGGACAGTAAAGTGTAGGCCAGCCTCGAGGTTTTCTAAAAATACTAAATATGTGAAGTGTGCAAGTAGAGGCTTTTATGATGTATTTAATTAGCGTTTAACTAATTGATTTGTTGTGAGTAATCACAAATGTAATCATATTAAACAGGCAGTGAGTCATTTTTTTATACTGACTTTTTTTTTAGGTAACTTGCTTAAAACTTGAAATGTGTGTATGACAATGTCTGATCCATTAAGTATGCTTTAAAAACAGGAATAAACCAGACAGGGTGGAAAAACTTTGAAGCAAAGTTTGAGTCTTTGTAGTGCTCCATAATTAACACACACACACATGCATGCACACACTGTTTCTTTATTAAAAGAAACTAAGTTTGCTATCTCGGGATGACACGATAATTAATATGTGATCACAAGGAAAGAGCTTGTTATCTGGAGATAATAAGATAATTAAGCAGTGATTGCGAGATAACAGGGTTGAGAAAATCTGTGCGACCAAGGCAGCTCTCGGCTTCGGCAATTTTGAAAGGTTTCTAGTAATTATGTTGCTCACAAAAGAGGAGAACAATGGATCACAGCTGAATTGAAATAAGATCTTTAAGTTAAAAAGAAACAATTGGATCTCAACAAGTCATGCCATACTGATAACTTGTAAGATATTTGTGTTTGCACCATTATACTTATGACACACTGTGACAGAATTTGCAAATAGCTGTTTGGAAGCACAAACACTGCTGGAGGAGCGTCTGTGAATAATGCCTGCAGCTCTCAGGTTAAGTATTCTTCTGTAGCTTGTTGTCTCTGAAGAGGCTGGGCAAGAATATTTAGTTTTTACTGTTTACTGCTTTCTGCAGCTCTGCATTTCAAGGAGGTAAGTCAGCCATGCTTCGTCTGTTATTTATTGGGGAAAAAGGCCCCGCATATTTGTACACAACTCAGCATCTGCAAGCTTCTCAATACAATCCTGTTGGGTGTGAATTATATGTCTGTGTTAAGGATATTTTCACAGTAGCTGCTGAGGCTGGAGCTGTTATTACCATTTCCCTTTATCTATTTAAATGTTGGCTGGAGGACTGAGGATCTTCTGATCAGTCAGGTGAAAAAAACAAAGTGTACCTCAGGCTAACGTTTGATCCTCTATGAAACAGTGCTTATTACTCTGCCAAGGAACGGTGCAGTTATGTGACGATCAACGTATATTTTTTTGTTTGTCTGTTTGTCTGTCTGTTTGTCTGTCTGTCTGTCTGTTAGCAACATTACTCAAAAACAGGCAAACGGATTTGGATGCAATTTTCAGGGGAGGTCAGAAATGACACAAGGACCAACTGATTAGATTTTGGCAGCAATGTGGCTTAGAGTTTGGATTTGTTAAGGATTTCCATAACATTGCGAGATAGCGGCATGGCATCACTGTAACTTTGACAACAAGTGAACACTATGTCAGCTGCCTGCTGATGATCACATGATTGCGATCCTACTACAAATCAAGCGTTGCAGATTTATCAGGATTTATCCATCAGAAATGATCCAAGGAACAAGTGGTTAAATTGTGGGGGTGTTTCCGAGTCTCATCAATTCCCGCCGTCTGCTACATATTTAGGTCACGGGATACGGTATCTGTACGTAATGTGCACATGCATAACACACTCCTGTGCTCAGCACAAGGTCATTGTGTTTGTGGGTACATCTATGTTAAATGGTCACATTCTGTGATGCTGTGATTTCTGCCACAATTTTTTTTCAGCATTTCAGCCGTCGGACATGATACAACGACTGAGCAGCCTTGGCAGAGTATTTCACCCTCTGAGTTCTTTTCTTGTAAATAAAGTGATATATTCAAGCAAATTACAATAAACTGACATTTTGTGGGCATTTTTATGATTCAAAGTTTAAAAAAAAATATTAGATATGTCTCATGAACCATTAATCGCACCTTCAAATTCATTAAAACTGGATGGAGGGGTTACAGATTAGGTACCGATGGTTAGAATCTTCCCAGGGAGTAACAGATGGTACCTGTCTCATTTAAACTTCATATATCCAGGGTCTGCTCTTCTTTTTGCTATCAAAGGGTGGTGTCATCATGTCAAGATCTAAGGAGCCCTCTCAGTCTTTTGAAAAAGAGTTTTGGATGCCTCTGAGTCTGGCAATGGATTAAAAACCATCTTCAAATTATGTGAAAGAAATCACTCCACTCTGTGGAAACTCATCTACAAGTGGTGTGGATTTCAAACAACCTGCAATTTGTTCCTTTCAAGAACAAGAGCACGATGCAAAAAGAAGTCTCCAAGAACCACAGAATTCCATCACCAGACCTGCAAGTAACTCTCGCAACTGATGGTGTCAAAGTGCATCTTTGCTGTCTGTTTGCAGCAGGCCTTTTGGAATCATGTGATTTGGACAGATGGGTCACAGCAACAGTAGACATGTTTGATCCAGACCAAACACAGCTGTGTAGCAGAAGAACTTCATACCAGCTGTGAAGCACGATGGTGGAAACATCCTGGTTTGGACTTGCTTCACTACCTCTCAGACTGGGCAGCTTGCAGTCATTGATTCTACTTTGAATTCTGCATCATATCAAAGAGTGCTTGAAGATAATGTAGTCCCATCTGTCTGAAAGTTGGAGACAATCCAGATGTGGACCTTTCAACAGGATAATGATCCTAAACACTCCAGCAAATCCACTAAGCAATATCTCAGAAAGAAGAAATGGAGGGTTATGGAATGGCCAAATCAAAGATTAGTTTTGAATCCCATTGAAATGTTGCGGGGGATTTAAAACTGGCAGTACATGCAAGAAAACCCTTAAACATCTTGCAACTGAAGGAATTTTGCCTGGATGAGCGGCCCAATTTATTCAACAAGCTGATGTCAGACTGGAGGACAAAATGCAAAATGACTACAAGAAGTTATTTTTGCTACAAGAGGCAACAGTGACTTCTGTGGATACTTTTACTCAGACTGCATTTTTTCAATGAATGATTGAGAAAGGTAATTTTCCTTTTTCTGTGGTCCCAGCATACCTTTATCTGTAAGCACCGCTTCAAAGAGGATCAAATGTTTGCTTGTTCAAATATGCTGAAAAAGCCAACAATTTTCAAGGATGTTCTTATTTTCTGGTTTGAAAATGATGAAAATCATACACTGATGAGAGGCTTGTGAATGACTCCTCTTCAGTATTTCATTCAGAAACCACACAGCATCAACCACAAAAGGTCCACTCAACCTTGACTCAGTAAGAGCTTCATATCATGAATAGAAAATGAAGACTACAAAAGTACAAAAGAGACAAACAAGTGTCTGCATCCATTTACAGCACAGTTCAATAAACCGCAGCAGTTCCGCAGCCTGGATTTCAGTCCACAACATTAAGATCATCTTTATTACCAGCTGTATCTCATATGCTTTATATCATATGTCTCTATTTCTCACTCAGTAAACGTTTTCTCTGCTTTGATAAATTTGCTGCATTACCTGCAAATTTCTACCCTCCAGGTGTTTTATAATGAAGTGCATTTACAAACAACACCGTAAAAGGCACATGGAAAAGGAGAACACTGCTGTTCTTCACACCATTGTTACTGTTGCTGCTTACAATTTAGCTATGCAGGAAACACAACACTCGACTTGTCAACACGCCCAAGTGGCAGGAGGCATCACGGAAACCTCACTTTTGTGCATGTTTAATATTTCATGATGCTGCATGTTGTGTGGTTGTCTGATTTTCTGTTTTGGTTTTAGTCTTATGGTGCCGCTACTGAACCTGTGCACTAAAAGTATTTGCATTATTGATTGTGAATGGATTTCCTGCACTTGACTCAACAATGTTTGTTTTCTTCTTTTGGCTGCTGTTTTTTTGGCTCTCGTGCTAGTGGTTTCCATAGTAATGATATAGGAGTGCTGGATGGCTTTCATGGTGTAAGAATTTTTACCCAGAGCTGTTGAGATCACTTCATATTGAGCTCAATGTTAGGCAAGATCCATACTAATGCATCCAGACAAGTCTTCTAGCAGTTTTAGAAATAATCTCCACGCTAAGGCCTTCAACTCTGTTGATCACTGGATCCTACTTTGTTGTCTCTCGAGCATCGGTCTATCCACCACCTGCTGTGACTGGTTTGCCAGCTACCTTACTGACCATGTCCACCCCACTTGCAGTCTCCAAAGGTGTACCTCAGGGCTCCATCTTGGGCCCAACCTTATTTTCCATCTACATTAACGATGTTGCAAAAGCTGCTGGCAATTCCCAGATCCGTTTGTATGTCAATTGTACCATCTTATACTCAGCTGGCTCTTCACTCCACTTTGCAGCATCCACTCTTCAGCTCAGCCTCACTTCTGTTGAGCAGTCCTTTCACAACCTCCACCTCCGCCTTAACATCACTAAAACCAAATGCATCATCTTTGACAGGAGGAATGTTGCATTCATGCATTCATTATTAATGAGCTGAAATCTCAAGGAATCAAAAAACTCTTCTGTTTTTTGACAAATTCAATGAGCTGCCTTTGTTGTACACATACACTACCGTTTAAAAGTTTGGGGTCACCGGACAATTTCCTGTTTTCCACGAAAACTCACACTTTTATTCATGTGCTAACATAATTGCACAGGGGTTTTCTAATCATCAATCAGCCTTTCAAAACCAATAGTTAACACAATGTAGCATTAGAACACAGGAGTGATGGTTGCTGGAAATGTTTTTCTGTACCTCTATGTAGATAGTCCATTAAAAATCTGCCCTTTCCAGCTAGAATAGTCATATATCGCATTAACAATGTATAGACTATATTTCTGATTAATTTAATGTTATCTTCATAGAAAAAAATGCTTTTCTTTCAAAAAATAAGGATATTTTTAAGTGACCCCAAACTTTTGAACAGTAGTGTATCATATGACCATTCACACGCACTGTGCATGCTGATGTAAGGCTTCCTTAGCATGGACAACAAGCTCAGCAACGCCTGTAATTTGTTATATTGGATCAACCACTTGTAACTTATTTTAAAGGCTGATGTTTCAGTTTTTCTCTGCAAAAAGATCACATGATAGGAGTGTGACTGATCAGGGAATGACACATGGTGACAGATAAGACCCATCCAGAAAGCAAACATGGGTGTTTGCATCATCATTTCAAAAAGTCTCCATTTAAGCAGTTCTAAAACAGTGGAGGAGTTTGAGTTTGAGTTTGAGTCAGTGTAAACATACCAGAAGTTATGTGTTAAAATGAAAACATAGTGGTGTGGCTGTATCTTTAGACAAACATAGCATGTAGTTATATAACAGCTTGCTTCTATATCATGAATAAAACTAACAGCTCATATCTTGACATCCAGTTTACAACTGCATCCTAAACTCAAACTCACATTCACTTGTTGCTTATCAGTGTTGCATGTGAAAGTCAGTATTTTCTGCCCTCAGGAGCCAGGAGTCTTGTGGGTATAACTGAAAAAACATTATCAGGTTGACCTTGCTTGCACCCTTCTAGCAGTCTGGCTCATTTAAAAGCACATAGAGGAACTGAGCTTGATGGAGCGAAGGAGAAACTCAGAGGAAGAAGCGACTGTTCGGGCTGGGCTTCAGATCACCAAGAATAATAGACCTGCTAAACTCCTCGCTGTCGCTCTTGAAGTGCTCGGATTCATCATCTCAATCATCGTTATTATCGCTATCATCACCACTCGGCTCTGACTGAGCTGAGGAAGATTCCTCATGGGTTTCTCTTTCATTCGTGGTCTCGGAGTGCCAAGGCTCTGCTGCCTGGAGCTCTCCAGCTGATTGCTGTTCAGAAGACTCCCAACTGTCTGCAGCAGTTTGCTGAATTAGAGGCTTTCGTTCCTTCCTGTGTGTGCAAAGTCATTGAAAGGAGCTATAGAAATTACCATGCAGTGCCAGCTCTTTGAAAACGATGCATGTTTTCATTCCAAGGTACATAGTTTCACATTAATATTTCATCATATCAGCAGAATGTGTTTGAATCTTATGTTAAACTCTAGATTTACATACAGCTCTGGTTGTACCGTTTCTACTGAACAGTCGTTCGGATACAGTCACAGGAAATGCTAAGATAAAAGTCGGAAAATGTCAGAGCCCGACAGAGAATCTCTTCAGTTTCTCCTCTCTCTGTTTCACAAGTGGCGTCTCAAAGTGACCCATTTCTCTCTGCAGTCTGAGCTTGTCTCTGTGAAGAGCAGAGAATATACAGCAGTGTATGAATAAAGAATTGGAAGATAAGGAAGAGGTCTTTCTCAGACACTCTGAGGGCTTATCTTGAAACTACAAAACGAGCTAACTCAGGCCCACTCTCACTCAATATTTCTGTCTGCCATTAAAGCACTTCATTCGATTTCAGGGCTAATATTCTTTGACAGTTCATAAATTTTGGGATGAAATGATGACTTCATTGTCCATTAAAACCTAATCTAGGTTTCGTGAAGGATTTGCACATAACTGTTTAATGTGAAACTTTTTATCTGCAGCCTCCTTGAAAGGACTTAGTTTGTTTTAAAATGCATTTTTTGCAACTGGAAGACCCACTTTAACAAAATAACGTCTCATAAAAGAAATAGTCGTGCTTGTATACATAGTTACGCATTCATATACGCAAATATACATAAAACGACACACTGACAGTATGTTCACGCAGACACACTTTCAATTATGATAAATACTCCACTAAAAACTGATGTTATGGTCCAAGTTACTGCCCATGCATCACTTATCGCGTGTGCACTCAGCCTTTTGAAGTAGAGCTATTTGATTCTAATTCAAATGCAGTACTTTTGCAAGCAGGCAACCAATAATTCATCAGTATATTAAACAGATATACTGCATTCCCATGCTTAACCCACTCCACCTCCCCTCAACTGAACGCCATTAACAGAACAACCACCTTCACCCTCGGTCGAATAAACCCTGTGTGTTTTGCTAAAGTCATCATTTACTCTGATTAGCACAGCTCCCCGCCAGAGCACGGCACCGTGATTTGCACTTAATAATTCCTCGTTTTAGCCGTAACACTTTGCGAGGGCAGGGGCAACAGGACGGGTGTCATTGTGGGTTTTAATGGAGATCCCATGGCCATGAAAAACCATGCACACCTCTCACCACACCAATTATACCGTCCAAAGGGATGAATGATGAAGCGCGTCAGGAGCCATTTTCCCATACTGAGAGCAAGAAATGCTGAGACACATGCCTCAGCACTGCATGTATGAGCACATGTTCCTTCTTGCAATGAATTAAGAGCCGGTTGGTCAGCCGGCCAGGCTGCATTTTAATGGATCTCGAGCTGACGTTTTATACAGCTCATACACAATGGGCCCAGTGTGGCTGTAATACGCCCACAGGGTGCTATTTTTCAGCACCAGTGGTCCTCTGAACTGTGTACATAGAGAGACTGCATATTACATGATTAAAATAAGGGTATTTTGGTCTGCGGTCACTCCTGCTGCAGTTGTGTATATTATGCTATGTTCCCATTGTGGCATAAAGAAGCCCACACTGGGATGTTACTCAACCGCAGCAGCAAACTGCAGGATGTGAAAGAACTGGACTGAGTACAACAAAAACTCCTCCACTATCGTTTCACCAAGCAATGTAGAAGTGTTTTCAGCATTGGAGATGCTGTTAAATATATTTCACACTTCAAATAAGCTGGAAATCAAATGAGAGGTAGAAGTCCTCAGAGAAAAGGTAACATATTTTCTCCATGGGTTGCATGAGGGTGGAACATGGGTGAGGCCACAGTCTTGGTCAGTTGGTCCACCACTTTGCTCAACATTGAAACGTCTAAACAGCTATTGGTGGAATAGCATGGAATCACTGACCTTTCCTCTACTGCAACCTCTCTGCTTCAGTCGGTTTTCTCCAGGTTCTCCTTTTTCCTTTCACGGTCCCAGACATGCATGGTGGGTTAACCTAGATTGTCCACTGTGAACTCGGACAAAACAGAGATTCTTGTAACTGGTTTGCAGCACGTGGCTAAAACCTATTCATCTGGCTCCTCTGTTAGATCATGTCAAACCTGTTGCAAACAATCTTGCTGTCTGGTTTGATAGCAGCACACCACAAAGCTTGTGCAATCAGGTTTTTATCATCTTAGAAATATCTCCAAAACACAATCTGTCTTAACCTTTAAAGCCCCGTAGACAACTGTACATTTATTTCATCATGCTTTGATTACTCAAACAGCCTTTTTACCTGTCTGAATCAGACAGTTATTGATTGACCCCAGACTATGCAGACCTCAGCTGCTGGGCTTTCAATCAGAACCAAGAAACACAAGCACATCCCTCCTGTTTTACTCTTTTAACAGTGGCTGGTTTTAGGACAGATTTTACTATTTTACTGATTGCTTGTAAGGCCTTTCATGGCCTCTCCTAGTGATATCTCTTTAGTACCGTATGTACTTTGAGATCCTTGAGCAGAGGTCTTTTGTCTGCTCCAGGGTCCCAGCTGATAACTAAAGGGGACAGGGCCCTGAGGCTCTGGAATGATCTGCCCGAGGATATCATGTCGGCTGAGTCACCCATGTCTTTTAAGTCTCTTCTTAAAAACACACTTTTATCAGAGAGCCTTTCTTAGTTTTATTTGACTTTTGGTTTCCTTTGAATTGTCTCTTCTATCTTTCAATTCTGTTTATACGTTTTTGCACACCATGTTGGTTTTTATGCAGCATGTTTTCAACTGTAAAACCTTCTGTACATCTTTGAGCGCTGAATATCAGTGCAGATGGCACCGATACCAAATGACACCTTGTGCATATCTCTGAGACGCCAGCAGTTTTGACAAAACGGCAGTATTTGATGCTTTGGGAAAGAGAGCTTGTTGACTGAGAAAGTAGAATTTTTCAGAAAACTCTGATGTATCCAACTTGGCATTAAAATTATGGAATTAGCAGCAAAAGCAAGCATGGATGTCTCACAGCAGCCCATGTCCATTACAAGAAAAGCACTCAGAGAGCGCAGTACTCCGCCAAGGCTGCTCAGTCATTGTATTATTTCCAACAGATGAAATCTTGAAGAAATCTGGCAGAAATCACGGCACCATTCAATGCGGCCATTTAATATAGATGTACCAACAAACAAAATGACCTTGCGCTGAGCACAGGCGTGTGCTATGCATGTGTACGTTATGTATGGATACCGAATTGCGTGACTTAAATATGTAGTGGGTGGCAGGAATTGATGGGACTTGGAAACACCTGATCGTTTAATCAGTTGTTCCTGGTATCATTCCTGAGAACGATAAGTCTGCAAAAGTTGTTTTGTAGCATGTAATCGTCAGCAGGCAGCTGACGTAGTGTTCATTTGTTGTCATAGTTACAGTGATGCCATGTCGCTTTCTCGCAATGATACAGAAATCTATAACAAATCCATGGATCCAGACTATAAACCGCATCACTGCCAAAATCTAATCAGATGGTCCTTGTGTCATTTCTTACCTTTCCTGAAAATTTCGTTCATATCCGTTAGACCATTTTTCAGTTGTGTTGCTAACAGACAGACAGACGGACAGACAGACAAACATATGCCTATCGTCACAGAACTGTGCCTCCTTGGTGGAGTAATAATAGTGTTACAGTGAACAGTCCAATATTTTCAACACATCTAGACACTTTGTTCAATTGCAATCCACATTAGCGATTCATTGTTATTTATTGTCACATAGAGAAATGCACATGTTTGTGTCTTTCCATTTTGTTTTTGCATTCATTAAGACAACCAACATCTCCAGTCATGAATAGAAAACAGCAGCACTGTTGCTGCCATCTCGAGTTGCCCAAATGATGTGAATGCTTCCAAATGCTCCCCATCATTACTTTCCCTCCCATATGACGCAACTGCAGCACATGCACAGCCTCACAGAGCTTCTAATGCTCCATGTCGTGTTACCCTCTGCACCAGTGTAAAACTGCAGTAAAGACCACTTTGTGTCAAAACTGGTTGCATTTGTTCTGCTGCTAACAACAAAGCTCCACAGTGTGAACTCGGCATTAGGCAGTGATGAAGCAGAATTGCTTTTTAAGTGCAGCTGGAGCCACTTTTGCCAACTTGGAGAGTTGGATGCTTCATTTAATCACTTTACGGGCTCTGCAAATGTAGTAACCCTTTTATGAGAAGCAGTATATTATCAATGTGTTAATTCCAAAAGCATTTACTGACAAAGCTCTGCGGCAATCCACTTCACATTTTGTATGCAGTGGAGTTGCCCAGATGTCTCTACAAAGACCAGAGCACATGTAGCTGAAGTGTGAAGAGAGGATGGTGATACGAACGATGAGTAGAAGGAGGTGGTGTTTACCTACAACTCTCCAGTTTCTATTTTAGAGCAACATGCACAATATTACTTTCTATACCGTGATGTAGTTACACAGCAACAAAATCAATACAGTCTTTTACTTTCCTTTTTCGCAGCTGTTGCTCACAGATAAGCTGCGTGTCCGAGCAGCTAAAACACAAAGCATCTGATAACAGAGACATCACTGGATTTGTGTAAAATGCTGGGCAAAAGGCAGCGATGTGATCTGTGACCTGAGAACAGCTCAGGGTTTCATACTTGTTTCTGGCACTCCGGACTGCAGAGCAGCTGCCAAGTGCTCTGCGTTGGCCTCATTGTAAATATTAAGAGTTAATTCCCTCTGTAAAAGGCAGCTGTAAACCATCTGCACTGCTGTTAATCACAGAGGAATTGCCCCGCCAACAATCTCCACTTGCCTTATTCAAATTGCAGCGCACAAGCCGCAGATATTCACGGGTTGCGAGCACATATGGACATGCACTCAAAGTTTAGATTCACTGCTTAATGTCCTTGGCAGGCAACAGTAGGCATCTCTCCAACTCCACGGGGTGTATTTTAAAGACATACACACAGAAGCACAGAAGTCAGGAGTGGTGTATTTATGATGTGTGATTTAATTAGCTGGCTCTTAAAGCTAGTAGATAATACATGGGGTTGGACTTTAGGCAGAGAGAGACAAGACACAGAGGAAGGCAAAGAGAGATACTCAGGAGGTGTGGAAGTCCATTGTGTCAGCGTTTTATCACAGCTGAGTAGCTGGAGGTTCAGAGGTCAATCCCATTCTGCTCTCAGGCACAGTCACCTTGCCATACTGACAGAGCTATCTAAAGCAACATTGACTAAATCAGCCATCAGCCAACGCTGCAGAAGCTCTTAAATGGCTAATGGAGCCGCCAGACCAGCTGGGAATACAAACCAATGGATTTATTGAACATTCAGCGTACAGCACTGCCAGCAATACAAACTTTACACATACACTGTGGGTTTCATTTACTGTGCTACACTTTTGAATATTTTTAAGCTGTATTCTGCCGATGCAAATTGGTACTGCCTGCAAACCTGAAAATGCAGAAGAAACAGAAAGCTGAAAGAAAATATATAGTAAAAAAAACAAAAACAAACTTCGTTCTTCAAGAACAAAGTCTATAAGGTGTTTTTTACATGCTGGAAAACTAAACATGAGCAACAAAAGCAGTTAATTTCATGGCCGCCTATTTTTACCATGAAACTGCAGTGTCATATGTAACACATCTAAAGAGCCAATTCTGCCAGTTTGCAGGACAAGTCTCTCTAGATCATCATACTTCAGAATTGGTTCCAGTTCAGATGTGTATGACTGAATTGCTCCAATATTGCAACTAGTCATTGTGCAGTGTAGAGCAGTTTTACAGTGTTTGAACAGACTCATAGGTGCTCAAGCTGCAGAATGAGGCGAAAGTGAAGTTACAGCTAAGAACTTTTAAGGCAGGTAAGGATCATTTGCATGAAAAAAATCTTTTAGATATTTAACTTTGACATACAAAAATGGATTTTTAGAGGTTTAATCAATGACCAGAGAGGGACTTTAACCAGATTCTGAAAAACACGCTGTACTATTTTAAGGCTGTGTGCACTTTAAAGATTTAATAAGGTTTTTTTTTTTAAATTAGGGAGAAGAATGGGGTAAGACATGCAGTGAAGGGCTGTGAGCTGGAATCGAACCCAGGCCACTGCATAAATGGGTTGCTAGCTCAACCAGCTGAGCTATCTCGGTGCCCGAAAGCTTGTTAAGTTTTAAGTTGTATCATTCATTCATTTGTTTAATGTTTGCCATTTTCTTCCTGTCACATTGACCTTTTCCAGGTTGTAGCTTTCCCCTTAAAGTGATGCAGATTTAAACTACAGCAAGTTGAAAGCAAACACAGGGCTGTAGTGACATTAGATTTTCAGTACACAGTTATCCTGACCAAAAGAATTGTATTGCAAAATCTTTTGGGTTATTTTTGTTTGTTTGTTTTTTTATTTAATAAGGTTAGGAGTCAAATTCAACTAAAGCCTTATTTATTGTGTGTTTTGTTACTTTTTGAGATTTTATGAGCAGGGAGGTGGATGGATTATTGGATTATTTCTCACATCACATGTGTATTATTAGCATTATTTCAGTATTTCATTATTATTGGCATACCTTGACACAAGAATGAACCTGTATTCTCCTTATATCCAATGGATTATATGATCTTCAAGTAAATACCCCATGTATATGTGAGCGAGGGGAAACCAAGTCTAGATGTCACACTAATGCTAATCAAACAACAACTAACAACATGCCAAGATCAATTTGCAATTTTAATTAAATACATATAATTAACTGAACGAAGAGCATATTGAGCACAGGCACACATCATTTTTAGAAAGAAGATGAGAATAAGAATCGATTCCACTATAGTAATCAGTATTGGTATTGATGCCAAAATCGATGAAATCCCAATCATACCCATTCCTGTAGCTGTGCATGGAATTAAGTGGAAGCTCTTCCTGTAGGCAGGGACATGGATGGCCGGTCTAGGCAAACGACAAAACGTGATTTACATAATTATGCATTTCAGCATTTCACTTTCAACCAATAACCTAGGATCAAAGCAGCATTATTGGAGATTTATCACTATTTGAGCTGGGCTTTTGTGTCACCCCATTAACAGCAACTAAGCCTAAGAAGTACTGGCTTAAATCTGTGGAAAACCGGGGAATTATGACATTCACCATATTCTTTTGTAGTGCAAATGGCTAAAAAAGGAGAAAAAAGATGCGGGGAAAAAATACAACAAAATAAAAGAATAATACATGTGTGGTCAATGCTAGTAAAAAAAAAAAAAAAGAATAAACATCCAAACAAACTCACTACTGGTTTTTCAGAACATCCAACTAAAAGAACAATGAAGTATGCAGACCTGTGAGATAATACTAATACAATAACAATATTAAGTCCTACAGATAGATGACATTTTGCACTGCATACCTCTATCTGTCTACCCTGTGGCTGTCCTGAAGCTTCCCTTCTGCAAGCTTAACATAAAAGTCAGCACATGACAAGCTGTACATCTCATTCTGCAGTGCGCTGAAAAATATCACTGCACCTATTCCATAATGGCCTCTGCGCCCGACATGGGAATAGCCTTTTCCTTCAGCCGACGTGTCCGCGCTGTCTTTTACAGTACAGGACGTACTCTGTAAAGTCCCTCCAGTCCCACAGTCCTGCGTGAGGAAAAAGCCCAGGAGTTGTCATGGCAGCTGAACTGAGGCAGGAATGCACATTACCATACCAGAGAGCGAAAGAGGGAGAGGGAAATGTTGTGAAATGATATCATTTTGCTGCAACCGGAGCTACTTTGAGTTTTTATTGGCATGACATTCAATCACATTAGGGAGGCAAATTGAGACTTTTAAGCGAAATGAGAATGACAGAAATAAATACGCTATAGCGGGGAAACACTGGAATTTAATGAATGTTGAATAAATTTGCGAACATTATTGTTGGTTTTTGTGCAACAGCCTGTTGTTTTTAATACTACCTCAAACACGCAGGCTTAAATAGCAGCAAAATGTCCTACGTGGAGCAGAGGGGAAAAAACGGAGTGAAGGACGGCGAGCGGCAGAGATGTGTGAGCACACTGAGGAGTCTGTTACTCTGAGGGCTTGTGCAGGAGAAGGCCGGCGCTGTGAATGCAGCGGAATGACAGGCAGGGATTAGAGGGGAGGTGGTGCCATTGAAAAGCAAGCTGATCCAGGGAGCCGAGCTGACACTTGAACACAGCCAGCTGACAAGACCAGCCAGCCCTGCTGCAGTCCTGCAGAGAAAGCTCCCCCCTACACACAACCCCTCACCCTCCAGGGACCGGGGGAGGAAGGGGGCTGCATTGGTTCATTAGTCGTGACCGTAGAGACAGATGACGCAATGAAACAGAATTAATGGTCCGTGTACGATTTATCAGTTAAAGGTTATGATTCGGGATCCGAATTAAAAAAATGTAAATTTTGGCACATTACTCTGAGATCTCAGTGGGGACGTTTTTCATTTTAACACCACGAAACAATGACAGGAGAAAGAACACGGGCTGGAACTGCCTGTAATTGGTCAGTGAATTATAAAGTGTTTCTCAGGCAGAAAAGTATCAAATACCAATTTTTGTGTCTGTAATCAGGCATGAATATTCAGATGTAATTATACAATAACGGTGCATAAGAATTCAACTTCACAGAATGCAGTGTGGAGGATGTGGATGAATTTAAGCTCATGTGAGGAAACAGAAGCGAACAAATTACAGCCTCTGCGTCTGTCAAAGATAAAATCACTGAAACAACATCTTCATGTGGTTAATGTGCTTCCTGTTGAAACAAAGTGCTGCGGTGCCGCTCGTATGAAAGTCACTGGAGATGTTTTTGTTTTATTACTGTCCCCCAACACAGTGAACTGAGAAGAGATGTTTCATGTGGATAAACTGTCACAACAGTCATAAAGTGTGACAGAATGGCTTAATAAAGCAAAAAGGGAGGGAAAAAAATGATGCTAGCAGTAAAATGTGTTGACATAACAGTCACAGATGCGACTCAGCATATGCACTGCAAACTGCAGAGAGGAACTGAATGTGTATGCAGCATAGGTGTCTCAAAGCTAAAGCATCATCAATACAAGAACTGGAATAACCTTGTGTGAGGATGCAACCCACTCACCAAACAGCGTTCTGAGAGAAAAACACAGCCTTTGGTGCCTGAGGCAAACACATCTCCATATCCTCACTTTCTGCTGCTCTATATAAACAACAGTAGTTACTGAATTGGCACTGAGCATTGACACGAGATGTAGATCATGCACTGGAAAATCATTTAACCTAAATGTGCTTGCTATGGAGGGTAGCTGTGAATAGGTCACTGTTAGAATAGTTTGTGTATCAATCATTTTGTGCAATTTATATATGCACAACACTTAATGATTTTTTGCAACTAACATTATGTAACATTAAGAACATGACCTTTGATTTATGCTGGCAAACCCAACATAATGTTATATAGTTAGCTAACATCAACATGATTTTTGCATTACTTATTAAACCGACAGAGGGCGAAAAGGCCAGTCTGTCACTGCTCCCAGTTAGACTGAGGCCTTGTCCACAGGTAGTCGGGTATCTCACAAAACGAAGATATTTTCCTGCGATTCGGCCTATCATCCACACGAAAACGCAGATTTACGTCATCAAAAATGATTCTTTTTAAAAACTCCGACCAAAGTGAAGATTTGCGAATTCTCCGTTTTATGCGTCTGCATGTGGACATCAGTAACCGGGGTTTTGCGTTTCGAAACGTCACCACCTGCGACAAAATATGTTCTTACGTCACATATGCGACCTGTGTTTACATTCGGTAACAGTATGGATGCTCTCACAAGGTTTTGGGCGCTGTTTCTTGTACAGGCGCTTTTTACTTGCTTGTTTTTACAAGCCCAGATACTGCTCCACATTCAACAACACAGGCGAGGACTTTATATTCCAAAACTACGTTTAAGAGCAATTCTGCCTCCTTATCGGTCCACACGAATGAGCCTGGCGCCATGTTTCATATTTCGTGGAAGTGACGTTAGAGACGGAAGCTTACTCTGATTGGATAGGATTTGGGGAACCACTGCCACCTAAAGGTCCGGCATGCTTATGAATGTGCTTAAAAATGCACTTATGCGGTTAGGTGTGAATGAAGTTTTTTTCTAAAAACGAGGTGGTGTCTACGTAAGTTTTTTTCTAGATGGAATGGGCAGGATATTCGGTTTTACAAAAACCCTGCTATGTGTGGACAAGGCCTGGAACACCATCACTCCTGCCCTGAGACAATCTAAGCTAAATTCTGTATCATAATGTCCTCTCCTCTTTTAGCCAGTCCATCTCTTTTCAAAAAGTGTCTGCAGGAGGCAGCATGATATGTTTGTCAATGGATGGTAAGCAAGCTGTTACAAATCTGCAAGCTCAAGGGCTGGCTGTGCTGATGCCTGTCACACTCACAGACTGATCAGCTGGAAAATACTCCAGTCTCGCCATTACTTCTGAGCATTCTCGTAGGCATAATTGTTTAACTATCTGAACTTGGGAGGCTCGACTCATAATGTTGGCAGTATTTTAATCAGATATGCGACTCTTGAACGCACGACTCCCCACAAGGCTCGCAGAAGGCTCTGCTTTCCGGGAGTTACTTTGATTAATGCCCCTGACAAGTCAGCCCATTATTATGAATTAAAACGGCACAATTGCATGTGTCATATTATCTCCAGAGGCAGAGGGGACAAAGCCAGTGGCTTCTTGTGTAGGAGGCTGATTAGGAAACACAAACACCTCTCGCCTCCTGCTGCGCTGCATTGGGGATTGGTTTGACACTTTGATCCAAGAGCTCTCTCAAACACATAAATACACACACAGGCATATACACGTTACTGTGACTGTCTCGGTGATGGGCTGAGGTTTCATGGGAATCAAAGTGGAGCTTCATTTAAAACCCAAAAACCAACCACAAATGTGATGTTCCCTGTGAGCACGATGTGTACTGAATTCAGCTATATCCACTGCATGTGTAACTACATCTATATTATCGACTGTAGCTGATGGCAGCAATGCATATGTATAACTGCTTTCTATGCATTACAAATGTATGCATGTTTACATTGATCTGGAGTGCTCACAAACCCACAGATCTCACCAACCACAGCTGCACATAGCATTAAACAGGTGCAACATGCAGGGAGAAAAAAGCACTTCCAGTGATCCATCAATTCCCATTGGTTTGGCAAGGGGGGGATTTATTGACTGGCAGAGTAAATTCAAGGCTTACTCACTGTCAACACAACCCAAGAGGCAGTCTGTTGGAAAATCTAGTGCTGTGGTGCCAGGTCGCTCCACATAATTCCCCCGTAGGGCTGCTGTCTGTGATGAGCCGTGCTCAGTGTGGTTCTGTGGCTGCTGAAAGGCCTGTCATTACAGCTGCACCCTGTGGCAAGGCAGCCAGATCCAATCCAAATAAGATCCCCTTTGACAACTAGCTGCCCCACCTAAACCCACTTATCAGCCTTTAGGATTTTGTTAATATGTTGTATGTAGGCAGGAATTAAACTAGCCGTCAAACTATTTACTGTACATCAGCGTCTGCCAACGCTGGCTTTTTTTTTTAGTAATCAGCCAAGAGCACTTCTTTGAAATGATGTCGTTGCATCGTTTAACTGATTACTTTTACACAGTTTCTGAATGGAAGCCCGTAATTTCTCCCTTACTTTACCTCCACGTTGTGTGGATTCCACACACTGAATGGTAAGGCTATTATTAATGTCAGCAGCATTAGTCATAGCCCTGGCATTGTTATAATCCTATCATTTTATTGTCTGCATTAAATTGTTATGAGGTGTCAGCGGATCAGAGGCTTGTAATTCTCCTCATTAATTTTCAGAAAATATCAGTTCATTCAACCACATACTGTATATTTTGGCTGCACTGTGTATTTGAATAAAGTATTTTTGATAATGTCAAACACATTTTGTTTCTACATGACTTTGATTATGCTGGCTAATATATATGTGTGTCTCTGATTATTTATTACACCCTCAAAACTCAATTCTGTGCATTAATTTTACATACTAATAAAGTGTTTTCCATGAAAAGGATCGCTTCCAGCGTGGACGTAACTCTGCATCATTGCCTGCTGTTCAGTGTGCATATCTATAAAGTCCCTGCTTATGCTGAGGTGTGACGTATTTTAATACACTGTCTGTCCAAAAAAAAGTCGCCACCTGGATTTAACTCACCAAATAGATAAGAGCCTTCCATTGGATAATTACTGCAGTGATGAATGTGTTTCAGCTGCAACAACTTATTTAACCCTAGCTGATGCAGTAAGGAGCTTCTCATTTCTTAAACAACCATGTTGGAAGACATATAATGTGGTCATGGAAAGGATATTAATCGGCTTCAGAAGGGTCAAATTATTGGTCTGCATCAAGCAAAGAAAATAACTACGGAGATTTCTGAAACTACTAAAATCCGGTTTAAGAACCATCCAATGCATTATTAAAACCTGGAAGGATAGTGGAGAACCATCATCTTCGAGGAAGAAATGTGGATGGTGCAAACTCTTAGATGATCACAGGAAATCAACAGTAGAGCTCACGGCTATGTTACTTTTACTACTATGTTTAGCAGTAAAAGTAAGTGTATTTCCACACTCGCAGTGTGAAGGGAACTCAAAGGATTGGTACTAAACAGCTGTGCAGCTTTAAGAAAACCACTAATCAGTGAGGCTAGTCAGAAAAAAAGGCTTCAGTTTGCTAAATAGCATAAAGATTGGACTCTGGAGCAATGGAAGAAGGTCATGTGGTCTGATGAGTCCAGATTTACCCTGTTCCAAAGTGATGGGGGCATCAGGGTAAGAAGAGAGGTGGATGAAGTGATGCACTCATCATGTCTAGGAGCCTACAAACCTGTGGGGGTTAGAGTTATGATCTGGGGTTGGTCAGGTTCAGCAACGTTATGTTCCCAGAGAATGAGGTCAGCTGACTACCTGAATATACTGAATGACCAGGTCTTTCTATCAATGGAGTTTTTCTTCCCTGATTGCATGGACATGTTCCAAGATGATGATGCCAGGATTGTGGATTCACATTGTGAATGAGTGGATCGGGGAGCAGGAGACATTATTTTCACACATGGATTGTCCTCCACAGAGTCCAGACCTCAGCCCCACTGAGAATCTTTGGATGTTCTGGAGAAGACTTTGTGCAGTGGTCCAACTCTCCCATCATTAATAAAATATCTTGACAGAAAATTAATCCAACTCTGGACAGAAATAAATGATGTGACATTGCAGAAGCTTATCAAAACGATGCCACAGTAAATGAGGTCCATACTCAAGGTTAAAGGTAGTCCAACAAAATATTAGAATGTGCAACTTTTTGGGGGACAGGCAGTGTATTTTAATATTATAGCTTTGTAAATGTGACCTAATGCTAACATTTGGAATGTGCTACATGGTAGAAACTATTTTCATCTTTAGTTGATTTGTGCTATTTTCATTCATCTTGAAAAGTACTAAATGTCCAACACATGAAAACAGCCTGTGTGCTGACTACACTCCAGGGCCAGTAGTGCACAAGCTCGGCATTAGTGTGGCTGCATGGAATACGTAAATGTCAACCCACTGTGCATGTATGTTCAAGCAGACTTGAAAGCAACTGCAGTGTGTCTGTTATGTCTGCAGCAGTCCGTGTGTGTGTCCACAGAAGTAATCAAGGCTTTTGCTTTCTGCATCTGCAAGTATGCAAGGATCCACACCTGTAGCTTAAAATTTGCTACTACGCTACAAGGGCAGCGGTGTACATTGTCAGCAGTAGTGTTTCATGTGCAGAATATGTCATTTCGTGCTGGGCATGTATGGAATAGAGTCCTACCAGTGGACTAGAAAATAGCATTGCGACAACAATTGTGAGTGCACGGTGTCTGTTGTTGTGTCTCGGATGAAACTTGGATTAGAAGGCAAAATTAACAAGGCTTAAGGAGCCCAGAACATATCTACATTTTAGAATCTGAAACCAGACAATTCAGCATTTTTATCTTAACCCTTAGATGCAGAAGTGGGTCAAAAATGACCCAGTGAGGTCATGTTCTTGCAATGTCTTTGTACTGAAAAGTTTTTTTTTATTATTTCATGTTCCAGGCATTCCTCAAAAACCATGTTTTTAATATCATTCCATTTACATTTTTAAGTTACCTTTTATACTTTTTAAGAAATTATGGTATTTGTATTACCACCCCAAGCTTCCATACGTGGGTCAAAAATGGTCTGCATGCATTTCCTATAGAATTCTCACGGGAACCTGTGATTCTTATCAATTGTGACTGTCAGGAATATATTTACGGTGGACCACACACTATGTCAGAAGTGTCACCCATCAGGAAGATGATTTTTTAAGTATTATCTACCATAACTTTATAGTTAGCTAACATTGGCTAGCTAACTAAGCTAGCTAACAGTACTCTATGAAATGTTGGAAAAATGTCAACAAAATGGATGTTGACATCTTCTATTGCTGTTCTGTGTAATATTCTTCTTTTTCAATTATCAAAATGTTCAAAATCTGTTTTGAAGTGAAAAATAAACATATATCAAACATGAAATCACTCTTGTGTGGACAAAAATGTAATATAAACTATAATACAAATGATTATTCTTAACCGAAATGACAAAAATGTTATAAAAGCACAGTGATTCTTAAATGGGTCATTTTTGACCCACTTATGGAAGAGTGTAGGGTCCAATCACTTGTGAATCTAAGGGTTAAAAGGATATTAATCAGCTATCAAAATGAATTAAATATATGGTTGCAGGTGAATAGCTTCTCATGATACATGTTCAGTTGCAGGTAGTGACCCTATGTATCAGCATTTGCCTGTTTCACTTGTTTACTTAATTAAATCAGATATTTTTCTCTACACTGTCATTTATTCTGCTTTTCCACATGTTCCCTTGTCTTTTCTTTACCATCGTGTCTTGCTTGTCTGTGACTGACGGTCAACAGGTTTGTTGTAACCATGTGAATGTTCTAGGACTGAAATATGCCTGTTTAATAACAGGAGCTGAATCCCATCTGTTAGCAAATTGTCGACTCAAAGATGGTGTGTTTGCATGCAGCATTACATAACCCTGTTGCTCATGCGGCATTACACAGGCCTTTGCTCACTATTCATCCCATTTTGCTGCTTTTATGTACATCTCTGTTTTCATTCGCTAAATGTTTAGCATAAAGCACGTGGGGTTTGGAGATGAAAATGCTGACAATGTTGCAGATTTGTAATCAGGATATGTGTGTGTGACACTTGCACCCACACTGTAGCATGAGGCTTTAAGGACAGCCGATTAAGATAACTGAGAAGACCTGAATTGTGTACACGAACCTGGTTGTCTTTCTTGTTTTATTCTCTGGTCTTCTTCTCCTCTTGTCTTTTCTCTCGCTCACACACTCCCTCTTTGAAATCAATCAGTGATGGTCCCTCCACCCTCCTCACTGATGGATCTATTATTAATGAGAGCCCTTAGCACTGAACTAAATTTAGTGCATAAACTCCACTTGGTGAGCTAGAGAGGCGGATCAATAGGATGGCAGGGGCCACAGCAAGACTCTCATTTAGCTCTTTGGAAATGCAGGATGTGGAAAGGCTGACCCTGAGTGCCTCCTGACTAAAAGAGAGTTCGAGAGAGCGAGCAGTAAAGAGAGCAAGAGGTTCTGACAATACAAGGCAAATTTCAGCGCGGGTCGTTACTCTTGAATTGCAACCTTGTAGTTAATCTATATATAAGATAGGGGATCGTTGATGGGGTGACGTTTGGTGTAATTAGGTTTATACAGGCTCTGGGTCATTGGCTATTCAGCTTGCAACTTGTGCTGGATGAATCACACCAGAATTTTCAGTCCCCATGACACTGATAGCACTTGTCTCCTGTCAGGATCATCAAGGCTGTGATTAGTCTCTTTCAGTGTCACCACAGAGTTCAATATTTAATCATGGGCCCATTTCTATGGAAACAATCAATTACCCATGCACAATTTTCTCCATTAGAGAGTGGCAGGAATGTGCCTTTGTTGTCGTTATGTTCTCAAGGAACAGGTCAATACGCAACTCTCATAATGGATGTTTAGCAAACACGTGGAAATGAAAAAATGCTGATAAGTGGTTTCATTAGAGGAGCACTGACCCATATAGTCACTCCAGAAATGCATGTATGTCAAGACATAGAAACAAATAACTTCATTTGCACATCATTTGTGAAGTACAGATTTTTCATTAGGTCATCCAGTGTCTTAGTTGGCAATATATCACCATTCAAAAGTTTGGGGTCACCCAGACAATTTCATGTTTTCCATGAAAAGTCACACTTTTATTCATGTGCTAAAATAATTCCACAAGGGTTTTCTAATAATCAATTAGTCTTTCAACACCATTAGCTAACACAATGTAGCATTAGAACACAGGAGTGATGGTTGCTGGAAATGTTACTCTGTACCCCTATGTAGATATTCCATTAAAAATCAGCCGTTTACAGCTAGAATAGTCATGTACCACATTAGCAATGTCTAGACTGTATTTCTAATTGAATTTATGTTATCTTCATAGAAAAAAACTGCTTTTCTTTAAAAAATAAGGACATTTCTAAGTGACCCCAAACTTTTGAACACTAGTGTATGTACAATAACAGTGTTTTGGTTGGTGCAAGTCACCCCTTCAATGACGCTCTTGGGTGAAAATCTAGTATTTTAATTTATTAGCATGTCCACATGTGCCAATATCAAGAGATAAGTGGCCACTGGTATGGCTATGTACTTCCAAGTTGACACTGCAGTGTCACTGCAGTCTTAAAAATGTGAAAAGTGAGTCACATTTGCATAATAAACCAAAGGAACCAAACCTGTCAACTTGCAGGGTTTGGATTTTTGGATCATTATTCTTCTTCAGAATCAGTGTTCAGTTCCACCATGTGTTGCTGAATTCCTCTGATGTCAGAACTTGCCATTGTGAAGCATAGAGTAGTTTTACAGTGTTTGAGCAGAGTCATAGGTGAGCTGGTGTGCTGAGATGCAATGAGTTTTGGAAGGGGGCAAAAAATGAAAAACACTTCATGTAATATAACGACCTCTTCCCTCCGACCTGAACCCAACCTTAACCATTTCTCATGTTTGTTTTTTTTTAAAAATGGCCCCTGAAAATCTTAAAATGCATAAACATGACATATAAAATGTGCTTTAAGTGGTGCCACATGTATAAACAGCCACATTACATCACATTACAAGGTAGCGACTCCACATTTTAAAAGAAGCAAGAGAGTAGATTTATATTCAAGTCATTTTAAGGCCAGAAGGGATTATTTTCATCAAAGAAAGACCCCTACATATTCAACTTTAATATACAGGAATGAGTTTTAACACTTACCAACTCAAATATGGGTTAAATGAAAATCCTGCCACCGTATTTTGACTGCTATTCTGAGTCACTGTTTGACAGCACAAAGCCTCAGTGTACCAACGGTGTAAACTATTTTACGACACTAATACCACAACAACAACGCAGTAGAAGAAGTAGTTCCACTGTATAATAAGACTGAGCAAACTACAAAACAGTATTTTCTCACTTTTTCAGTCATCTATAGAGACACATACTCGTTGAATCTCAATGTGCTGCAAGCTGTTTTCTCCATAAGAGGCCAACAAACAAAATGCTCCAAGCTTTCAGGCTCCATAAGTAAATAAAGTGTTGAACGATAAGGAGTTAAGCAAAGCTGCACAAGGGGACGTGAGGTGACTGTTTGTATTGGACAGCCCCCAGGTGTTTAAGTCAGTGAGTATGAAGCAGGGCATTGCTGATAAAGATGTATGCACATAATACACAAGTCTCCTCAGCATGTCTGAAATCCCCGGCTGCCTAAAGACATAAATATGGTTTTTAAAGCGCACTTTATAAGGCACATGTTTACACGGATTCCTATACAGCCCTTGAGCACACACTGCTATTTTCAATGTGAAAAATATGATTCTTAATAGAAAAACTGCCGCCTCTGAACCCTCAAAAAACAATGAGCTATATCAAGATTTGTGATACCATAAACCAATAATATCAAAGGAGTAAGATAAAGTCAGAGACAAAGAAATAATAAGAAGTGATGGATAAAATAGCCACATAGAAGTGGTGTAATAGACTAATAATATAACTCACAATAGCTATAAAAAGCAAGATAAAAGAGAGTGCTGAAGTCTGCTGGTAACATTACTGAGCAGTATTATGCAAACAACAAGCTGTCTATTAGTCAGGAAGCCAGCTCTACAAAAATGTGTTTTGTAGCAGAGTTTAAATATTCAGCCAGCAGACTGCATACTTAACAGAGTGCCGTTCCAAAGACAAGGTAGAAAACAACAAAAGCTCAATCAGGGCTTGATTTTTAAGCTGGATTCAGGCCTGGCCTGTTGGGGCTGTAGGGAGTTCAAAGCTCATTGATGTGATCCACCACCTGGCCGTGTGAAGCCTTGCATGTAGTGAGCAAAAATGGGTTTTAACAGAAACTGGCAACCAGTCCAGAGTAGCAAAATCAGGGTGTTATGTGAAGCGTGTTTGTTCTTCGTTTAAAAATATATGTATAAATAAATAGCTTGGCTACAGATTTCTAATTGGCTTCAAGCTGAGTTACAGTTAGTGCATATGGTCAGTTGTCACATTAGACGAGGCACATGTATGGTTTTTCTCAGTACTGCTCAAAGACAGCTTTGCTCTGATCAATCAAATATTGGAGTGAAAACACAACTCCGGTCCTTTTCCAGTTTCTGTGCAGCTCAACTCCAGTTGCCTCTTGCCCATCAGAGTCTGTCTACTCATCTTGCATTGTAAGAAAGCATCGAGATGTGAGCCTCAAGTAAGAACAATCAAAATTCTCTGTAATAAATAAACACGTTCTTTTCTGGCAGCAGACTAAGACCTTTAATCTGATAATGAAAATCTTACGTCATGTAGTGTGTCCTCAGCCCTGAGCAATGAAATGAATGCATGTCACGACAAGCTTGTCCCAATGGGAAGGCGAGTAGGAAGAAGTGAGTGGGTTCAATGACATGTCTCCACTTCCTCAGATTCAGACAGACTCACATGAAGTGAATGAAAGTCAGTGTTGCCTTGTACCCACAGGGGCTGATGGTAATTACAATGGCGGATGCATCCTTCGCCTCTAGCTGGGACCAAAGCCTGGAACACAGCAAGCTTTGCTGAGAGTCAGCATTCAGGGAGGGAAACCTAATTGTGAGACAGGGACTAGGGATGACTTTGGGAATTGTATAAGTGGGGATGAGGTATGAATATGGAAGAGGGAGGGAGGTTTTTTGTTCAGAAAATGGAAAAATAGCACAGAAAATACCATTTCTAACTTCTGATTGAATGGAAAGGCTTCAGTCCACCCACAAAGATGGAAATGGCAGTGTCTCTAGCAACTACAAGCACAAACATAGGGAAAAGAATCAAAAATTGAAGCACATAACCTGGATTGGAACAATTTAGCTCAGTATTAGTTTAACCCTTCGATACATAAGTGAGTCAAAAATGACCCAGTGAGGTCATTTTGTTGCAATATCTTTTTAATGAAAAGTTTTTATCATTTCATTTTCCAGCTATTCCTCAAAAAACATATTTTTGATATCATTCCATTTAAATTTTCAAGTTACCTCTTGTACTTTTAAAGAAATTGTAATATTTGTATTACGACCCCAAGCTCTTTATCACTGATAATATCATACAAGAGATGACGCAGTGCACAAACATGGAGAGACAGAGAGCAACAACAGCTGGAGGAAAAGAGTAGGAAAATGTCAACAAAAATGGATGTTGACATTCTTCTATTGCTGTTCTGTGTAATATTCTACTTTTTAAATTATCAAAATGTTAAAAATCTGTTATGAAAGGAAAAATAAACACATTTCAAACATGAAATCATTCTTGTGTGGACAAGAATATAATACAAATAGCAATACAAATTATTGTTTTTTACAAAAATGGCATATGCGGGTCATTTTTGACCCTCTAATGGAATAGTGTAAGTCCAGTCATTCGTGTATATAAGGGTTAACTTAGGTTTCTCAGAATTATTTATGTCAGGAATCACACAAAAACACCAACAAATAGATGCCGGTATTTGCCATCTTGTTACTATTCCATTTGTCTTACCCCTGTGCTGCCCACCACCCAGTTGCCCACCCTGTATTTCAACCAGTGTAATTACATCAGACTAGAATAAAGGGAGGGATGTGGTGGAAGGGGAATAACTATGCACTTGAGGGAGGAGAGAGAACCAAAGGGAACGGTTCATTTACCTGGCAGTGTATAAAGCAGACACAACACAAGAGCTGATAGTAACTGAAATATCAAAGCCAGTAGTCTGCTGGATAGGCTGGGAAGTGGCGGCTGCTGCTGTTTGATCCATCACACAGCTGCTTGTTTTTTTACTAAAAGCTTTGGAGAAGCCTCTGGGTGCCAGGGAGAAGTGAAGCGAGGTGGAGAATACATCCAATCTCTCGCTGCCTCCCTCTCTCTCTGTCAGTTTGCCTCTTCCTTTCCCTCCTTCTCTGCCTCTCATCTTGTGCAAATTGTGAGAACTCCTTTAGGCACAGCGGGATGAGAAAGTATGCATTGCTGGGACAGCATGCGTGAAAGCATTTGCTCGGTCTATGAATGCGTGTCTACCTGTTTTCGCTTACGCTTGGATAAAAGTTAGATCTTTGTCTTGCTTGCTGTTTCACAAGACTCACAGGAGCTTCTTTTGAGACGGAGGAAGGGGGAAGAAAACGCTGAAGAAAGTGGGGAAAACGATTTCTCTGTCTTCTCCGTGGCTGATCTCTTGTGCTTGGAGGTGAAGTGCATCTCAGGAGAGAGGAGATCAGTGAGCAGAGCCTGCAGCGGAACAGCCAGGAACTGTCAGCCACCTGGAAACACACCAAATGGAAGCATCGCCACAAACTGCCATGTCCTCAATCTTTTGGACTCTGCTTGTTGACTGACTTTGAAGATTGCTTTGTTTCACAGACTCTGTCTTTTTTTTTTTTTGTATCTGAACAGCTAGAAACTTCTCTTTTTATGAAATAGACACTAAAAGCTGACCCATTATTGATTTTTCTGTTTCAGTCAACTTTAATCTCAAAAACAAGATGTATGTACAAGAAAGCTTTAAGCCTTGAGGAAAATGAAACGTGGCTTCCACAGTAGGCAGTAATTCCTTAAATTTGATCCATTTTACTGATGCTTGAAATCAGCCGCATTTAATGAAGCGCTTGCAGCTTGCTGGGTAATCTGCTAGATATCGAGACTGAAATGTCAAAAAGCTTATATTTAGTGTATCTCAGGCTGTAAGTAAACACTGAACATGAACCCACATGAGTAAACACACACTATAACCATAATCACTTGAGTCGGTGAAATCTTGCAAGGCTTTTGGACATATGAGCGCTCCCTGGGGAGCACTAGCTGAGGGAATCTCATCAGGGCAGCAGCAGAGAGTAACTCGATTTCTCTGTCTTTGTCTTCCTCCCTTCATCATTTCCTCCCACCGGAGATCTCTGAGAGATTAACTACAGATCAGCTGGGAGACAGCAGTGCAGAGACAGCCACTCACTAAATGGCAACAAAAATGGCACACCATGGATGATGTGCGCTGTGTGTATATTTTGCGTGTTTTATAGACTGGGTAATACATGCGCTAATAAGTGGGTTGAGGTTACACACAATAGATGCCTTGTTGAATGTAGTAAACATGCACAATAGGCCTGTTAGGTTTTGGAAATGCACACACGATGCCTAGTAGGGTGTTTAGATTTGAGAAATACAGTAGCAGCTACTCAACATTATCCAAGATACAGACGTATCAGAGTCACGGAGATTATTATTGTTGGTTACTTCATATTAGGGCTATCAAAATATCAGGTTTTCACTGACATTAGCAGATGAATTATCCTCAAAATACGAGAGTCTATAACCATAATGTTATACAGATAGTTACTAGTGCACTAGTTATATACAATATTATCATATGTGTGTTCTAAACATAATGCAAATATTTCATTTTCTCAGTTATTGTAAAAATTGCTGAATACTTCCTCTTCTAATCATTCATTACGGACAAAGGCAGACACAATTTTGGTATGTTGACGTATCATTCACTTGTTTGTGAGTTTCATCATCCATGTAGGATGTCTTTATTTCCAGATTGCTCCACAAATTAACTGTGAACTGGGTTAATAAATAAATGTAATTTGCATCGTAGGGCTGAATGACTTGGGGAAAATATCTAATTGGGAAATTGGGATTTTTCCAATGATTTGTGATGTAACTTTAGTCAGTCTTCAGTTTAATATCCACTGTGAAATTAAGTGTGACGGAGCATTAGCACATGAGATACCATCAAGTAGTGTGACTGTCACACAAGCAGGATGCCGTGAACTTGTGAAACCATGCTGCACAGAGTATGAGTTCCAAATTACAGCCTTTGTGGTTTCCATCCAGCCATTATCTATACACTGCTTAATAGTAGTTAGGTTTTCGGGGGCGGTAGAGCCTACCCCAGCTGACTTAGGGTGAAAGACAGGTTGCCAGTCTATCACAGGTCTACACAGAGAGACAATCACTCTCACACCTTCTGTCAATTAGAATCAGAATGTTTTTGAACTGTAGGAGGAAGCCAAAGTACCCAGAGCAAACTCATGCTTGCACAGGAAGAAAGATCCCAGGCCCTGGCCGGGATCTTCTAGCTGTAAGGCGATGGTGCTAACCACCGACCCACTGTGCAGCCCCCACATCTGTGGTTTGCTAATTTAAAACCAATTCATTGTTTAACCCTTATGTTTGCAGCAAGACATCACCAGCCAATCCTTTCAGTCCTGTGGGTCCTTTCACATCCCACAGATCAGCAGTTTGCCATTTGGGTAGTCTAGAGGCCACGTTAATGCCTCAAGCTCTTTATCATGTTCTTTGAGTTGCTGCTAAGAAGTTTTTGAGGTGTGGCGATGCACAGCGTGCTGCAAGTGCTGGTACGGAGTTTGTTTACTCCTTGTATTTAATCCTCTTGTACTGAGTCCATGTTTAGTATCTCCTTGTCTGCCTTGGGTTAGTATTCCTGCCTAGGTAGTACCTATAGTAGGTTCATTAGCTTTAGCGTAGTTCGTTCCCAGTAGTAGTGCAGTAGGGGATCTGTCTTCCGGAAATATCTTATCCATAGGTCATTTTGTCGTAGTTCCGGTAATCATCTTTGTAGTTCATGTACTGGTATTCTGATTCTCTGTAAATAAACCTTTTCGAATTACTTCAGTGGTTGTCGTTTTTCATTCGCTGTAGCTGAGCCTCCTTGTGAATCGTAACAGTCACACCAGCTCTTTTCTAAAAAGGCTGCAGAAGCTGAAGTTTGGATTTTACAGTAGAAACTGTCATGTATTCTTTCAGTTCTCAGTTCAAATGGAGGTGCACTGCCACCTCAGCAGGTTGCCCACCGGTCAGTAGATGCATATTTAATGAGCTGTCTGCACCACTCTTTAGTTAAGGCTCCTCAAAATTTGGATGAAAGTCTGTATTTAGTGTGCTGTATAAGACAAGTTCAACGAGCATAAAAGCCAGATGAAAGGTTTCCACAGTTGGTATCGTTACAGTCGTCATGCTGTACTGACTACTTTGCTCTGGAGCTCTAAATTGAGTACTCATCACAAATGAGATTCAATCATTTGAATAGACGTGACATTTACTGTTAAATGAGAGTAGAACAAAATCTGCTTATCTTTTACAGTCTGGATCCTCTACATTTTACACAGATTAAATAATAGCCTTAAACTAATGATTTTAATGGATGCATGCACAGTATTGCAGAAGAAAATCCTTCAGTGTTATACCATCAAGCAAGAGGATAAACACTTTTTCTTACTTGCCTAAATGCGTCTGTATCAATTTACAAAAGAAAGCTGCTTAGCATAAAACCCGCTGTTAGAAACTCCCTCCATCTGTAACGATGAAAATCTACTGTCACACATAATCAGAGGTATTACATTTCGGACCTACATAATTAATCAGCAAGTTGGTGAATAACTTATGATCCAAGTCATAAATTATGTTTCACGAAGTCCTTACTGGGGTTGAACCCAGGAAGCGACTTCTGTTCTCATATGAAAGCAATATGCTGGGCTGCCACTGAATGTCTTCATTTATAAACCACATTATCCATAGATTTGCTAGCAGTGTCTGACTCTTCATGCAAATCGTCTTGAGGTACTTTTTAATCATCTCTTCATTATAAACATCTTGTCTGAGTGCGCACAGTGATAGAGGCTGTACGCTGGAGTGATGTGTGAAAACTGCTGCAGAGTGTGTCTCCTTGTTGTTCCAGTTTGCAGACCAGTAGGAGCCCGAGTCCTGCATGTAAATGTTTATGACTTGCATTATGCATGAATACAAATCCGACTTGTGCAAATATTAATTTACAAGCTTACAAAATGCACTCAATATTATGCAAACTTTTATTTTGGATCCGCATTTCTCTTGTGTGCCAACTGTACGTGTAAACAAACATGACCTATAATTGTGAGTACAAATAAGCTGCTCGAGTTACTAATGTAGCACATCTAGAAGAAGCATGCAAAGGGCAGCACATCTTTACTGTGTACAGATTCAACATGCAAGATCGCAGAATGAAAACATATTGTCATTGTTTGGGTAATTAATTCGAGGTGACTAGAAATAAATATCTGTCAAGAGGCAAAGTTGACCCGTAAGAATAAAAAACAAACTGGAGAATGGGATGCCTTCCTGTGAGAAGAAGCAGCATCTAACACGTCATGTTCCCTCATTTGCCTCGAGTAGATGCATGCATGAAAAGATCCAAGTCTCTTTACATGCAAATCCAGTCTGTGTCTATGAGTGTGTTTTATCTCGGGGGCTGCTGTTTGCTAATCAAGAGCCTTGTGAAAGCCAGGGGAGCGTTATAAGAAGCCGAGTATAATACGCCCGCTCACAGCCTCTCTCTCTATTTGAACACACGCTCATTTTACAGCCTTTTAACTTTCAATCTGCCAGTCGTTGATTTTCTATTCTTCCCTCTCGTTTGTTATTCCGCAAGCCTCTCGGTTGCTGTTCGAATGTATGAGCCGTATTAACACTTGAGATAATGCATATCAGCACTGCTCAAAGGGACAGAACACTATGGCTTTATTTTTTTTGTTGTTTGGAGGGAAGGAGGTGGGTTGTGTTTTTTTGTTATTGAAAAGATGCACGTTGTACACTCTGCACAGCAACAGTGATGGGCATCAAAGAATAATGATGTACAATCTGTGACAAGATTTATGTCTTCAGTGAAAATTCATCCGCCACTACATAAGGTCCTTGACGGCATCAAGGAGAAAAACATAGCAGAGAAAAAGACACGTTCCTTCCTTCAACAAGTGGCATGTCATTGGTTAAATATTTAGCACTTTAATATTTATGTATCAGTGTCTTCAGGTTTTATGTTACATTAGACCTCGTACACTGTGGAGAATGCACTATTACGTATACTACAGGTCAAAAGATTTAGGATGCCCCAATTTTACCATTTTTTTATTGGAATTCAAGTAGTTCAAGTCCAATGAACAGCTTGACATGGTACAAAGGTAAATGGTAAACTGCCAGAGGTTTAAAAAAAAGGTGAAGTTACCCAAAACCGCAAAATAATGTACATTTCAGAATGATTCAAAAAGGCATTTTTCAGGGAACAATAAATGTGTTAACAACTTCAAGCTGTTCTGCAGCAATGGAGGTTGATCAAGCCTTGAAAGTTGCCCAATCCTACAGGTGTCCCAACTTTTCTTGATTACTTACAACCCCGTCTCTCTGCATAAAAGGAGTGTTGGAACACACCGAGGCACCATAGCCTCCAGAGCATTATTTGAACAGTATTGTACTGCAGAAAGTAGTGTGTTGCTTTAAAAATCGAGATGAAGGCAATTAACAATAGAAGAGAGACAGACCATCATAACACTTAAAAACATAGGTCTTTCCTAAAGCCAAACCCACAACAGAATGATGGTTCCTTAGTGTGTGACGTCAACTGTCAAACATGGGGGAGAAAGCGTGATGGTCTGGGGCTGATTGCTGGATCCAGGGTTGGTTACTTGTACAGAGTGAGAGTTACCCTGAACCAAAACAGCTACCACAGCATTCTGCAGCACCATGCAGTATCCTCTGGTATGTTCCTAGTTGGTCAGGGGTTCATCCTACAGCAAGATAATAACCCAAGTCCAAGCTATGTCAGAACTACCTTAGTAAAAAAGAACATGATGGATGGTAAGCGTGAAAACATGGAGTGGCAGCACAGTCTCCAGACTTAAACCCCATGGAGTTGGTTTGGGTTGAACTGTACAGAAGAATGAAAGCAAAGCAACCTACAAGTGCCACACATTTATGGGAGCTTCTGTTACAGAGTTTCGAAGAACTTTCTGAAGAATATTTGATTTTCATTACCAAAAGAACGCCACAAGTGTGTTCACCTTTTATATCTGCCAAAGCTGGTACTTTGATGAGTCAGAAGTTTACAATACATTTTGACTTCTAAATAGATTTTTTTTTTTAAAACTTCATTTGTTTATTTGTTCTATGCTTTCATTTTGGAGTACAATGATACACTAACATGCATAATGTCCAATAAAAAAATGGAAAAATTGGCGTGTTCTAAAATTTTTGACTGGTAGTATACCTGTGAATACTTTGACACTGAATTCTGTCTTCATACTAGTAGCATGTTTAACAGTGTAAGTACTGTTTCTTCTTCAGCGAGTACTAATGGAGGGCTATTGAGGAAGGAATTTACCCTGAAGGGCTACTTACGTGTCAGACTTGTATGAGTGTGAAGCAGTACTGGTAATAAAAAATGGCCTCGAAGCTCTGTGGATAAATAAAATTAAATAAATGAAAGTTAAACTCCCATGATTTTTCATCGCATGCTCCATAAACAGACCACAGTTCTCAATCATGTGTACTCCAGACCAGGAGGAAGGATATGGGCTCTTCTCTGCAGCTCCCTCATTACACAGAACACAGACAGCCTTGACTGCTGCCTGCCGTCAGCCTGTTTATGCTGCCTTCTATGTTTACTCTCTCTGTTAACATTGTGCTCATTATACTGCGTAGCTGTAGATATGCGTGGAAAACAAGCTGAGAGAAGTGTCTCTTTCTCCCTCTCTCTCTGTCACTCTGCTTCAGTGTCACTCGCTCACTTATTCAGGCGTTCTAACAAGCGAGGTCCTGGGTGGGGGAAGCCCTCCCATGTGACAGTTTGTCACATTGTGTCAGCCTGTTCAGTGCCACTGAGAAAACATCACCTCTGCTAACGTGGCATTGTGTGACACGGCCTTCGAGGTTGAAAAATCCGCCACTTGTGAACAGTTACGGGGTACATTACCGCATGGCTGCGTGTTTTAGAAACCCTGAGCGAGACCCAAGCAAACGTGAAAAGAGGGAGAATGGGCTTTGTGTGCGCGGGAGGTTTGGGGAGGTGGCTGTCTGGGGACTTGGCACAAGCGATGGCTGCGGTTTGTAGGGGTTTGGTGGCTCGGGTGCTAATTGCAGCGTGACCAGTGGGAATACTTGTCTGTGTCTCACAAAGCACCAGAGAAAAGAGCCGTTGCATATGTAAAAGGAACCGCTCACACCCTGTCAATCTTTGCCTACGCTTGAGTTACTTACCACTTTATATGCACGTGAACTGGGGTCAGACAATGGAGACCCCCTCTGGTGAAATTCAAGTTTTTTACTTCCATACAGTGTTTTTGTTTTGTTTTTGTTTTTTTATTGGTCATTCCAGAATTGGAGGACTTTTTACATCCCATCCATCAAATTTCAATAATCCATTTACAAAATATTAAAACATGCAGTTGTTGTGTAAATGTACTTCGCCTGAGATCAAATCTTTAAAAAAAGAAAAAAAAAACTTAGAGAAAGGAATGTTTGAAAATGTTTTTAAAAATACCAAATAAAGTCTGGATTTTCCCTAAATTGCCATTTTTTTTCTTGTCCTACCCCATATGACCAAATTGAATCTCAAATAAAACTGTTAAAATCTCCTTTTTTTGTTATTATTTTTTTTCCATTGATGTCTCTTGTAATTGTGGGAACATTTTCTAATCAACATAATATTTTAAATAATAATTATTATGCATAGAATGTGTGTCCCACAGCAACCCTGTTAGCATAACCTTTCTAGCTGGTAGAAGAAGAAGAAAACAGTGAATCACATGATATGCTGGAATTAACATCATTTCACAGTTTTCCAAAAGAATATGTAAAGTTATGTTCTCTCTTCTATTTTTAATATTTTCATATTTTCATAACATTGACAGCCTTGATTGAACGTCTTAGTCGGCCTTATGCAACCCTGTTATACATATCATCTGGATAAGACAAATTCTTTTTTGTCTTTCACGTTCTTTTTTTTTCCATCAGTAAGTCTGTCCTCTTGGTCAGCAGTAACAGCTAGCTAAATATCTAGCTTCTACTCCTGAGAAAAAGCTAACATTAGCATGGATTAGCAACCCTGTTAGTCTGATTAGAGCAGCAAACAGCAAATAGAACATGTAATAAAAAAAAATTGTACCATTGATGTGTATGCTGAGCTAATCAAGCTTTTGACAGTTTATTACCTATTATTGATGAATATGTACCAGAAAACTGTAAACAAGAAGATCTATTTTTCAAAAATTTTGAAGCCCAAATGTCGTCCAGTTCTGGAATGAAGCATATGCTTTATATGAGCAAAATAAGCATCAGAGCCATGGCTGAGTATTTCTGCTTTAAAACTGCAGAGTACTGATGACAGTCCCAGAAATATGTGGAACAAACAGAAGGGAACCAATCCTCTAAACTTGCAGGATGGTGTGTTTGATATCTTCAGAATTTGTTTCCTATTTGTACATGGCTGAATTTGTCCATTATTTAACATGTCATTGTGTACAGCAGTTTTCCAGTGTTTAAGCAGAGTTGTAGGTGAGCTTGTGTGCTTGAGCTACAGTTGCAGCAAGTAGTAGAGGGTTGGGTGAAAAAAGAAGCATTTACTTCATAGATCTGTACATTTTAGGGGATGCAACAGTGTACAGTTACATCTAAATCATTTTAAAGCAGGAGGGGATTATTTTCATTGAAAAAAAAATTAAATATGTAACTTTTATACACAGAGATGAAATTTTACGGGTTTAATTAATGACTAGAGGTGGACTTTAAAAGGAAAGCTGTGATAGTTTCTGCCTTTTTTGTGTTTCTGCTGAACTGCAGGTCACAGAGTCATCCAGTCACTAGTGCACCCTGTCATGCAAATCATGCAAAATATATTAAAGTACTTTAAAAATTAATATTTTACACAACCCTCTCTATTTTGCTTAAGGGAATGCATTGACCTTTAAGTGCACATGCTTGTTAATTAACTAAACTTTGTTTGATAAAGACTTTCACCTGAGTGTTCGGTGCACTGCGGGGATTTTAAATGTAAGCAAAATTACAAACAAAGCAAAGTTAAAAGAATGCATCAGGGGAGTTATGAGCATTCCTTTTTTTTGCTCAGAGTTAGATGATCATATTCATTAAACAGGAAGCTGGATCCATGAGGTAACTTAGCTTAGCACAATGGCTAGAAGAAGGAGAAAACAGGGAGCCAGAGTCTGCCTGTTATGTAGTCCGTTATAAGTGTCTGTAGAGTGTTAAAGTCAATTCATGGATTGTGGAATTTGAAAAAGGACAGCAGACACGCATGTGGTTCTGTTAATCCAGCAATCAGTATATGTTGCTTTGTCCCACATATCAAGCACCAGAAACTGACAGAGCTCCCATGAATGTCTTGGAAAGTCTATGATTTCGTATATTGTACAGAATATAGTAGCTAGATACAGACTGTTCTGTATCACCTTGTCAGTGTGAATATTCCACTGAGCATAGTGAGTGCACATAGCACAAGATTTCTGGAGAATTTAGAACTTTACACAGTCTTTGGGTGCAGTGAATGGAAAGCACATGCAAATCAAAGCATCTACAAAGTCTGACAGCAACATCTTCAATCACAACTCCTTTAAAGATGAAAAATGTTGTTAATACGTGTGAATGAGGCAGAGTCTTCACAGTGTTTCTGAAAAATAAAGGCACTTTTCCACTAGAACCTACTCAGCTCGACTCGACAACTCCACTCGGTTTAGGTCATTTTCCATTACAATTGAGTACTACCTCATCGTGGGTGGAGTCGTCACAGCACGGCGGCCCAGCCAACGAGGCGATGGTATACCTGCTGATCGGTCTATGGCTTTTTGTCAGATTCAAAGTAAAAAAAGTGACTCAGAGAAAGCTGAGGGTGGCAAGTCGAAACACTTAAAGAACAGATTAAAGTAGATTAAAGGCCAGTTCATGCTTTCATGTCCACAAGGGTCCTCATGGGTGACATCAATTTTGTTATCTACCCAAATCCATGTGACTGTAAGCACTGTCCAGACTGCACACGTGCCAAGAAAATAGATAAATTGCAGTCATTACAGGGTTGTACACGGGACTGATATATGATTACGTAGCAAACTAGCATTAGCTTACCCTCATACATTGTCTAGTTCTTATCTGTTGGTCTTCAGTTTGATACTGCTGTATCACCTGCCAAACTCTCCTGTTCTTGACTATTCCTTGGCTAGCTATTTTCTCCATATTTACTCTTTATGATAAGGTACACTTACCATCTCCGGGCTCCAACTTTATATTTCATGGGAAAAATAAGAATGTTATTGGTCTTGTCATCTAACTCAGCCAGTCTATTTCCCAAGATGACAAACTATTTCCTCATCATTCAGGAAATGACCAGTCTGGTGACCATTTGCTCTGATTTCCCAGAATCATATACGCCTCCACAGCCTTTTAATTTCCTCAACCTAACCAGGTCCTACAGATTCTGAGTATAGTCATCTCAGCGATGAACTCAAATGACATCCTCACTTAATCTTTCCCCCAACCGAGAGGAATCGAAGCACAGTTCTGGGGAAATATCGACTGCCTTTGTGGTCTTTTATGAAAAGCTCCGCTGTCACAACATCTGTTGATGCGATTTGGAGAGAACAGGAGCATTGTTACTTTAGCATCAAAGAGGGCACCAGACATGAAGGATCAATAAAAGCCATTATGGCATTTTTCTCCAAATGTTGAGCAATGCCTGGAACCACAACAAGAAATGTGGAAATTCTTGACTGAGGGATCCTTGGAGTGTAAAGAGCAGGATGGAGAAAATAGAAAGGGAACAGAAACATATCCCCTCCTGGCTTATAATAATTCAAAGAAACATAGCTTTTTATGATGACATTTAACGTGACATTTATCCACATCAATCTCTTAACTCAATTTATTTCACTAAAATAGCAGGTCACATTGCTAATTTCGCCCTGAATGATGCCTGTAATAAAAGCCCTACTGCCTGTTCAAGGGCTGCCAATAAATTCAGCTCTCTCACCCACACAGCTCTGGGGCCAATCTCTCTGTTTGATTAAACTTTGCTCCCCAGTGGTATGAAATATCCAAAGGCACTTAGATTTACAGCCTACTGCGTTAAATTATTGACATGTCAGTGCTTTTGCTATCAGTTTCTCGACTAATCTCCTGTTGTTACCTGACTTATTTAAGTTGGTGACTTCCATTTGACTTTCAGTGATAAACTACTGTGGAATGATTCATTATGGCATGTTTACATTACACATGCACTATCTGATAGGTTCATGCTAAGTCTGCCGGTCTATAAATACGTTCCTGTGTTGAACATGAAACAAACAGCTGTTGTCTTTGAAGCAGAGATATGGAGCAGTGACTCTGTGATAGATCTAAACAACACAGGCTTTGCAGATAGCATGCAGGCAGAGTGAACCACGGAGATGAAGAGGGGAAGAAAGCACAAAAAGGACAGACAGAAAGAGACAGGAGAAGAGCATAAGAGGGCAAGAGATGAAGGGAGTTGTAAAAGAAGCTCTCAGGCAGGGAGGATGTGTAAACTCTGTCTGTGGAGTGAGCAGGTTAATTTTTCATGCGGCGGTTTGCAGGGCCCGGCCCAGGCAGTCCTATGGCTGGCCACGGCTTCCCGAGAGAGAGCTTGTTGCTCTGAGGCCCCCAGGCAGGTTTCTTGTTGAGGCTGCCTGTAAATTGCCACCAAACTAGTGAATTACTCCGTGATGTGTCACAGAGGCAGCCCAAAGCCCTATAGCCATAAAACCACGGACTTATGTTTTCCCTCACAGTAATTCCTCGGTGACAGCTAGGGCAGGAAATTGAGACGTCTCAGTTAGAATCCAACGGCTCCATATTCATAACAGCTGGTTGTCACTGCTGCTAGAGTTTCTGGTGGATTGAATAGATGCGCATGCTGCTTGTGGTTTAACAAACAATTGCAAATCATTAGGGGAGAAATATTGGGATTGTTTGTCAGGAAAACTGCAAATTTGAGGCTTTCCTCCCGCTGTAAACAAGTGCTTGCTGAAAAGGAGTTGTGTTTCTCTGTATATATTGTAATTTTGTGAGGTAACATGATGCATTTTCTGCTTTAACTTAACTTTCTGAAATAAATGTTGATTGCACAAAGGAATTCCTTTAGAATAATGTAATAATCAGATTCTTACATTGGTTCCCTATAAACCTCGCTTTCACTAAATGATAGTTAAAATAACAAACAGAGAAAGTGTATGAACTCTTCCTGGTAAAAGAAAAAAGTGTTTTGTTGTCCTAGGAGGCCAAGATGGTGAAGAGGAAAAGTGATGGAAACTGGGGTAAAACAGGAGTGAACCTCGGACAATCATTCAGTCGAAGGAGGGAGCTATGGGACTTGAGAAGGTTCAATATCGACATTCGCTTGGCATTATTCCTCCTGGATCAGTCGGTAACAAAACCTACCTACTTATTAGTTCAACCTGGTGCTTTACTCTGCCTCTATAGCACTGAGATCATTTCAGGTCCTGTGCTGTTGGTGGTTGTGAGGCTCTGAGGAATAGAAGAAGCAATGTGGTCTTTGAGATAGCGAAAAGTGTTGTGAGATGGTGAAAAGCTGTTTTCTACTACTTAAACATGTAACCTGCTCTTAGATGACTTATGCTGTGATTTGGTGCCCTCTAAGTAGACTACAGGGTGTCCCTAAAGTCTGAACACAGATTAAATATGGCTTTGTTGAAAGAAGAAAGAGTTTAACTGGTGTTTCTCAGCAGACATGAAGGATAGACATATGGAAAGGTAGGGTATCATTAGGGTTAGGGAAGTGATTTTTTGAGGCTAGCATGAATTCTAGCCATGACCAATTCTTTAGTTTCAGCTGATACATTTGGTCATCCAGAATGGGGTTTGTCCATGACACTGCCTGTTTCTTTAAACGTTTTAACCACCTTCACCACTGTGGAAAAGTCAAGTGGAATCCTCCTTGGATGACGTGCGTTAAATTCATCTGCTATCTTTCAGTACGTCCATCCTTCACATCCACTGAGAAGTACCAGTTCAACTCTTTCTGCTTTCGACAAAGCCATATTTAATCTGTGGAGGCAAAAAATTATAGTTAATAAGATTTCCTATATGTCCAGACTTTAGGGACACCCTGTAGAACTGAAACAAAATTTGAATTGAATTGAAGGAGAAGTGTACTGCCTTGCTAGCAGCTCTGTGTATTTACACACAGTGGTACTCAGTCTCAGTCTAACTTGTCAGCATTCTAGTATATGCTAATAAATAAATACAGTCTACACTGGGTTTACTCGTGTTTATAAGTGGTCATAAACCAAATCACTGGACAAATTGAAAATTTTGGCCTGATGATGGTCCTGAATAATAGCTAAGGGGATTACAAAGTGATTACTGTTCACCCTGAGGATGTTATGGAGGCCTGTACAAAATTTCATGTAAATCCACTAAAAAGCTGTTATTAAAACATTACACTCATACAAACAACAACTGCCAGGCTCATGGAGGTACTGGGAACGAGGTCAAAGATCATCTGTCATGAGGATTCACCATCTGGTTAAAATTCTGCTTCATTCATTTGAGCAGATGCTGAGATTTTCCACAGAACAAGTTAGTGAGTTTGACCTGTAGAGGAAAAAGCACAGTGAGACTTTAAGATTTGCCCTCTGTGCACATATAGATTTTTACATCAATCCATCCAGCAGTGATTGAGGCTTTTTACTAACAGCAAAAACTGTCAGCCTGCTGGTAGCCCAAGAGAAAAAAACCTCAACTGTCAGTCAGCAGGATTCACCCTCTGGGCACCATGAACTGTTGTCTGAAATTTCATGGCAGTCGAGTGAGTAGTTGTTACTATTTCACTTTGGAAGAAAATGGTAGATTGACAGGCTGACCGACTGAAAAGCAACTGACAGACTGAGGTTGCTATCATGTCGCTCACGTAGCTAAAAAAAAAAAAAGTCATGAGCTGGAACTTCAGAATCTCACTGGTGAGCATTTGTCTAAGTTAAGATCAAGTCATCCTTCATCTCTGGACTCTAATCCACTTCAAAGAAAGGTAAACTCTACCGTCAGTTATAGGTGATTCACAGTGAAGCCGAGCAAACAGTATGAGTTAGAGGCAGTGGTGGAAGAAGAAGAAGAATTCTTTTATTTTAATAAAAGTATCATTATACCTGAATATATATGACCAGTCAAAGGTTTGGACACACCTTCTTATTCAATTGAATGACAAAGTGTGTCCAAACTCTTGACTGGTAGTGTAAGTAAAAGCACTAACAGCAAAATGTAGGTAATGTATTGAAATAAAAGCACTTGTTTGATCCCTGTGACTGATATGAAGCATCAGCGTGTCAGCAGTTACTGTTGGAGCTGCTGAAGGCGGAGCTGGTTTGAGCTACTTTCTATACAGTTTTATATTCACTGACAGCAGATAAATCTGAAGGCCCATCACAGGATCAGAGAAGAAAGAAGAAAAAAACCCAAAGCTCTGATCCACTGCACACTGCTTTTTGTAAGACATCAGAATCCAGAAAGGTTGGAAAACACTGGTTTAATTTTTAACAGTGTGTTGCTCTCCAACAGCTTGTTAAATTATTCATCGTAAAGTCTTAAATAAAGCTGTCAAATAGTGGGAGTATAAAGTAGCATAAAACGGACAAATTCGAGTCAATTCAAGTACGTCAAAATCGTACTTGAGTGAATGTACTTTCCACTGCTTGTCAGAAATGATTGACGATGTTCTCACACTGTGGTTTACAGAAGATGCAGCCGGATATTCTAGAAACTACGTCCATATTAGACGTCACACCGGCTCAAATACACAGGTGTTTGTGTGTGTAGCGCATCTAGACATTCAAGCTAAAAACACAGTTTTTCCATGGCCTTAACCAAATGTTTGAAATACCTAAGCTTAATCATAACCAAACTGTATTTGCCATAACTAAGGATGGATCAACAGATCATTTGACTGGATGATTACTGGAGCCAGTATTTGTCCTATTACAAGATGTTGTTTTGTTTTTGTTAAATTTTAACAATTCTCAATTAAATAAATTAGTTTTTAAAATATGGTACTTAGGCTGTGATGCATCCACCTCACTATCTGTAGTCACCCCTCTGTGGTCTTCCACAATGTCCCACCCAAAGCACTATCTGACTGGTGACAGTAGCAACCTATTATTACTGAATGATAAATGGTGAAAAGTTCTCGTGTAATCAAACATATCTAAAACATAAATACATGCAAAAACAAAGGCATTACAACAAAGATTTGTGTTGGAATTTGTGTTATTACTCTGCCAAGGAGGCGGAGCCTTAGCGGAGTTATGTGACGATTGCCGTTGGCTTGTCTGTCTGTCTTTCTGTCTGTCTGTCTGTCTGTCTGTCTGTGCGCAACATGACTCAAAAACTGAATAACAGATTTGGATGAAATTTTCAGGGAAGGTCAGAAATGACACAAGGACCAAGTGAGTAGATTTTGGCAGTGATGCGGCTTATAGTCTGGATCCACAGATTTGTTAAAGATTTCTGTATTATTTCGAGGTAGCGGCACAGTGTCACTGTAACTATGACAATAAGTGAACACTACATCAGCTGCCTGCTGACAATCACACGATAGTGATCCTACTACAGATCGACTGTTGTGGACCCCTAAATTCCCACCGCCCGCTACATATTTAGGTCATGCAATTTGGTATCCGTACATAATGTACAAATGCATAACACATGTCTGTGCTCAATGCAAGGTCATTTTGTTTGTGGGTACAACTATATTAAATGGCCACATTCTATGGTGCTGTGATTTCTGCTCATCAATAACTAATAAACAAATGCAGCATTTCCAAAAAGAAAAAAAATGCATTTCTGACAATGCCACATGGGGGAATGAACAGCCTTGGTGGAGTACTGTGCTCTCTGAGTGATTTTCTTGTTCTAAATTTTGACACCAAGATTCCCATTTTTATTGCAGATGTATATCAGTATTGGTCAGATTCCAGCTATAACTACATTCTTTGGCTTACCTGAACCATACTTGCTGCTCAGTGTAAGTGAGAACTTGAAAAATGCTGGCTATGGATGTAAAAAAAAACGAAGAAAAAAAAGTTGGCAACAGTCTAATGCTGGTATTCTAGTCTGCCAAAAAGGTTACAAGGCCACCCAGCAGAACAAAACACCAGTTCAACTCTGCTTTAAGTATGACAACAGTTTCCAGAACTGACGAAGGAAGTTCTAATATAGTGACTGTGCACAAACCATGTTGTGAAACCAGCAGAATTCATTTTCTTTACAACAGTATAGGGATTTGTGCATCTTACAGTTGTCTGGTGTTCTAGTGTGAAATCTCGCCATATTGATTTCTGTGCGGCTATATTCTTTACAAAGGATACGGTGTGTACTTCTTTTTTATTGCTTTCTTCGGCTCTCTCACCTCTCAATCTCATGTCTACGCCGCACGCTACACTCTTACAACTATCTCAACGGAAAATAACCTTCGGCGAGAAGCACCTTGACCCCCAGTGACATCAAATGAATCCTTATCGTGATGGAAGACACAGAGAAAAACAATTCTGCCACTTAAACATCATAAAAGCGTGACAGGCTCCCTCCCCTTAGCTTCCAGTGCAGCTGGGGCTAAGCATTTCAGAGAGACTAGTGTTTGAATGACTGCGATGTGGGAGCTCAGAGTCTGTAGCTATGGATTAAGCTCACAGCAAATAGTAGCATGGAAGAAACAGAGGTAATCTCTTCCCTCTCCTCCACGGCCCTCTCACCGTACCTATTCCCCCCTTTTTTAATCTCCTTACTGAATTAGTTCTTGCAAAGCTGCTCAAACAGAGAGGGGTTTATTCACAGCGGTTACAGCGGTTAAAGTAACATGAAAATGATACCATCTCAAGTTCCCCAAAGGTCCACTGACTCGAAGATTGATGTGCTGCTCACCTGGTTATTGTTCTCCCATGCAGCAATCATACGATACACTTGTTGCCTTGTGCAAATTTGGACAGAAAGTAGTCAGGAACCTTGAAGTGTAGCCAGCTGTGAGCACAGTCCAAGTGTAACATACTGACATTTGCATGTACACAGGCCACAGTGTATATCATAAAAACTTCACTAGCTACAGTGCAGTCCCAGGTTTAATCACCTACAGTGCTCTGGATAATTTACCCGGCAGCATGCTCTATTTGCATAAAAGTAGTTTCATTTTGCATTTTGATGCGTTGCTTTCCACTTTCACAGAAGATTCTCGCTACAA